>NC_041225.1:9168540-9217224 GCF_002837175.3 Physeter macrocephalus | reverse complement strand
GCACGAACCCGTGTCCCCTGCATCGGCAGGCGGACTCCCAACCACTGCGCCACCAGGGAAGCCCAAGATATCCCTATTATTAAAAGTCCTTTGATTACCCTGTCATTGAGATTTTCTGACTGGTCACTTTCATGTAGAGCCAACCTCTTGCCATATTTATTTGCCTTTCTCTCTTCCCTTCCCATCCCACCACCCCCGTCTTCAAGTTCCACCGTTTCTGTTTCTTTCTCATATAAAACTATTTAGCTGTCATTTTGACCCACTGTCATCTTCTGAACCATGGTCTCACCTACTATACTCAAAGGGACTTTCCTAAGCACAGTTCTGGCACTCTATAGGACAAACCTAAACATAGATAATTCCTTTATGGGGAACTCTTTAAATAAATCTATTGTCATCCATTACACTAAATTCCTAAAAGGAATTTATTGTAAAATTATGTGGCTACCAGTGTTGCAGTTGTTGATATATTAGTCTCTTTCTAGACTAGGAGCTCTTTTAGGGCTGAGATCTTTTGTGTCATTTCCATGTCATTATCTGTGCATGTGTAGCTCCCCAGCACAAAAGAGATGCTCGGAATATATTAAAACTGTCTTGGCCAATGTTCTCCTTCTGGATCTGCATGGTGGTTATGTGTGTGTGTTCACTTTGTGATGATTAACTGAGTTGAGCACTTACCATTTGTTCAGTCTTCTGTGTATGTGTTATATTTCAAAAAATATGCTTTGTAAGTAGCAGCTTGCACAAGATGGCACAGTGATTAAGTGACAGGCTAGGGTCTGGGACTCCCAGCGAGGAGTGTCCTCCTCAACCTGAGCTGCTTCTCCAAAGGCTATGGTGGGTTGGCTACCTTCTCCAGGGACATGGGGCTCTGTGTCAAACAAATGAAGTTAATGTTGCTTACACATCTCCTCTCTGTGCACCCATGTCATTGCTTCAGAGCCCCAGAATCAGGTATATTCTCTTCTACCAGAAACTTTGTTCACATCCAATTCTCTTTCAGTGAGTAGTATTCATTTGAGTTTTTCTCTCAAGAGCATTTGTTTTTGCTCGGGGGTTTACTCACCCCCACGTTATGGCAGGATGGGCTTGGATTCTCTGGTTAGGGTTATCAGGGGTTGGAGGACAGGATGCCGTTTCTAGAGGCTGCTGTCTGCCCCAACTAAGACAGAGGTTGTCAACCTTGGTTTCACTTGAATCACCCAGGCAGCTTTAGAAAATACTGAGCCCTGGGTCCTAACTCTCCTTCCCCACTAGAGACCCCATTGTAATTGGTCTGGGCATACAGATTTTAAATCTCCTTAGGGGATGCTAATGTATGGCCAGCCACTGATTATGTTGGCACAATGTTGGCAGCCACTGATTCTAATTTAATCTCTTGGCAGGACCTGCTAAACGCTGAAGGTCTCAGCTAGAAATGGGGAGCAAGATCCTGAGATGTAGCATCTGATTTTTAGCTCTACCTGGGACAGTCTTCCTGTGGAGACTGCTAGAGAGTCAGAGTCTTACTGTGTCATGTAATAATTAGTCCCCATATCTGATTGAATCCTCACCTATGGTCCAAATTAGGCTGAGTAGCTTATAGGAGAGAAGGCTTCTTAAGATGTACAAATTGATCCTTTCTCTTTTTCTTTTGCTGCTTTGGCTTAAGCAACTTTTAGCCACGTTTTGGTTAGTCACAGATGTATGCTGGGCAGGAAACTCAGTCTCACTGAGCTGGGTGGGAAAGAAAGGATGTGAAGATGCGTGAGACAAGGATGCTGAAGGAAGGCAATTCAGCTGCACAGGAAGGTTGTGTTTGAAACAGCTCCTCACAAGACCAGAGCCTGCCTGCTGTTGAGTGGTGCCAGCGGGGCTATAGGAGCTGGAGTAGCACCAAAATGTGACAGAAGTTCTGGCTGAGGCTTCTGGATGTGGGAGCTCAGACCAAGCCCTGAATTTCATCAGCTCTCCCACCTGGACTGAGTGGACTCCTTTCTTCGTTCTTTTACCTGGTTTCCTAGTTGATACCTGGTTTCCTAGTTGATACCTGGTCCACCTGCTATCTGGAGGCTCGGCTGCCTTTAGGGCAGTGATGTCTGTCTGCAGTGTCAGAAACATAATTCCTCTGTTCATCACATACATGGCAGGTGTCAAACTTCATAAGCGCTCACTCTGCCCTCAGGGTCATTGCAGACTTATAAGGGAAAGATTGAAGCTTATCTGTGGATTTCTCTAGTAAGTTTTTAGGCTTATCTACTGACCTGCCTGCTCCTAAGGTCTTCGCTCAGCCATGAGTGCAGCCACCTACCCAACCCCCCACCCCCACCACTCTCCACCCCCATCATGTCTCCTGGTAATCCATGTGGACTTTTTCTCTTTTCTCTTTACCATCCCACCTCCAAATCGTTATTCATACTGTGGAAGAACTATGCTTTTTCTTCTAAGACAAGCCTATAAATACTGTTTCCAAGAAGTCATTCCCTATGTTCCCCATGGAAATTGCTGTTTTCTCCTACTCATTCCCGGCACAGACTGTTGGTAGCTTCATCATCCTACTTATTACAGACTGCTCTGAGGCCAATGTTTAGGGAGCATGTACAATGTTAGTCATGAAACTATTAGTAGAATTGATACTACAATGTTACTAACTTTGGTCGCATTACGCTAAACTAGTTTTTACCTATTTATCTCATTCTTGTCCTTCAACAGTTCCATCAGGTGGGTTATTAGCCCTACTTTACAAATGAGGACACTGAGAGTAAATGGGTGCCGACATGCGGGTATCAACCCACACAGCGTTCACTTGTCTATCTCACCAGTCTGAGAGGTCATAGAATACAGAAATACATTTTTATAAGATGCACAAATACCTTTTAGCATCCACTAGAGTGCATAGTATTGCTGTTTTTGCATGGCACTGTAACTTTGTTTCTGAATGTTCATAATGTTTATTAGATTGTTTTCTTTGACTTACGTAAAAAAAAAAAAAACATGCAGACTTAGGGAAATATAGTGATCAATAGCTCCCGTAAAAACATTTGCTTGTTTAAATTTAAAATATACAGGGGGGCTTCCCTGGTGGCGCAGTGGTTGAGAATCCGCCTGCCGATGCAGGGGACACGGGTTCGTGCCCCGGTCCGGGAAGATCCCACGTGCCGCGGAGCGGCTGGGCCCGTGAGCCATGGCCGCTGAGCCTGTGCGTCTGGAGCCTGTGCTCCGCAACGGGAGAGGCCACAACAGTGAGAGGCCCGCGTACCATAAAAATAAATAAATAAATAAAATAAAATAAAATATACAGTTTTTATCACTGGAAACAAGGCTGCCTTTAAGGTGTAATGGGGCCAAGCAAAAAGTTTTGGGGGTTCCTGTCTAGAGAAACAATTTGAGTCACCCCAAATCGGTATGTCAGCTCCATTCTGGCAACCCAATCTTGTGCAATTCCACTAAAGGAAAATCACCCTGGATAGCAGGAATATTCTGGTCCAAATGGGAACTGGAGGTGACACAGGACCCAGTCGGGCCCAGAGTTCCCCATCTAACTGCCCTGATCCAGCCCTCATAGTGTCAGCCACTGGAAGGTGCTCAAAAACATGGGGCACCCTGAGGTGGGGGCCAGGCAGAATCCTGCTTACCTGAGTCTAAAGTGTGGTGCTGGATGGAAACATACCATAGGCAAAGAATGGTTAAGACACTTGCAATAAAAGGCTTCATAGTCATATACCAAACTCTGTGCTTGGTAGGGGTAATAAATCTCAAGGTATCTTGGCTTTGTGTTGTACAAATTATTCTTGGCCTCTAAGCTCATAATCAATTTCTTCCTTTCTCACTTACAAGCTCTGATTGGACAAGCAATTAAGTTCTTTGAACCTGTTTCCTCATGCATATAATGGACAGTGATGGCACCCTGCCAGGGTCATGTGCAAAAGTGCTGTTATAATTATAATAGCCTGTGTTTATTGAATTCTTATTGTGTTCCAGGTACTTTTCTCAGTGCACTACATGGATTATCTCATTTACCCCTCACAATAGCCCTTTGAGGTTGGTTCTTTATTCTCTTTTTATAGATGAAAAAAATGAGGCATAGAGAGACACCCCATTTGGACCTTTGAGACCAATGTCAGAGTCTAAGCATATAACCATTACACACATGGCCTGGCTTAGGTCTTTTCTTTTCTTTTTTTTTTTTTTGTGGTATGCGGGCCTCTCACTGTTGTGGCCTCTCCCATTGCGGAGCACAGGCTCCGGACGTGCAGGCTCAGCGGCCATGGCTCACGGGCCCAGCCGCTCCGCGGCATGTGGGATCTTCCCGGACCGGGGCACGAACCTGTGCACCCTGCATCGGCAGGTGGACTCTCAACCACTGCACCACCAGGGAAGCCCTGGTTTAGGTCTTTTCAACCCTGCTTGCATGGTAGAATCATTTGAAGAACTTCTAAAAGGTACCAGTGACCAGGCACTACCCACCGCCCCCCCCCCCGAAATTCTAATTTAATTGGCCTGAAGCGAAGCATAGGCATTGATCCTTTTTATAGCTCCCCAGGAGGTTCGTGGGGCAGCCAGGGCTGAGTAGTAATAGGCAGCAAGCATGCAGTGAGCTTGCGTTGAATCTCAATCAGGGTGACTCAACCTTGACAACACCAAATTAGTAAATGTGCCCAAATTAGTAAATGTGCATTTCAAAACTAAGTCCTCCACACATATAAGAAATTCTATTTGCTATTTGTTAAGCTAGTACTTATCAAGGGTCTTCTTTGTTCATACCACTGACTAGAGAAACAATTATGTATGGCATCTCTCTTAAGCAGGAACAGGGGTGGGAAGGTGGGGGTAGATGATGGGATGGTGGAAGTGGTCTGCCACAGTGGGGAGGGTGTTTCATCATTGGTTGTGTTTAGAAGTGTCGGGGCATGGTGATAATAAAAATCAGGCTGACTTTTTGTTGGTTTTATTATTATTCTAAAATTCTCAGGACTTCCCTGTGGCACAGTGGTTAAGAATCCACCTGCCAATGAAGGGGACACAGGTTCGATCCCTGGTCCGGAAAATCCCACATGCTGTGGAGCAACTAAACCTGTGCACCACAACTACTGATCTTGCTCTCTAGAGTCTGTGAGCCATAACTACTGAAGCCTGTGCCCCTAGAGCCTATGCTCTGCAACAAGAGAAGCCACCGCAATGAGAAGCCCGCACACTGCAACGAAGAGTAACCCCTGTTCGTCACAACTAGAGAAAGCCTGCATGCAGCAATGAAGACACAATGCAGCCAAAAAAAACCCCACAAAACTCTCTGTACTCCCACCCTGCCGCATCCCCATGCTACCACTTGGTATGTCGCTGCTGCTGCTTTTAAGTAAATCATCCAAATTATAGAGTAAGTGTGTATGTAAATAAAATTATTTACCATCAGTATATATGAATACTATGTATTATATAATAGGTTAAATTATATGTACGTTATACATATATTTATACTAAATATATGAATAAAGTTATATACATAAAAATGTTTTTCATAACCTTTTGAAAAAAGCATCATTACCCCCATTTTACAAATGAGGTGCTTGAAACAGAGAACTTGGGTCACTTGCCCAATGCTAGGAAGCTAGTAATAAGTAGAAAACGCTTGTTGTACATTTGCTGTGTGGTTTACCTATATTATTTCTTTTCATTCTTTCAACAATCTTATGATGAGATACTATAATTAGTCTTTTTTTTTTTTTTTTTTTTTTAAGGTAAAGGGCATGGGAGAAAGACAAAAGGAGTCCAAGGCACAGGATGTCAAAGTAATTTTTCTAGCCTCTCCCATCTAGGAAGTAATTGAGCCAGAACTTTGCCCCAGGTGGTCTTCATTGGACACTGTATTCCTTAGCTTATGTCCTGCTGCCTCTGATGTAAGGTAGTAGGAGGTGAACCCAGATATTTTTTCTCAGTGTACTGGTCCCTCTTATTTACCCTCTATACTTTCCTCTTTGATTCTTCCTACCTTGCCTTCAACTTCCAGATCCCTATCAATTGAAGGGCACTAGACTATGTCACCCCAAAATATGGCACTTTGGCATAAAGACTATATTGAATATATAATTGACAATTGATAGGAAGCAGATCAAAGAAAAGCTGCTTGCCCATCCCCTACTTGCCTAAAAAAGAAGGACTTACATTTTCAAAGATGTCCTTCCTCCCTTTCCATCAGGAAGGACAAAATTTAATTACCAGGGGAGACGATTTTAGACTCTGATCAGTCTGGAGATGGCACCAGAGGATGCTACATAAACAACTTTACTAACTAGCCTTTATCTACCATCAGTTTCCCATATGTTTACTTTCTCGCAGTTTCCCATTCTTGGAAGCCTAAAAACTCCTTCCTCTGTCTTGCCTTTTCTCTACAAGTTTATTTACTTATTTATTTATTATTCAGGCTAACAAGCTTGAATTCTAGACCACCTCTTTGAGTTACTCTTTCCTGAGTCCCTCCCAAGTATATATGACATATACATGCTAATAAGCTTGTTTGTTTTTCTCTTGTTAATCTGTCTTTTATTATAGAGACCCAACCAAGAACCTAGGATGGGTAGAGGAAACATTCATTCCTCCCCTACACAAAATAATGCACACAGCTCATTGTGTTCCCCTTTAACCCTGTGACTTGAGTACTTCCTGGTTCAACAATGGATACCTCACTCAACATGTCTGAAATTGGACTCCTCCACATGCTCTCACATCTGCATTTCCTTTTGTGCCAGGGGCCTGGTTAACTACAGCAGCATCCCCCAGTGCCCCAAACTAGACTCCCACTTTCCATCTGAGACTTGTTTCCTCAGGCAGGAGCATGGCTACAGGGCATATATAGCTAGCATCCAAGCTCTCTCTCGCAACCTCTCTCTCTCTCCTGAGTGCT
Organism: Physeter macrocephalus; assembly: GCF_002837175.3. Taxonomy (NCBI): domain Eukaryota; kingdom Metazoa; phylum Chordata; class Mammalia; order Artiodactyla; family Physeteridae; genus Physeter; species Physeter macrocephalus. The sequence continues at coordinate 9,210,347 of NC_041225.1, read as the reverse complement.
TTTTTGCTTCTATCACAGCCCTAACTTCTGCCAAAAAGGATTACAGTTCTAAGAAGAATTTGAAACTAAATTTGGTGATTGTGGGACCTTGGAGAGGTTAGCAAATCTCCCTTCTAAATCCTTTCATCTGTTAAATGGAGATAATGTTAAGACTCTGAAGGAGGGCATGAGGTGTAAAAGTATAGTAGACAAAAAATCATCATCACAGAGGATACACTTCCTTGCAGGAGGGAGAGAGTGTATTTATTCTGCTTGTCTTTCTAGGTTCAGTTTGTGATGGATGCCCGGAGTTTGTAGATCTCTTTCATTTCATCTGTGTTTGGAATTAAAAATAATATAATCTCTACTCTGGTCTGAATTGTGTCTCCCCAAATTTGTATGTTGCAACCCTAAGTCCTCAATGTGACTGTACATGGAGATAGAGCAATTAAAGAGGTTAATAAGGTTAAATGAGGTCATAAAAATGGGGATCTAATCCAGTATGATCAGTCTCCTTAAGAAGATGGTGAGACACCAGGAATGCCTGTACAGAGAACAGGCCATGTGGGGAAACATCCAGAAGGTGGCCATCTGTAAGCCTCAGGAGAAAGAAACCTGCTGATCCCTTAATCTTGAACTTCCAGCCCCTGGAACTGTGAAAAAATAAATCTGTTTTTTAAGCCACCCAGTCTGTGGCATTTTGTTACGGCAGCCTTAGCAAATGAATGCACTCACCTTTGCACTATAAACCTATTCAAAGGTGATTGCTTTCAATGTGTTCATTCCATCACAGCCTGGTGGCAGCTTGTAAATAAAGAACATTCAAGTCTGGCCTTGGCCATCCCCAAAGTGACTCTCATCTCTTTATTGCAGAAAAGAAATTATCACTTTAATTTGCATGCAGAGAATTTTATTGCTAATGACCCAAGCTGCATAAACAGCTTTCATCTTTTTGGAAGGAAAAAAATCAGTTTTCTCTTTGTACAGCACTTCTGGTCTTTTGTGTCTTATAAGGGGCCTGACCCTTTAAACAGACTTTGATATTTGTCTCATTTTTATTTCTATTATTAAACCTCTCTGCCTGGAACGGACTCAGTGGAGTCTCATGCCATCCTCTCCCTCATAATTGGACCTGGTGTTGAGTGACAGATAAATGATCTTGAATTAATAACTGACAAATTGCCCTCGGATGGTACTGGTACATAAAAGGAAATACTTCTATTAAACAAATGTTATATCATTAAGAAACCCATTAATAGCCCTGCCAGTGATCATAGCTGTATAATTTTTCTCATCAATGTTAATAAACAGCAAAGTTATAATTGCATATGGAGCTTAATTAAAATCTTTTATCATATTAATGAATGTCCATGTTTCAGATCTTCTGTCAAATGGTCTGCAAAATTTAGACCACATTTCTTGAGGTCCAGGTTCTTGGAAGACATGAGAAGGTATGGACAGAAATGAGGCTGGATTATAAAATCTCAATATGCTGCAATTACTAGTCATTGGGTATTAGAGATGGAATTAGTCTTGTACACCATTTAAGCTAATTCCAGTATTTTAGGATGATTTTTTTAAAATTTTACATATTTGTCACTCTTAAATGCAAGGTAATATAAATAATAAAGAAAAATTGCCTATCTCTTAAGTAAATAAACCTTTTACTTATCGAGTAAACTTGGTTGTTTAGTAAATCTACTCTTTCCCTTTTTATATCCTCTTACTATCCATTCATATACATATTGTGACTGGCCAGCAGACTGGCCAGATGCTCACCACACCCACCCTCTTTTCTTCCTGAGTACTCACTATATCATGTCTTCCAGCCCCCTTCTTCTAGGTTTGACCAGGGCCCATGTGACTTTTTCTTGCCAATGTCCCTGAGTGGAAGCCATGCTAGTCACTTTCAAGAAGAGGTAGTTAAGAGCAGGTAAGCCTTCTTCACATCTCATTTCCTCCACCTGCCCTCCAAGTGAAAAGCATCCAGGGAATGAGGCACCAGCAAGTGGTGGAACCATTAGTTACAAGAATCCTGTGACCCTAACTTACTGCATGGAGCAGAGACCACCCACCATTCCCCACCAACATAAATCAGACAGTGATGTGAATGAGAAATTAAGGTTTATTAGTTTCAGCGACTGAGATTTTGAGATTATTTTTACACCACTTGGCTTACCTTGATACATATATTTTACCTAATTTCATAGCTAGTTATAATTTTTTATTCTACTTTAAAAATTTTGATGCTACTGGATATAGAGTTTCTACATACTATGCAGTCTTGCATGTGATACAGAATTATGATTTTAATTCCTGAAGAATAGTCCATGTTAAGTGATGTGCCAAAGTAACATCACCATTTTTCAAATATTACATAGTTCATTTCTTGTGTTTTTCTTCTTAAGGAATATCTTTTTTGCATACAATATATTTCCTTAGAATTATATTGATAAATTGTTTTTCTATAGTCATGTATCAGTTTATATTGCCTCTAGCCATTTCAAGAGTATAAGTTATAATCCACCTTTCTAAAATTGAGAATTTTTGCCCTTTTAAAAATTTACTTGACATTATATGATACTTTATACATAAATACACTATATATAAATTATATATTTATAAACATTATAGTTAAACTTTATAAATAAAATATAAAGTATATAACAATATATATAATATACATACACACAATATAATCACCTTATGTGTACACTTATACAAACATAGTTTTTACTTTTAATAACTGGTGAGTTTGACATTTTCCATATATGTTTGCTTACACAAACATATTAGCTCGTTTCACATGGAGCATTTAATCCTATCCATTGGGGAGCAAACAACCCTTCATTTTAACAGATGACACAACTGAGAGTTGAGGTGATTAGTGAGAGGAGGCAGTGTTAAGATAATGGCTGAGTATCAGAATACAGATCTGACAATTTAAATACAGTGATTTTTCTATTATAACAAAACTTCCATGTTTATAAAATATGGCATGTCATTCTGGTCCTTATGACTGTCATCTTGGAAAGAATGATCATGACAACAAAACATTCATCTCACCATATATCATTCTTTGTCACTTAATGGACAAAGTGAATTCAATAAAGGCCTCTGGGCACTCAGTTTTGTGTAGCCTTGGAAGCTCAGATATCATGGTTAAGCTCAGCTCTGACATGGATAAAACCAAGCACAACAATGTATTTCCCAGTCTAGCTTCCTAGGTTTTGTCTATATGACATAGGGATGAATGAATTCTAGAAGAGTGATTTAGTATTAGTTATTGAAAGATTGACTATTAGAAATGGCAGGAAGAGGGACAGAGACATATGATATTTGAGGTCATCCTGAGCAGTGTTTACCTAGAGGAGAAGCAGGAGATAATGCTGGAAAGACAAGTTAGGGCTGGTATAACTCAATTCAATGAGCAAGTTCCTACTATGTGCCAGGCACTGCCATAGGTACTGAGTTGATGAAAGGCAAATCAGATAAAGGTCTTGACTGAGCTTTAAATCAAATAAGGGAGAGTATAATCTAGCGAAGGAATCAGGAGGCTTTGTAAGTAGACTGGAGTTCGAGGCTCAACTCTGAATTTTGTAAGCTCAGACACACTACCTCAGTGTAATTTCCTCACATGTAAATTGGGATACCTATAGTACATAGGTTGTCTGGAAGCAAGCTGAGATTATACCTGCAAAGAGTTTAGTGCACTGCTTGGCACAGAGTGTGCCCCTTAAAATGCTAGTTGTTATCTTTAAAGTTTTATTAACTGGGAAGACCAACTATCAAAACAGTTACATCATGATTAAATGCAACATAGAAACATCTGCAAGATACAACATTAATATAGGAGAGAATTAGAGATAGAGTGAATCTGAAAGTAGATTGAATTACTGATACCAATTTTTTTAAAAAATCAAAGTATAGTTGATTTAAAATATTGTGTTAGTTTCAGTTGTACAGCATAGTGATTCAGTATTTTTACAGATTATACTTTGTTACTGTTTATTACAAGATAATGGGTATAATTTCCTGTGCTGTACAGTATGTCCTTGTTGCTTAACTATTTTATACACACTAATTTGTTAATCCCATACCCCTAATATGTCCCTCCCCACTTCCCTCTCCTCTTTGGTAATGACAAGTTTGTTTTCTATATCTGTGAGTCTGTTTCTGTTTTTCATATGCATTCATTTGTATTATTTTTTAGATTCCACATGTAAGTGATATCATACAGTACTGTCTTTCTCTGACTTACTTCACTAAGCATAATATTCTCTAGGTCCATCCACATTGCAACAAATGGCAGTATTTCATTCTTTTTTGTGACTGCATAATATTCCATTGTATGTGTATGTTTAACATATATGTATTATATATATATGCCACATCTTCTTAATCCAACTGTCTATTGATGGGCACTTGGGTGGCTTCCATGTCTTGGCTATTGTAAATAGTGCTGCTATGAGCATCCAGGTGCATGTATTGATATCAATTCTTGACCCCCTCTATGTCCATGACCTTTGACATATAATTTACACTGTTCTTTCCATCTCTATAGGAAAATTATACTTTCTTGTACCTTAACTTTGGTCAGCCATACTATTTGCCTTGACCAACTATGTCAGCAAACATAAGGCAGAGGCTTGAATAGTGCTTGTGGAACTATGCACTTCTGCTTAGCTAAGAGAAGAGCATGTCCTGCTCAGCTGATTGTCTCAGCAGGAAGTTGTATAGACACATAGACACAGGGAGCTGAGCCAGATCCACAGATCCGTAGCTTGAAGTAGAAGTTACCTCTTTTAAATGAGCTTAGAACAGTTGACCCATATTTGCGAGCAAGAAGTAAATCCTCATCGTCGTCCAATTAGATATGGAATTGTTGTTCCATGACAATGCTTACTGATACAGGGTTGAAGTTCAAGGATAATCTTTTTGGAAAAGTGACTTATAAATTGGATTTTGACCAAAGAATAGGAATTTTCTAGGAGGAAAAATGGAGTAAGGGTATTCCAGAAGAAAGAATATCAAACACAACAATTCAGAAGTGTGAAATACCATAACTTAGCATTTCAGTATTTGGGCCCTGATTGGAGCAAGCAAGGTTAGTAAAGGAATCAGAAGAATGATCATAGACATAAGAAAGAGTGCCCAGTATGCACAAAAGACATCTAAGAAGAAAATTTAAAGTGTTTATTTTTTCCTGAAAGAAGCAAATCCATTGTAGCAATAATTAAAATGATAGATTTTTTTTTTCAAGTTTTCTGAGTGTTCTCATTTATTCTACTCTGCTCTCTTAGGAGAGGTAGTTTCTCAAACTGATATCAAGCCATGACTTTTTTAAAAAAATTGGGGTATAGTTGTTTTATAATGTTGTGTTAGTTTCTACTGTGCAACAAAGTGAATTAGTGTTCCCTGTGCTATACAGCAGGTTCTTATTAGTTATCTATTTTTTACATATTAGGATATATATGTCAATCCCAATCTCCCAATTCATCCCACCCCCTATGCCCCACCCCCTGCTTTCCCCCCTTGGTGTCCATACATTTGTTCTCTATGTCTGTGTCTCTATTTCTGCCTTGTGAACAGGTTCATCTGTACTATTTTTCTAGATTCCACATATAAGCATTAATATACAATATTAGTTTTCCTCTTTCTGACATTTCACCCTGTATGACAGTCTCAAGGTCCACCCACATCTCTACAAATGCCCCAGTTTTGTTCCTTTTTATGGCTGAGTAATATTCCATTGTATATATGTACCACATCTTCTTTATCCATTCATTTGTCAATGGACATTTAGTTTGCTTCCATGACCTAGTTATTGTAAATAGTGCTGCAATGAACATTGGGGTGCATGTGTCTTTTTGAATTATGGTTTTCTCTGGGTTTTATGAAAGTGAAAAAAAAAATCACAAAATAAAATGGAGATAATTCTCACTAATTTCATGTCAAAATTATTTTTAAGCAGGTGAATCATACAATACCTAGACTTTTTGCCTCTTACCTATAAAGATCCCTTCTCGTCACAAAGGTCCCCTTTCCATGTTATTCTGGATATAGTCAATGAGATCCTCTCTTTAGATCTCTTAGGGCTCCTAAACAGACCTTCTTTCTTCCTAATTTAAGTTATAGTGGAAAGATTATTGGACTGGGAATCAGAAGTTCCTGGCTGCTATCCTGCTAAGACAATGATTTGTTTAAGTCCTTGGACAATCTCTTTTATTGCTTTGGGCATCACATACTCATCTGCGAAATTAGATGTTTTGATTAAATAGTTTTTAACATCCCATCCAGCAATAATATCCATATATTCATGTGTCTATCCATCCAACAAATATTCTTTGAATCTCTACTACATATCTGACAATGTCCTAGATCTTGTTCTCCTTTGGAGATAAAACACAGTCAATAAATAAACTGATAAATATGAAAAATGTGTGATGCTGATGAGGGTTCTTCAGAAAAATTAAAATGTGATGGGATATGATAGTGATTTGGTGACTGATTTACATTGAGTAGATAGTAAGACATGGTCTCCCTCAGGAAGTGACATTTCAGTTGAGAAGCAAACTACAAAAAGAGGCCAGTCTTGTTAAGATGGGGGAAATGTATGTCTATCCTGAGTGACAATTCTCAAGAACTTATTCAATAAATATGGGGGATGGTAGGACTGGGCTATGTGGGGCCATCGCTAAATTGTCAAATAGCTTCTATTACTGCACTGATTGGTTAGTTTTACACTGACCGCTCAAAAGACCAAATTGCTTGTAGTGGGCAGGAGGCATAGGGTACACAGATTAGCAGCACAATAAATCAAATTACAGAGAGAGTGGGCCCTGAGACATGGATGGAAGAAAGTAAACCATGAGGGTGCAGCTTAATCACTTAGGAATATAATAGGACCATTAGAGAGCATCTGGGCAGCCCCTCCTCTCAGACAGGGAAATTGAGGCCCACAGAGGGAGAGTAATTTGCTTAAAGGCACAAGGTTCTACCCTGCATGTCATGTATTTAATCCCTAAGAATCACTAACTAAGTAAATCATGAATGAGCCTCTGATAGGATTTGCAGATTTGAGGTGGGGGAGGGAGAGTATGCTCCAATATTATAATGGCTGGCTGGAGGGTAGTTACCTGTTATTACCAAATTCCACTACTTCTCCATATTCAGGTTCCATTTGGATACAGCGGGACAATTGCAACACTGACACTCACGTACATCAATTGAAAGCTCTAAAAAAAAAAAAAGGCTGGCCTGCTTACTCTATAGCACAGTCTAATTCCCATTGGGCTTATTCTAGAGATCTGAGTCCTAGACTTGACGAAGGAAGTCTTAGGTAGTAGCAGGAAAATGTCAAAATCCTGGAATCACAGTCCAAAGCTCTGTGTTCTTTCCCTTTGTCTGCCCTTTAACCTTTCATTCCCCAGCCTGGAAAATGACCATCTCACTCACCTAGCCTACCACATGTGGTTATCAAGAGTTAAGTAGAGACCTCAGGATAGCATTTTGTATATTAAGTAATAAATGGGAAAGGTGATTGGATTACTTACTAACTTAAATTATTAATTAGCTGGGTTGCTTCACTTTTCTGGGTCACAGTGGTCTCATTTTTTTTACAAAAAGGGAAATTAGATAAATAAACTCTAAGGACCCTTCCAGCTCAAAAAGCCTATGATCTGACAAAATGGGAGCCTTAAGTCCTTGGAAAAGTATCCTCTATGCCTTTCTTTTTTGCTACGGGGTTTGCCACTGGCAACCTAATAAATCCTGTGCTATTGGAGGGAGGATTTCATCACTAGAAAGTTGCCGGTCTTCCTTCAGACATATGCAAAACTCTAAGGGCATTTGAGTTGAAGCTGGAAAGGGTGTTTGACCCCACAGCACCCTTTTCTAAAGTTAGGTGACATAGAACCACAATTTCTCAAGTTTATGCTTGAAAAATAGCTAATCAGATATCTCTATGATGCCTCGTGCTAGGTTTTCAAATGACCACTTGATGAACCACAAATCTAGCTGGATTTACACAGCAGGAGTAGAGCCATTCATGAGTTCATGGTCATAGATAACCTATTCTCATTCAGGTTCTCAGGGCAGGATTTTGTAAATTGTTGGATTGGATAATTGCTCCCTGAATACTAAAGTAAACTCATTAGGAGCCAATGAAAAATTAACCCTCATTCTGAAGCAGGAGATGAATTGGCCAATTCCCTATATATTTCCGAAGATAATGGGTGCCCTGTTGGCTAGCAGCTCTCAAACTTTTTTGTCAGAAGTTCACATTTTCTACATGAAGCAAAACACAGAAAACAAAAACCACCTTTCTCATTTGTTCTGTTTCAAAAGGAGGAAAAAAGTTCACCTTTGTTTAATTGCAGAAGAAGTGTTACTGTACAAGCAGATTTGGGGAAATCACATATTTATCTCTTAGCAGTGGAGCCTGGTGATATGTAATTTTTTACTTGCAAATATAACTTAAAGCCCGGTTATTTGAAAATCATCAGTCAAAAATCCTGATAAACATGTATACCACTCTGAATGGTAGATTTACAAAAAAACCAAACAAACAAACAAAAAAGAAAACTGAAACCAAACATAATTGATAATGATAAAATAAAACTCATAACATTTCAACACTGAGAAGTAAGAATGTCAGCAAAAGGAAACCATGGCCTACTGAAGACAGCACTGATAATATATCAACAACTCTTTTGCTTTGTTACTGATGATAAAACCCACAGGATCACCAAGAATTGTAGAGCAGAAAGGCTTAGCAGAATACTGAATTATATATAGTCTCCAGTAAACTCTTGTAATACCTTAGTTTTCAAGTTCTCTTAATCCTGATAACTACCATAGGAGGTCAGTAGTTCTAAGTCATCTTCATCATTGCAAACCTGAGTCTACTACAGAATGACTTATCATTCACCTTAGAACTGAAGAAAGTTTGTAGACCAGGAGAGAGGTGTCAGGGTTCCTATTGTGACCTAATTGTCTGATGGTTAATAGTACTTAAATGCTTTTTACGTGGAAGCTTTGGTGTTCTGTATGAGACTATATTTTAGTGTAAATTGAATCATATTCTCTCTCAGTGGATCACTTAATTCCAAGAAATGGGGACTTAATCAAGTACTTACCAAAGATTGTGCTTTCAATTTAGTAATTACGTGAGAGAGAGAGAGGAAGGGAATATTACTAATTTCTCACTAAATATCAGGAATTTTGCTTAATGTTTTACATATGTCACATTTTTTAAGCTTTTAAGCAATCCCATGAGATATTTACTATTTGTATTGATTTATAGACTGGGAAGCAGAGACTCAGAATGTTACTTAATTTGCTCAAGTTCATACAACTAGTAAGTCTTGGACCCAGGATTTGAAGCAGTATCTCAGTTTCAAAAGCCTGTTCTTTTCACATTATTGATCCTACAAAGGTGACAGATATCTTTCCCCAACATTTAGCACACAGACTTTTCAACACTCTTACCATCATTAGATCAGGTTTAGCACATGGTGTGAGTTCCCTGAGAACTTTTTAAAAAAATAGAATATACCAATTCCAGAATTTCCACAAAACAACACAAGGACATTTTTTTTTTTCTGTCTTCTTTTTAAGAATCAAAGGAGTGGAGAACTTGGTAAGTGTCATCAGCTAATCATTTGAAAAGAAGACCAATGAGAGGAACATTTAGTTTCCTGGGTTTGTGATGAAATTTCAAAGCCAGCAATATCACATTTCATCTCCCCGAATCCCATAGGTCTACCCCACCCAAGAATGCCACTGGAGGATTCAGATGCTTTTGAGAGCAGAATATCAAAGAACAGACAATGAATAAGTTATAAAAGTGGGGAAAGTCTTTAGCCACTTTGCTTTTGGAGTATGGTGTTCCAGAGACAGCTCTACAGTGAAGACAGGTGAAGATAAACATCTCACTCCTGTGAGCATAACACCAGGATACCTGCCAGATAATTTATGTGCGTAAGTGTCTATAATTACACATGTTCATACATATTCATTCCCATGCTCCTAATTTTAGAGGAGAAGTGAATAAATTGAGCAGTAATTTGATTGTATTTGATTCAGCTGGCTCTCCAAGTGCCTTATAAAGGTCCCAGAGTAAGTTTCTACTAATAGAGAATTCAGTTCAGCCTGAGACTTTTGGGAGTAGTTCATAGACTGATGAGGGAGTGATTGAGTCATTCATTTACTCAAACGTTTTATTTATTTATTCACTCATTCAACAGTTATACCCGACTCTGCCCAGGCACAATGCTGGGTATAGAAGACATCCAGGCTGATAAGTGATTGGACTGGTAATGTGTCTATTCTTGGGGAGAAGCTGGTCTGGTCATGAAGACATTGATTACAGGACAATGTGGCCAAGTGCTAAAGTAATCCAACTCGGGCTTGAGTTTTAGTAATGATTTCCTAGAGATGGAGAAATCTGAGCTACTTTTTGAATGAGGGTTAAGAGCTATCTGGATGATGAAGCATGGAGGGCATTCCAGATGCAGGCGCAGCAGAAGTAAGGTCCTTTAGATTTGCAGCAATTTTGTACCATGAGAAGGAAATGGGGAGAATGGTTGAAAAAGGGGTCCCAAGTCAGATGGTTACCTCACCTAAAAACTAGGATGGGGCCTGTAAGAGTTTTAAGCTGGGGTAATACACTACATTCATCTCTGAAAGATCATTCAGGCTCCTGTGTAGAGAGGGAGGATTGGATTTGTATAAACTCTGGGCAGAGTGTTGAGCTAGAAAGCTACGGGAGAAATTCACACAAGGAATGATGAAACTCAGAGCTCAATTCATAAGAATAGAGACTGTAGGAAGGAGGGGGAGGTTTGATAGATATAAGAAAGGTAAAAATTATACAACTTGGGGATATTATGGTAAATGAGAGAAGATAGGGTGGTAAGCAATGTTCCTATTTAGGTAATTGGAGGATTAGGATTTTATTCTTGATGAGATCACAATGGAAAGATCAGTTTTGGGGAGGAATGTGTACCAAATTAGCTTAAGAATATGTTAAGTTGAAGAAGAGAAGTCACAGATTTCATGCTGAGCTGAGGCTTGGCCACACTATCGAACTGACCTAGGACTATTTTCAGACCCCTGGGAAGCCTAGAGCATTAGCCAGCTGTGTCTGCCAATTTTACATAGAGGAGATGCCATCTTGGGGCCTTAAATGTGATCCCAACCTGTTTACTTGGTGATTCTCAAATGTGCCTACTTTTTTTTGTACCTTGGCCTCATGTCTAAGGTTTGTTTCTCATAATTCATTACATCATCCTACACTCAATGCAATGAACTTATTTTCTCTTATTTCAATAACTGCTTCAGCCTGGCACTCTTGATGTGTTTTTTACCTTCCTGTCTTTGCCTGGATGTCCTTAAGACTCTCACTCTTTCCCAAACTATAAAAATTGCTCTTGGAACTCTATTCTTGACTTCACCATGAGTGCCTCCTGTCTTCCTTATCCTAAGTTGTCTCATCTTTCCCTAAGCACACCCTGAACAAAGCTGTTCCCAGGGCTCTGTCAGATGGCACTGGCCTCTATTTGCACTAGGACGATTTCTCTTCCTGTTGGCTTCCCACTCCTGCAGGAGCCTCCTGTGGGCTGAGCAGCCAGTGTCAACACTAGGCTCTTTTCTTTAGATATAAAATGTCCACCATTTGTTATTGACTCATTTACTACCCTGGAGTTTGTGGAATGAAGGGATAAAGAGAGATCACAGAGATTTTTTCTGCGAGGGAGCCAGGGAAGGCAGGTCTGTCACTTCCTTCTTCCCAAGCCATGCTGGGCAGAAGCCAGAAGCCAGACCATTTAGTTTAGGGGAGAAATAAAGAACATCCAAATGACTGGCAAAGGCTCTGGAATTGTACTGCCAAGACAAAGTGACCTGGGCATCAGGAAGAGGAAGTGTGTTGAGACAATAGGGAAGTGGAGAAATCACCTGAGCATGAAACAACATAGAGGAGGGCATATCCAGAGGGACAGACATGTGGGTTAACCTTACATGAGATGTGTTTGCCAAGACCATGCTGGGAATCACAGCATCACACAGTCACAGACCCTTGGAGCTAGGAAGATTGTGAGATCATATTAGAAAGCCCATGGAGGGAAGGTGGGTGCCCTAAATGAGTGAGTAAGTAGGGATGATGGCAGATGGTAAGTGATAACCCTCCACACAGACAATAGATGACAGACAATACGCAGCAAGTTGCCTTGGTGTTGCAAGACCTTCACATTTTTCAAGAAAAGTCAGAAATCTGGATTTTATGTAAATTTTCATGACTTCTAAATGCTGTCAAATAATTAAAATTGCTTTCAAATCCAGTAAAATACAAAACACATCTGTGAGCTGGATGTAACTGCCAATTTAAATGGTTCCTGTATATTTAAGGTGATAATAGCTGAGGCCCAGCAAAGTGAGTGGATTTCTCCAAGGTCCAATAATAGTAGAAGGGCAAGTAAGTGATGGCTTAGCATACTATTTTCCTTCCCTCCCTCTCTCCAATCCAACACACTGTGGAGACATGGGAACATAAAGAATTATACCTTCTTCCCAAAGAAAAGTGATGGGATAGGGCAAAAGACCCTGCTTCTTGACTTTCTATTGGCTTGGCCCCTCCTCTGTGAGGGTGGCTCCTGTTCAGTACAGTGAAAATGGAAAGAGACCTGGATAGCATTCTAGCACAGGCTTAGCCATTAACCTTGCATCCTTGGAAAATTCTCTTCTCCTCTTTGGACCTCATTGTCTTCATAGATTTAATGAGGCTCTCAGCCTTATAACTTCCAAGTTCCCTAATAAGTCTAATCCAAGTGAACCTTTTACCAAACACAAGTTCATGTACCTGGTGCACAGTGAAGCCAAACAAACCAAAACATCAGAGTTTGGAGCAGAAAAAGGTTTATTGTAGGGCCATGTAAGGAGATGGGTGGCTTAGGCTCAAAAAACCCCAAACTCCCCAAAGGGTTTCAGCAAAGCACTTCTAAAGGCAAGGAGAGGGAGGGGCATTGTTAGTTGTTGCAAACATCTTGGTGTCAGAATCCTTTGCTCTTACAGCTATCCATGTAGGTCAGGTCATGATGTTATTGTAAACCTCCAACAAGACAAATGTTATTCTCTGTTCTGCAACTTTTTATCTCTAGATGAATGGACTCTCAGAACCCTGAGAATAGGCAATCCTGTATATTTCAGGCTATAGGCAACATTCTTTTACAAAAGGTGCAGAGCCAGCATGACTAAGAACAGGCAACAAAGAACAAGGGTTAAAGTAAAAGGAACAGATCTAATATGGAGTCAGATTTGCTTTTACCTGTCACAATTGCAAGCTTGCTTTAAATATCTAAGTCCTCATGTCAAGACCTTTGTTAGCATTTCCTTCTGCTGCATTCTTCCCACCCCTCATTCCTTGCCCTCATCCGCACTCTTATTCTGACTACCTGGTGTTCCCGTGCTGCTCCCCAAAGCCTGGAGTTCCATTGGTATGTACCACTGGAATCCACCCTTCATTGCCTATAAGGTCCATTACAAATCCTTTTTACCACCAAAACTCACCTATCCAGGTACAGAACTAGCATGCCTAAATATTGGAAATGGGTAAATAAATTTCTCAGCATATGAATATTAAACTGAAAAACTTAGGAAAAATATTAGAGCTAATGAGAGTTGAGTAAAATGGCCATTAAAAAATAAATACACAAAAGTCTGTATTTTTTCTCTAGATTAGCCATAGCCAGTTAGACACACACACACCCCTCTCCTACAAAAGATCTTAAAAGGAAATTTACAGAACCTACATGAGGAAAACTGCAAACCTTTACCAAGGTGCATAAAAGAAGATGGGAATAAATGTCCATGCAGGAGAAACCATATTGTAACAGATGTGCCCCAAGTTAATCTATAAATTCAGTGAATTCCTTCCAATTCAGTACATTAGTAGAATATCAATAAAATTTTAATCACATTTTAGATGTAGTGTAGAGGTAGTTATAAAATGATTCTCAGCTTTATTAGAGAAATGAAGTACTACCTTCCAAATATATTCAGACTCCAATCATGTTTCTCTCCATCTCGTTTGGTCCAAGCCATCAGCATTCCTCATGTGGATCATTGTCACAGTCTTGTAACAAGCTTGTACTCCAACCCCTTCCCCTTTCAGTCTGCTCTTAATACAGTTTCCAGGGAAGTCCTGTTAAAATGTTAGTTAGATCATGTTACCTTCCTGATCAAAATCTTCTGATGGCTTCACAGATATTTGAGAGTAAAAATAAAATTATCCCAAATAGCCTGTAGTGAACTACATGATAGAGTAGTAACTCTGCTAACATAGAGTTACCATATGACCCAGTGATTCCACTGCTAGGTATGCACTCAAGAGAAATTAAAACATAAGTCTACACAAAGACTGGTACACAGATATTCATAGCAACATTACTCATAATAGCAAAAAGTACAAGCAACCCAAATGTCCATCAACACATGAGTGGCTAGAGAATGTGGTATATCTCTGAAAGGAATATTATTAGTTGATAAATTAGTGAAGAATGAAGTAGTGGTTCATGCTAAAACATGGCTGAACCTTGAAAACTATGCTAAATGAAAGGATCTAGTCACAGAAGACCGCTTATTGTATGAAATTATTTATATGAACTGTTCAGAATAGGAAAATCTCTAGAGACAGAAAGTAGATTAGTGGTTGCCTCGGGCTGTGGTGGTGGTGGTGGTGGTGTGTGTATGTGTGTGTGTGTGTGTGTGTGTGTGTGTATGTGTGTGGTGAGGGAAGGAAATGGGAGAATGACTGCTAATCATTACAGGGTATCTTTTTTAGGTGATAAAAATCTTCTAAAATTGATCATCATGGTATAACTCTGTGAATATACTAAAAACTATTAAACTGCATACTTTAAATGGGTCAATTGTATATGTGAATGAATAAACAAAGCTGTTAAAAAGGTAAAATGATTGTTTATGAAGGGCTTTTACATATACGATCTCATCCTTTCCTTGAATGACCAGGAGAGTGTGTGCTATGGCCATGGGGTCACCTCCATTGTGCAGAGGAGAAACCCAAGTCTCAGGTTAGCCATGTAATCCAAGGCCACTCCACTAGTAAGTGAATCATCTAAAAATGAGGGTTTCTGGTTTCACATTTCATGTTAGCCCCTCCTCCCACTTCTTCTTACTTCTTTGCGCCTCTGATTTCTAGTTTTAGACCTGGGCTCTGAGCCACTTCTGATGAGTGCTTCATTCTCCATTTGTATTTTCTTCACCATAACCAGCATCTTATTCATTAATTCATTTATTTGTTCATTGTAAAACATGAAGACTGTTCTCTAAGCAGGCTGCTTAGAGAACATCATAACAATGATGATGACGACGACACTAAAGTTAGCAATAATGCTTTGTATCAGGCCATGCTGTTACTTTTACAAAATGTTTTCATAACTGTTTAATTCTTGCTCTTGTCCAAATGAAATGTGAGCAGCACAAAGAAGTAAAGTGAGTCATTTATTGTTACAGAATTTCTAGAAATCTGAATTACTTCACAATCAAGGGTTTTGAAAATTCTGAAAGTGATGGTCCTTCATGAGAAATACGTTCTGGGCTTCTATTGATTACGGAGTCAGGCTACAGTTCTGTCAGCTGATCTATCTGCCAGGAGAGTTAACCTCATGCGGCCTTGTCTTGACGTATTCATTTCATTTCATGGCTTCTTTCCCAAAGATTTACCTCAATGGCACTCTCTAAGCTGGTTATTCTGACTGTCTGTCATCCATATATCTCTAATACTCTAAAAACTATACTTTTTCTTTCTTTCTATCTTTTTCTGTATTTCTTTTAATTTTTCTAATACCTATTTGAGGAAGGAATAAATAAATGAGCACCTGGCACATAGGATTTTAAGAAAGGGACTGGCAAATCCAACTTTTTCATTCAGGGGATTATCTCTAGTGGCAGAGGGGAGGATATACAGGGCGGAGAAGAGATTGGATACTGAAAACCAGCTAGTGGATCCTTATTATTTTTGCCAGTCAGCTGTGATTGTTTATTTTGATGATGAAAAGTCTTTCAAGATACCAAAGTGACATTCAGGGCATCAGAAATTTAATTAAGTTTTTTGTGACTTGATTTCTAAAATCACTAATCTAAAAACTAGCACTAAATCACCCAGTCCCAGATCATACTAGATTCACTTGTTTATTTATTTGTTCAGCAAATCCTTGCGTAGCATCTACTCTGTTCTTGGCATTATGAAACTGGGTGTGCAGCAGGGAACAAAACAGGCATCGTTCTGACACTACAGTCCAGTGACAGACAACAGACAAATCAGCAAGTAAATATGAAAGTGGATACATGAATGAACTATACTTATGTGGACTGGAACTGAATTTCTGGATAAAGGAGTAATGGAGAAATGAAATTAGTGAGACTAGGAAGAGCAGCCAAAGCAAGATAAGCCTTAAATGCCAAATTGGGCCAATGGTGAGGATGACAATAATAATGATGATGACGATGATACTAATATTAGCAACAATGCTTTGTATCAGGCCATGCTGTTACTTTTACAAAATGTTTTCATACTGTTTAATTCTTGCTCTTGTCTAAATGAAATGTGAGTAGCACAAAGAAGTAAAGTGAGTCATTTGTAGTTACAGAATTTCTAGTGGCAGAGGTGGTGGTAGAACCATCTCTTGTGATTCTCTTTCTAAACAAGTGTCATTGCAGTAACATTTGTCAACACAGAATCTTACCTGGAAGCCCACCCTTCATCCTGATTTATATGCATACTTCTTTCTATTCTCTTCTGCCCCCCACCCCCCACGAAGGGCATGGCTGACTCTCCAAGGAACACTTTGGAAATCCTTGCTAAATGTCGTGCTCTCTGCTGTGGAGACACTTCACTAGATACTGGGAAATGGATTTGTCATGTAATTCTAACAAAGACATTGACTACTCTGGCCTATATTCAACCTCATACTTTCCATCTAACCATTGCTAAAGAAATAACCTCATGAGTTGAATACTGTTTGATCCCTATTGTTATCGTCCTGTCCGGCTGGTCCCAAGGGAGGAGAAATCTGAGGAGACCTGGCAACACCTTTCTCTGCGCTTAGTGAGATGTCTTCACCTGCTCCAGTGACACTATCCTTGGCCAGACCTTGGCATGGGGCAGCTTTCCCATAGTGCTCAGTGACACTTCTTTGCTCTGGTTGCTGCATCTTAGCTTATATATAGTTCAACATTTCAAAGTCAAAGTAGTTTTTCCTAAGTCCAAGGACATTTATACTCTGCAGCTCTTCTGAGAACTGGACTTTCCACTTCAGTCTCTGACAGAGGGTCCCCCAGACTATTCTGCAGTTTCTCATGGACAGATGGTGACTTTCCTGGCTAGACTTAACCTAGAAAAGCAATCTTTTCTATACCTCTTCAGATTTGCATTCCCTCCAGACTGCCTCCTAGGCAGTCAATCTAGGAACATTGTTTCTTCCTGTCTTTTATAAAAGTGATTTCACAACATCATTTCTATTTAGGTCCCATTCAACACTCAGACCACTTTAGATGAACTCTTCCAAAGATACCAAGCTTTTTCTACCTTTCTACACTGAGAACTCCCACCAGCCAGCAGCTCCTGAACCAGCTGCTACCCTCCTATCCCCTTATGGCCACAGATCTTTATGGTATCTTTGGAATAGACATGAAACTAACAGTGTGTAGAGTGGACTTTATAATGGGGACTAGATTGCTGTTTGACCACATGCTGTGGTCAGAGGGCCATGTCCTCCACCCCAGTATGTCTTCTGGGAATCTATAAACTTTCAGGACTTAACTCAAAAGTTCTCTGTACTAGGTTGAATAGTGTCCCCATGGAACGTCAGAATGTGAACTTATTTGGAAACAGAGTCTTTATAGATGTAATTAGTCAGAATAAGATGAGGTCACACTGGATAAGGGTGGACCCTAAATTCAATGACTGGTGTTTTATAAGTTCATGTGAAGACAGAGACACACACAGGAAAAAAGGCCATGTGACAAGTGAGGCAGAGATTGGAGTGATGTATCTGCATGCCAAGGAATGCCAAGGTTTGCAGGCAACCATCAGAAGCTAGGAAGAGACAAAGAAGGGTTCTTAGCTAAGAGTCTTTAGAGGTGGTATGGCTCTGCTGACACCTGGATTTCAGACTTTTAACCTCCTGACCTGTGAGAGAACACAATTCTCTTGTTTTAAAGTGTGCAGTGTGTGGTAATTTTTTACAGCAGCCCAGGGAAACCAATACACTTTTCCTCTGAGGCCTTTTTGACCATTCCAAGTGGAGGCAAGACTTTCCTTCTGGGAGTTCTGTGCTGGTTATTTTTACATCTGCCCCCATTATTCTCTGCACTTCTATGCCCTGGTCCATTCCCTGAGATCTATGAATGGTATCACCCAGCTCCCTTGCTTTCTGGCTGCCACTGGTTTGGTTGATGGGAAAGCCGGTAGAAGATCTGAGAGAAGAGAAAGACGATGAGATATATATTCTTCTGGCTCCCTTCCTGCTATGGTGAAGTTTTGACTACAGTTGCCACTTCTACAACGTAGCATTTGTTAATTAGCCCTTCTTCCTTGGATCTAGCTCTCAATTGAGCTCCAGTTATATTGTTTCCTTCCCTTGACTCTCTAAACCTATGATGGTAACTGTTGCTAGTTCTGGGTCCCTCAACATCACTTGCAGATGTCCTTAACCCTGCCCATAACTCTACAATAGTTCCATCATTAAAAGACCTCTTCAGATAACATCCTGCAGGAGTGTGCTTACACAGGACCCTCTTCTGCCCTCTGTCTAGTGCCTGCAGGACCTTAGAGCACTTACCTGTGCTTATGTCTGTCTCCCTCTCATAGAATGTAGGCCTCCATGCACAGGCATCCTTTAACATTCATCCTTTAACTTCTCAACATTTCTCACAGAGACTGTCCCATAGTAGGTGCTTAGTAAATGAATCAATAAGTGAACACAAGAGAATGGAGACCTGTTCACATTCTGAAGGGGCTTGATTTAGAAGTTTAACTCATAGAATCCCAATAATGGCAGGCTGGGTTTTAGAGATACATGATAGAATATATTGTCTAGATTATTAAAATAATTATTGCAGCCCATTGTATTTACAAAGATCTTGTGTGTATATCATGGCATTTGACCTTTCCCACAACCTTATGAGAGATAGAAAAAAGCCAGATACTATCTCAGTTCCCAAAACAGGCCCAGAGAAATTACATAACATGCTCAAGACTGTGATCTCTGATTAATTAATATACCTTGAACATTTTCAGTATAAAGAGAGATCTACAAACTAAAGCATTTTGTCTTGAAAAAAATATTGTCCTGTAGTTGACAAAAAAAGACAACTATCCTTGAAGGCAGCTGTTAAGTCTCCATCATCCATTTACCTTCTAGTCACTGGACACTCAGCTTTTGCCCCTGTGCTGGGCCCATGGAAGCAGAGGGTAGGAAAATAGATAAGGTTTCTGCCCTGTGGAGCTCATGCTCTTGTGGGGGAAACAACAATCATTCGAGTAACTACACAAGTAAAACTACACTTACAAAGTGAGGGAAGTGTGGGGAAGTAAAGGAACAGGCCATTCCGAGATGCAGAGCAGGAGGCTTGATGCAGGAATCATCTCAGAGAAAATGACATTTACGCTGAGAACTGAAGAAGAAGTTATTGAGTGAGGAGATTGAGAACTGGGGTGAAGAACATTCTAGGTGGAAGAACTAGCTCCTTCCAAAGCTGAAACAGAGATTAAGCAATCTGAGAAACTGAAATAAGCCTAGTGAGGCAATTTAGATGAAGGAAGCGGAGAGACATGGCCTTGAGGTTCTCAGAGGTGCCATTCTACTTGGAAGCTCCTAGCCTCCCAGCATGAAGTGGAACAGAAATGATTATTCTCCTTTCTGCCTGGAGTCTATGCAATGAACTGTCAATAAATATATGTATACGTATACCTGATTCACTTTGTTATACAGCAGAAACTATCACAACAATGTAAAGCAATTATACTCCAATAAAGATGTTAAAAAAAAAGCTAGATCTTCAAAAAAAAAAAAGAAGAAAAAATGAAAACGGACAGAATTTCCAGTAGGGAAAAAGAAAGTCTTCAAATTCTCAGTGATAGAGCATTAGTTTTTATTATGTTGTTGACTATTTGGGTGCTCAGAAATAATATCACGGAACTACACTGAAAATGCTGGAAAATTAGTTATGGCTGACTGCACTTTTCATAACTAATTTTCATGAACAAAGTGGAATTAGCATCCTAAATGAAAAGGTTTCTGTATCCTGTCAAAAAATCAATAGTATTATAATGAGAATTTAATGATCTGAGACCTATATGTGATGTAGTAGTATCTGTGTGTCCAAAGTGAAATGGAGATTAGCTGTTGTAGTAGTCAGGGTTCTGGTGGGAGACAGAGGGCCCACTTGAAAGGCTAACTGAAGAATTTAATGAAATAACTATTTATAAAGGCGTGTACACAGGATTAAGGGAAACCACAAGAGGTGGGGAGATGGTGACACGCCTAAGGACTGGTGGGAAATTGGTGCCATCCATAGACCTTAAGTGACATGACTTATTGACTGTATCTTTTTATTTTGTGTATTTTTGGTTCTCTGGCATTTGGGGCTTTGATCCTGGAGAGACTGTCCCTCTAAGGGTTAGCTAATTACTAGAGATAGCAAAAGACCCTATTGGAGCATGACTTTGATATGCAAACCAACTTATCCAGAGCCCACACCCAACCATATCCTTTACCAAACTCTAACACACCAAGCCAATATTTCCCCCACCTGACATCACCAAATCCAGGTAATGAACAACCAGGGGCCACCCTTACAACAGAGAGCTTGCTGGCTGAAATGATTTAAAATCTCCAGTCTTATATTTATTCAGCATAGCTACCCTTGCCTCACCTATACCTTCCTGTGAAAACCCCAATAAATGTTCTGGGCCATGCTCTGCTCTTGCCCTTCTCTGCCTGCTGATCACCCTTGTTCCTTTCCCCATGCAGCCCTGTGTGGTATGCAATGTCTCCTGTTTCTAGGGATCTGTGAGTATAAACTTCTTTCATGGTAGTCATTTTTATGTCCATGTGTCTTACCATATCTGATTAAAACAAGTCCTGGGTATATTTTTTGAATAACCAGTAAGGAAATGTTCTTGGAAACTATTGAGCTGTAGCAACAGAAGAGGGACCATGTAACAGGAACTATGAATTTAAGGAGGGAAATGCAGCTACTGCCACAGACAGTCTGAGAAAGAGTCAGGAGAATAAATATCCAACCTCTCTCTTCCCACTCTCTGATCTCCTGGCTGGGCCTCTTACAGACAAAAGTCAAATGAAAGCTAGGGCTCATCGATGTCCAGGTGAAATAGACTATAGAGGTCTTCTCCCCACAGTACAGAGCAGGACAGTGAGTGTGGAGAATGGGTCAAGAGGCAGAACTTGGGTGAAGAACTTGCTCAGAGTCATCTCATGAATTTCAGCTATGAATCCTCTGTTACCAAGTCCAAGCTTGTACTGCTCACTGCACGATGGTATGAGCTTGGACTCTGTAACAGAACCTTCATGTTTGCCTTGTTGGGGCAGGGAATAGCAACTTTATTCAGAAGGCCAGCAGACTGAAAAGATGGTGGACTAGCATCCCAAGGAACCATCTTACTTGAGTTAGAATTCAGGTTCCTTGTATACTGAAAGGGAAGGGGGTGTGGTTGGTTGTTGCAACTTCTCAGTGTCAGAATCCTTTGTTCTTGAATTGTCCATGTAGGTCAGGTCACGACATTCCTATAAACCTCCAATAAGACAAATGTTATTCTCTGTTCTGCAACTTTTTATCTCTGTCTGAATGGAAAATTATCATACCTTTAAAGGTCAGAACCTTAAGAATAGGCTATCCTGTATATTTCAGGCTATAGGCAATATTTTTAACTTGTAGCAAAGCAATAGAATGCAAAAGTTAAAGAAACAGATCCAATATGGAGTCAGACTTGCTCATCTCTATTATAGCTCTTCCTGTTATAATAGCACCAAAGGGATATAGACTACAGCATAGATTTAGCACATGGAATTGAGAAGAATGAAACTCATTGTCAAATTCGATGATCCCTTATGCTCCCTAGATGTCCACTGAAAAGCTAGCTATGTTTTGGAAAATAGTTGGACGCCCCAACTATTAAACCAGTATTTCCATCTCCCGTTTCTTATGTTTCCAATCCACCTTTAATCCTTCAGCCAGTTACCTTTCTAGAACATAGATCAGATGATGACACTTACTTTTCAAAACCTGCAAGAAATCCTCTTACCTTTAGAAGCAGGACCACTGAGACTCTCCACATGACCTGGACACACATTCAAGCCTTGAGTTTAGCTTTTCCTCCCTCTCCCATTCATTTTCAGTGTCCTTGTACATTAAAATTTTCTTTATTCCTTTGGCATATTGGAATATACCTAAACATATTCTTTAAGCAATTCCTTTCAAATTGCAAAATTCTGAAACTTTTTAGATGCTGTGCCTACCATTTAACTTATCTTTTCCAGTCTTTGCCTGAAAAATTCTTTTAATAACTCAACTCAAATATTACTTCCCTTAAAACAGCCCTACTCCCTTCCTTTCCATAACAAGCAGAGTTATGCCCGTTCTCCTCTTTCTTCTATAGTACAATACTTTGCTCAAACATCTATTACAACAGCACATACAGTCTAGTGTTATTAATTAAATAAGTTTTCCCTCAGGGTTTCCCATTTGTGAGGAGCTTTAAGCTTATGTCATTATACCCAAAAGTGTCACAGGGGCTCAAGACTTGTTTATTTGAATGAATAGACAAGTGAATTAATAAATGAGTGAT
Source organism: Physeter macrocephalus (assembly GCF_002837175.3). Classification (NCBI taxonomy): domain Eukaryota; kingdom Metazoa; phylum Chordata; class Mammalia; order Artiodactyla; family Physeteridae; genus Physeter; species Physeter macrocephalus. Next base: position 9,187,477 of record NC_041225.1, on the reverse strand, counting down.
TAAATTCACACCTAAGTATGAATTGGTTCAGTTCTGCTGAAGAAATTAGAGAGTTAATTAGGGATTTGGAGGTCAGGAAGGAGGGAAAGGAGACAGTAATTGTTAAACTTTAAATATTTCTGGAAAAGTGTCAACTAATGGTAGATTGCAAACCCTCAACACCCGTGTGTTGAAAGATAATAGGGATGGAGGAAGGGACAGCCCAGGGATGGGAATGAGGTACAAAGAGGGAACTGAGAAAAGACCAAAGAAAGAGGATGAACATTTCCTTAAGATAGTGATGTCCAAACTTCAATACTACTTAAACATTTTTGCCACAGGTATGCACCACTTGTATGTTATTATATTTAGCACTTTTCTTTAAATTGACATACTTTTAAAAGTTAAATACCTTAATTTAAAAAATATGATTGCTACTATAATAAAAAACCAGTATGCCTTGTCCAGAACTGAAAGTACTGATAAAAATAAACATAGAGAAACAGAAGTTCACTGTTAATTTCAAGCTGAGTTCTGCTGCTAGCTGGAATTCTAAGTCTGAGACCTAAGCTCTCTTAGTTAAAAAGATAATTTGTCAAGCCTTAGAAAGTGTTAAGTACACATATGTACTAAACTAATACTTTCTCTTGTAAATTATCAGGAAAATTAAATACAAATTGAGAGAGGAATAATTTTCAGAGTGGGGGTCAAAATAACTCCCACTCGACATGCAACTAAAATCAACCGGCATGCTTCCATACTCTGGAGAATACTGCTCTGGGGTGATGGTGAGTCGGTGAATAGCCGACTCTCAGGGCTCTGGCTCTTAAGGGTCCATTCATTTAGAAACAAAAGGTTGCAGAACAGAGAATAACATTTGCTTTGTTGGAAGTTTACAGGAGCATCATGCCCTGTCCTACGTGGACAGCTGCAAGAACAAAGGATTACGACACCAAGAAGTTTGCAACAACAAAACATGCCCCTCCTTTGCCTTGCCTTTAAAAATGCTTTGTTGAAACCCTTGAGGGTTTTTGGGCACAAGCCACCTGTCTCCTTGATTGGCCCTGTAATAAACTGTTCTCTGCTCCAAACTCTGGCATTTGGGTTGTTTGGTCTCGCTGTGCATCGGGCACAAGAACCTGTGTTCAGTAACACTGCCTGTACTTATTGCTCTATAGAGAACAAGAATAACAAAATGCATTTAGTACTCAGAATCAGAATTGTTCCACACTCTCCTGCCCCTGCTCCCATCTCACTTAATGGTCATAGTCAAGATTTTCATGGAAACTTTTATCTTTGCTCCACTTTAGTACTATTCAATCTTGGCTGTACATTAGAATGACCTTGGGAGATTTAGCAAGTATATACTTATGGCCAAGACCCACTACAGGAGATTCTGATTTAATTAGTTTGGTGTATGGCCTGGGCATTGGGAGTTTTAAGGAGTGTCCTGGGTGATTCAAATGGGAAGGCAGGGTTGAGAAACACTTTTTTTAGATCTTCACATTTCTCTTTCTCCTTCAATTCACTTCTATATCCTTATCTCTCTCACAATATCTTCCAAACTATTTCGATTTCTCTTACTTTGTTTCTTATAATGAAGCTCTATATTTCACATGGGTTTCTCTACTCTTTCCAACAAAATGACAACGTAACATCTTTGAATTCTCTTTAGTTCCCATCCCAGTTCTGTGCAAGTAGTAGGGACTTAATAAGTGTCCACTGGAGATCTGGAGATCACAGAGTGGCATACGGTCCCTTTTCCCTCTTGGTTGGAGGCAGCCTCCCATTCCAGAGGAGTGGCAGCCAGAAGGTCAAGAAGATAAATTGGTTTTGAGAATGTGAACATGAAAAATGAGAAAACTACTTTTAACAGTTGGAAACCTATTTAAACTCCTAATCCTTTAATTAAACCTGTTTAAAGACCGCCTGGAGAAACCGATGCTAGAGATGCTTCCATTTATCAACCAGATGTACAAAATAAACAATGGAATTTGAATCAGCTGGAGAAGATGCTGAGCCCTAACACCTGATGAGAGCCTGTTATTTTTTCCCCTGGGAAAACTAATTACAGCAAACTATTTCATCGAAATGTCCTGGGGAGTGGTTGTACCTGGTAGTGCCACTCTTGGAGAGAAGGAATTCACTTGATAAAAGGATATCTCAATTCTGCTACATTAAGGTAACAGAAACCAATTGTGTGTGTGTGTGTGTGTGTGTGTGTGTGTGTGTGTGTGTTCATATGGGCTGTTGTTATAAATGAGTCTGCAGGAGAAGGAAATATGGCTATTTGGAGAACCACTGACTCAATCTTCAAAAATATTGTGTTCATAATTGTTAGCAAAAGGCCCCTTTATTTCTATACTTGACACTAGGTTGGCAAGTTTAATATGTGTGTATGCATATGTTTGTTTAATTTTCACAGTAATGTTAAAAGTCAGGAAACAGTAACCCTTTTTACAAATAAAGAAACTAAGACTCAAGTTCTTGCTCAAAGTTGCACAGGTGTTCAGTGTCAGAATAGACATAAGAATTCAGCAAATTTAACTTCTATTTTCCAAGTTTCCTCTTATTATAGTGAAAAAAAAAGTCCACAGTTACTTAGGAATACAGTATGCATATAAATTTTGTTCTTTTGAGACAAAGGAAGGTAGAGATTGGATTAAGACCCCGGAATAAAGGTAGTGAATCAAATAAGCATCACCCTGGGGTGTGGGCGAGGGAAGGGCTTTTGTGACTAATGCTTTTGTTTTCCCTTTGGGACTGGACTGACATACTGATGGAAGTAGATCTTATTTCTACTGGGTAATGTCGATGAAGCTAATCAATAAACAATCAATAATAAGAACAGGAAAGAATTTTATCTAAGCCAAACTGAGGACTATAGCCCAGAAGCTAGCTTCCCAGATTATCCTGAGAAACTACTCTGGAGAAGCGTGGTTTCCAGCACAGTTTTATATCTTGCAGAACAAAGAACATTAAAGTCAGGGATACATTTCTTCAAGGTTTCAAAACAAACAAACAAACAAACAAAAAAACAAACCAGCACATACACAGTGAGTCAGTAGGGCTTTGGCACCTGGGTAGGGAGTCTTATCAAAGGAGGCCCAGTGTTGGCATCCAAGGAAGGGAGACATTTAATCTTTATTTTTAACATGGAAATTCTTTACTTCTGGTCAATGTGTCCTTTTCTTTAATAACTAAGACATATGCACAACGTTTGTTTGATAGGCCACAAACAGGCTGTTCTAGTTAGCATAAAACTCAAATTAATTCATGTTTAAGCCAGAATGACTTCCCCATACCTCAATATGTGAAAATTTCTTTTATCAATACTAACCTAGGTACTGCACTTGGTTCTACCCCTGGTGTTTAAAATAACTGTAACATGACTCCAGTTTGTCCTGGTCATGGCTGCTTCAAAGTGCCTGTTGCATTTTGTCACCATCTTCAGTCTTTTTCTTTATCCTTGTCAGTTCACACCTGGATTACAGCATTGGTCTTCATGTAGGGACCCTTGATTTAATTTTCCCTCCTCTTCTCTATCCTCGTGCCAGGGCCTTCTTTCTTTAATGCCATTATCTCTCTGGGTCGCTTGCTTGCAAACGTGCATGGCTCCAAGCACATCTAACTCCTTGGACTTACTTTCAGGTTCTTTTCTTCTTTGTACTTAGTATCTTATCACCCTCTGTTACTCCTCCAGGTGTGCCCTCTGTTCCAGTCTCAGATTCACAGACTTTCTCTGCCTTCATTCATTCCTTCCCACCTCCCCCTTCATTTCTGAAGTCCCCTTCTCATCTCTTTTTCCTCCACACAGTCCTACATATTTCCAACGTCTCGTAACACAAAGGTTCCTTTGCTGGTCCATCCTGCACTGAGCTAGGCTCTCTCTTAGAATTTGTTCCTGATGATTCTGTTTTTATTGTTCTCATTTGTGTTTTAGGTATGTTTCTCATGGTTCTGAACAATCAGTAGATATTCATCAAGCTTCCGGTACTCATTGGGAAAAGGAGCGAGAGAGGGTGAAGTAAAATGTGTTGTAAAACCTTGAGATTCCCACATTTTCCCCTCCTCCTTCAACTCAGGAAAGAGAAAAAGACAAAGAGGATAATTACCTCTGGAATCGTTTTATTCTGCCAGTCAGTGTTTCAGAAAATGGTCCTCTTCAAGGATAGCTAATCATTCCAAAGACAGATGACAGAAGATGCTGATCTATTTATTCACTTGGTCAGTCATCCATGCTCCTTTGTCTTCTGGAATATGAGGGCAATTGGCCGAACATTTCTTAAATAATTCATCATTTCCACATTGATTTTAAATAACCACTTTATCATACACCAACACCTCATTTGTCTGAGTATTATCTTTCTGAGTTCAATAGCTTTCTGACTTAGTTTAAAATCTGATAGAGAAAAGTTCTTTTAGTTTTTCTTATTTTTAAGAATATTCTTGGCTGTATTCACCCATTAATTTTCCAGATAAAAATGTAGATTTACTATGGCAAGCTAAAATATTCCATTATAATTTTGATTGGAATTTTATTAAAACTATATTAATTTGAAGAAGAATTAACATTATCACTACATACCGTATTCAAGAACTCAGTGTGCTTCAGTGTTTACTCGAGATTTCTTTTCTATTTTCTGCCACAAAAGTGTTTGTTTCCTCATTTGTAAATAGAGTCTATTTCATAAGGTTATTGTAAAGATTAATTGAGATGACACTTATAGCGCCCTAATATGCTTGCACAGAGTAAGGATTCAAAAAGTGTGAACTTCATGATGATAATGGGAGTGGGGTGAAGTCTTAGTAAAGAATGGTCATTGGCATCAAGGGTACCTGTATATTTCTTGTTTACCCTACATGTTTTATATTCCATTGTGAGTATACCATTTATTTTTCACATGATGATTTATATTGCTGTTTATTACTAGCATAGAGGGAAACATTTTACTTTATCATAAATTTATTTTTATCTGAACATCTTATTAAACTCTGATTGGTTCCATAATTTTCTGTGGATGCATCTGGATTTTCTAGGCAAAGAACTGCAACAGCAGAAAAAAAAAAGTTATATTTCAAGTAGTTATATATCTTAACCAATTTTTTACATTTTATTTCATTGACTACAACTTTCAGATTGATGTTAAATGATCATAGTAACGAGGTTAGGGACTCTTACATTATTTACCCTGCCAAGAAAATGCTATTTGTTCCACAAACTAGTGCACATTGTATAGTTTGTAGGTGGAATCTAAAAAGCTTTGAATGAGGGAGGGGGAGAGTGTTCCATGTTCAGACAAGTTAGAAAAATTTACCAAATTTAAGCAGTTTTATTGACTACAAAATTTTTGAGAGTGGTAGGCATTGTGAACTTAAGGGTAAGAGTATAGTTGGCAGAATTTCTCTAATGCATTTGACACATATTTGGCATTTTTTTCAGTGCACATCTATTAATATCTCCCCAAGAAGTGTCCTGTGGCATACCAGTTTAGAAATTATTGTTCTGATGATTAGCTCATAAGGTGTGGAGCATTGCATTGAGATAGATAAGCTTTATAATTGTTATGAAGAGCCTTACTACTAAGGTTAAAAAAGAAGTGGATGTGGAACTTTAACAAATGGCTGAGATCTGATGAAAGTTTGCATGATGAAGTGGTTAATAGCATTAATTCTGGAGTCACACTACCTGGGCTTGAATCCCAGGTCATGTCTCACTAGTTGTATGAACTTGAGTAAGTTACTTGACTTCTTACAGCTTCCTCATCTGTAGAACAGGGACTGTAACTGTATTTGCTTCATAGATTTGCAATGAGGATCAAATGAGCTAATGAGCAAGGTCTGAATATAGTTAGAACTATATTATTATTTATTAAACATTACATAAAAATAAAATAATGTGTCTAGCCCCACTGGAGGATGTCTTTAGGTATTTCCTCATAATGATGAGTGACTCAGAACTCTCATATCCTCTGTATCATCCCGTCCTTCCACCACCATCTTCATCTCAAGAGAGAAGGGTTGGAAAATGAATAATATGCTGGGTTCCTCTTAAACTCCTAGAATTGCTGTATAAATTATCTCTGTGATTCTGAGACTTCCTTTCCTGAAAACAATGCTATGAATCCCTAATGTGGATCACCTGACAGAAATAAAACAGATTTCTGTATGATCCAAGGTCATTCTTTATGAATGTTCTCTCTTCAGGCAACGGGTCCTACCAGAATAAGAGACTTAGCATTTCTTTTTGTAACTCTGAGTCTTTGTCTTTTCTCTTTATCTGATTTGATTTGACATTCTAGAGTTCTACCTATTTTGGGGGGATTTTGTTTTAAAAAAGCAGCCACTTCATTTATTTATCTATTCTACTAGTTTTCTGGGCTTTATATTTGTACTTCTGCTTGTATTCTTCTTAATTCCTTTCTCTGATTTCTTTAGGATTTTGTCCTTTTTCTTTTTCTAATTTGAGTTCAAGGCATAGTTTAATTTATTCTCCTAGTTTGTGGTTTATTAATAAAACAGTTTAAGTTTATGATATTGCCTCTGAACATGACTTTACTGTCTGTCCCATGAGAACTGAGATATAGAGTTCTTTATATCTAATAATCTGTAACTTCAGTGTTGATTTCTTAGAGAATTATTATTTAGGATGGTAAAGATTTTTGTTTATTTTATTATTAGTTTTTTCCTTTAATATCCATGTAGTCATTTATTTTTATTTAAATTTTTGTTTTTATTTTATTGAATTGCTGTCAGAGAACATGTCTCGTGCATGCCTGATTAGGAGAATTCATTGAGATTTCCTTAGTGACTGAATACATGATACATTTTTATAAATGTTCCACTAATTCTTCAATAAAATTGTTCTTTTTCCTGGAGACATTTGCAATATTTCCCTTTCCGACACCACTCAAATCCAATTTATCACCAAACTCTGTCAAATCTACTAAAATTTATTTTACATCAACCTCTTTGTCTTCAACTCCACTGCTTCCACTTCCTTCCAAGCAGTCAGCATTTCTCTCTTGTTCCACTAGACTTGCCCCTTCATTCCTGATTTGATTCTTGCTCTTTTCAAAGCTATTTTCCACCTGTCAGTCATGTGACTCAAATAAATTAATCCATTTTCATCCCTCCCCTTAACATGGAAAAATGCTCTCTATTTTCTGCATCTGCTCCTGGGACAGAATCAAAACCTGTAGATTTTGCACTGCAGATTTGGCTGCCTTACCTCTTGCTTCCTGTGATCTATCCACAGAAGCACTTGTCTTCTTTTGATCCTTGAACATACCAAGATCTTTCCCATCTCAGACCCATGGCACATGGTGCCCCTCCACTGGGCATAGTCTCTGTGTGCTTGCCTGGTTGGCTCCATCTCCTGCCACAAGGCTTGCTCTTCTGAGAGGTCTTCCCAGGCCATCTGATCTAAAGGCAATCTATCGTTCTCACTTTATATTCTCTTTCCTTGCACCCCATACTTTTATAGCATTTATTGCAATTTGCAATTTGTATGGCAAAATGTAATTGTAAAAATTGTCTTTGTTATATGTTCAAAGGCTGTCTTTTCCACCAGACTGAAAGCTCCATATGCACAGGATTTTTATTTATGATCCACAGAAAACCTACTTCTTAGCACAATTCTGAACTATAATATTCTCTCAAAAATATACTGAATGGAAGAACGACTTGTGTAGAGTATCAAGTGTGATTTGTTTCCCAAAATTTAACCTTATTATTTTTAGAACATATATCCTTATTTATTTAGAACAAATATCAGAACATATATCCTTATTTATTTTTTCTTCTTCATCAGTCAAGTACAGAGCAATAAGTACTAAAGTTCCACTACAATAGTGTTTCTGTCAATTTCTTCTCATATTTCTGGAATATTTTGCTTTATATATGTCAAAGCAATGTTGTTCAGAGGATAAGTGGTTTTTGACTATTGTAATTTTGTATGATTTAGGACTCTGTCAGTTGTAACCAGTAGAATCCAATGTGAGCTTGCTGCAGCCAACCAAAAAAAGGAGGTTTATAAGGTTGCAGGGGCAGGAATGTAGCAAGGCCTCAATATGTCCCAATTTGTGTGTGTGTGTTTTGTATCTATTTCTTTTTGCTCACCTTTGATTTTAAGTCAATGTAGGCCTAGGACTTGCTCAGAAACAATGTCTGTAGATTTTCATTTGTTTTTCTCACTGACTACCAAATTGCATGGATTCTTCTTACACCATAAACAGAAACCTGGTGAATATGACCATCCCAGTAGGGGATTTGGTCTCCACATTGTCTTGTCTTTGTTTGCTGAAGCAGCCTCTCTGTGGTCTAATTCTCTATACCTGACCTTCTGTCTGACTAGATTTCCAGGTATCACTAAACCAAGGACCAGTGGAGCCTGGCATAGTGTCTTACCTGCTCTCCCTTGCTGCCATGATTGGGCAAACTCCTAGTTGGCTTTCTGCAATAAACTATTATTCATTCCCAATATTGTTGAACTACAGTAGCAAACAGACACCAAAAAGCTTGACCTTCATCTGTTCCACAAGCCATTTCCACCTCTGTTCATCAACCCCAATGTGACTGTGCAGTAATGGGAATGTGTTCCTCCCCTTTCCCCCAATCAAGGCCATGCCCTATGCATCCTACTGACTTTCTGCTCAACTTAGCACCTATTCAACCCAACCCCCCCCCACCCAGGTTGTGCCTCCATTAAAATGCTTCTTCACAAAAAAGGATTTTGAGAGAGTTATCTACACATTCTGTATTTTCTTATCTTGTCAAATAAAAATACAAATCTGGATTTAGTAAGGAGAGACTTTATTTGGAAAGATGATTGCAACAGGGAGGCCCTGTGGTCATAAGATCTGCAAGCTTCTCAAAGTTTAGGCAAAAAGTGTTTTTCTTCTACAGAGAGGAGTGAACAAGGCCAGAAAGAACTGGATGTGGGAAATGGGATGAGAAGGTGGCATGATGGAATGTTTTACCCCAAGGCCAGCTTATCTTCCCGGAGGGGACTTTAAGGAGGACCTGCATGCTGGCTCAGTCTGAAGGTAGATCAAACATCTGAGAACTAAGGGAAGGAAAGAATCTTAAAGTGTGATTAACAAGTATTTTGTTCTGTTTAATAAACGAGGACAAGCAGTTTAGGTAATCATTTATGAGACAAAGAATGGTAATTTGGAGGAGCTGTGCCTAGCCTTACAGATAAACAAGGGGCATCTATGAGGCTTATATGGTGAAGGATGGTTCTTTGAAGGAAGTGCTTTCTGGAGCACAAAGTGTATGGGAATTTCTTAACTTGTGCTGTTTACCAGGATCACAGAGTTCAGCAACATTCAATCATGGTATCTTCTATTTATCTTTAACCCACACCCATCTGGCTTCTGCACTGAAGCTTCTCTCTTTTTATACCAGCATGACCTCCACATTGTCACATTCAATGGACTCTTCCCAGTCCTAATAGCCCCTTCCTCTCAGTAGAGGGGGACAGTTGGCCACTTCCTCCTTTTTTCTTGGAATGTTAACAGCTCTTGGCCTTCATGAAACCACACTTTACTGTGTGTTTCTACTCCTCTGGCAGTGCCTTTTCTGTCTCCTTTGTTCTCTGTCCCAATGCCTAATCCCAATGTCTAATGGTGGTGTTTTGTAGATTTGGGACCTGTTCTCATGCTTTATACTTTCTTGAGGTAATATTCATTTCTACACCTTTAAATATTATGTCTTTGTCTGTGACCCTCCAATTTTTTTTTTTTTTTTTTTTTTTTTTTTGGCGGTACACGGGCCTCTCACTGTTGTGGCCTCTCCCGTTGTGGAGCACAGGCTCCGGACACGCAGGCTCAGTGGCCATGGCTCATGGGCCCAGCCACTCCGTGGCACGTGGGATCTTCCCGGACCGGGGCACGAACCCGTGCCCCTGCATCGGCAGGCGGACTCTCAACCACTGCGCCACCAGGGAAGCCCGACCCTCCAATTTTTATTGCCACCCTACATGTCTGTCCTGAACCCCAGATCCATCTGATATTTGAAATCTGTTTTGTCTGTCTAAAAAGATTTTCAAACTTAAAATACTTTAAAAGTGAATTAATTTTTATTTTCAGTGTGTGTTTCCAAACGTCTCTCATTCACTCCATCCACTTTGTTGTGAAATCTGCAAATCCACATGCCCCTCTTTCGTCATCCCTCTCTTCAAGTCCATTGCCCAGCCCTGATCATTTCAGGACATATCCTGAGTCTGTCGACTTTTCTCTATCTGCCACTGTCACATCCTAGTTGAAACCACCATTATTATCATGGAAACTGCTGCTGTAGCCTCCAACTGACTTTCCTATCATGTTGCCATCCAGTCAGTTTCTCACACAATGGTCAAAATAATCTTAAAATCCCCTGTTGAAAACATACGAATGATGCCTCCAGCATTTGGGTTAGAAGCCATAATATACAGCAGAATTTTTTCAATCACACTACTGACATTTTGGTCTGAATAGTTCTTTGCTGTGGGGGACTGTCCTGTGCATTGTAAGAAGTTTAACAGCACCCCTGGCCTCTACTCACTAGAAGCCAGTAGCATCCCTGTTCTCACTCCTACCCTCCATCTAGTGGTGACAACAAAAATATCTTTAAACATTGCCAAATGTTCTGTGGGGGCCAAAGTCATCCCTGACTGAGAACCACTGTTCTACACCATGTGTAAGACTCTGAATAATGTAGCCCTTCCTCCTCTGATAGCTTCTGATTTTTGTTTCATGGAATGGCTTGTCATTGTCTTTCACATCTTCTTCTTCTATTAAATTCTGCTCAAAGTCTATCACATGTCACCTCCTTCATGGATCCTTTCTGAGATTTCTCAACACCCAAAACTATCTCCCAGAAAAATAAATTATTCCCTCCCCTGTCCTCCAATAGCTGTGTGTTTATACCCCATCATTTATCATTTTATACATCATTTATCATTTTTGTGCTCATTACAATTAATTAGTTAGATATATATTTTTCTTCCTCATTTCAATGAAATACCCAGCATAATATCTGAAACATTTGGAACATAATAAATTTTAATGAATTGAATCATTTTATCATGTTCTTACAAAAAAGCTGCATCCTTTGCAGCAATCTTGCCATTTTCTTTTCTTGCATACAGAGAGGCACTTATGCTGCCTTCCCTTTTGAACCATCTCTTTTCCTGGTAGGTCTTTCTCTTCTATCCTCTTTTAATTTACTGCATCCCCCAAAGATGTTTCAGTTACCAGTGTTTCTCCTTTGAACACCAGTCCTCATATCTACTTGTCTGGCTGTTCTGCAAAGTAGAAAAGCCACCAGAATACTGCTGGTCCAGGGTCACTTGGCTTGTCTGAGGCAAAGCCAGCACTTGAATACAGTCTGCAAATCCATGCTTCCTACACTGTCTTCCTAACAGATGGTCTATTGGAAAGGGCAACTGAACCAAAAATAGGCCTGTAATGGCTTATTAAGAGGTATTTAGGGAGAAAGAGAGAACACACTTCACAATGTCCAACAATGATATAAAAGCAGTAACTTGCAGTTGCATGAAATTTTTGAAAACATTTAATCTATATGGCTGTTGTACAAAATGTTCCTTGTGGCCAAGGCTCTCCTTCTGATGGAGTGGAAATACGCCTACTGCTGTGATATCATTTCTGAGGTTTTGAGAGGACCTCTGTGTTTTCAAAATTCCTTTCCTTCCTGATCTGCAGACACTAGATGGTGCTTTTCTGTCAAGTGCTTTTCTGTGTTCTGCAGCTAGACAGGGACATTGGCCATACTTCAAATGTAAAAAGTCCCTGCAGGAAGTCTTGATATTTGTTTGCATAATTTGAAGGAATTAATTAATACATTTGAAGCCCCTTTTAAATGAAGTTTATTATTTTTTTTTTATCAAGAACAGGTTTTGCAAGGAGATTTAGTAATAAATGAGAGTAACTCAAGTCAGAATTTAGAGGAGAGGTAACAGTTCAAGAGGAGAGTGTGAGGACTCAAATATCTCACTAACACAGATGAGGGGCCCTTGGTCTCCCTGAGGATAATGTAACCAAATACAGGTTCAGCAGCTTACTGCTTGCCAGCCAATAAAATGAGGGGCAAGTGTCAGTAGAGAGGAAAGATGCTTTATTCAGAAAAGCCGGCAATCTGGGGAGAAGGTGGACTTGTGTCCAGACACCAACTCTGAAGATTCTGCTCAGCCAAGACAATTTTTAAGGGAAAAAGGGGAAACAATCTCAGTTAATCATTAAGGCAGGAGGTCAGATTCTTTGTCATTTTTCCATTGCATGCAGACCTGCTGCTGACTTCTCCCGATCTTCCTTGGGATGCTGTCTTGCGCACGTGGTCTGCCTGCAATTGGACGTTCTCTTGTCTGTGTGGTCTGCCTGCATCCACGGGGTCTACCTTCAAATTTACTAAGGGAAGCTAGGAGTAAAGGGTCAGTTATTCTTTAACTATTTATTTCTTCATTCTTACTACTTCTAATTCAGGAAAGGAATCAACAGGTAAGATAAGGCTTTGTGTATATTTTGTAAAGCAGAAATCAGGAGCTAGGTTAAATGTTGCCTAGTGATCTCATCTTTATGATTAAGTTCTAAGGAAAACAGGGATGAAGAAACAACAAAGGGACAAAGGAGCTGCTTACAACAGGATGTAAGTCCTTGAGACCCAGTGAAGGTGAAAAGGAAATAAGAAACCACCATTCACAGTCTGGTTCCAGCTTGAACCTAGATACATGAGATCCTATGAAACGTGGAGATGCCAGCTCAGCCAGACACCTATCCCAGCCCCTTGATGAACTGTTACTGTTTCATTCACAAACAAGTATCTTTTATGAATATCTTGGAGTCTGGAGCCAGAATTTTATATTTGTTAAATCATCACACACAAATAAGAAATGGGTATTTGAAAGCACTCCATTATTTTGATACACTTATCTGTACACATTTAGCTTCCTCTTTATTTATCATAATTTGAAAAGATATATTATTATTTGCCAGTGGATAGAGTTCACCATATATTTATCACCAGCAATATTATTCTCAACATATGCAAGTGTAATTAAAGAGATGAAAAAAATAGGTTTCATTTCTTCATAGATGGAAAAGATGGAGAGAGAGGAATTATTTTTGGAATTGATGAGATGATGTTTGTTAATGGTTTGGAAAATAAAATAGGATTAGAAATGAAGATAGCTACAAATTTATTCTAGTCTTGGCCTATTAAATTGTTGTTGGGAAATATATGTCAAGCCAGAAATTTTACAGCTTTCTGACCTCACAGAAACTTAAAAGTTAACTTATTAGCAAGTAAAAAGTTTAATTACACACACACACACTTCATCTCAATAAATATCTTAGGCACCAGAATCAGAGACTTATAAATCATTGAAAAAGGATATACAGAGCAATAAAAAGACTTTTCCTAGGTCACACAGCACCTCCATTGATCTCTAATCTTTTCATTCCTCCTACCACTGGGGTTCTGCTCATCCCTTTAGGCTTGTGATGACTGAAGAAGGACTGGGTAAAGGAAAGAGAGGGGAAAAGATAGCCTGAGAGGTCCTGGGATAAAGAGCAAAGTCTCTACATCCTGCCAAGGCCCCAAGTCAATTTCACCGGGCTCTTTCAGTTAAATGATCCCTGAGGCAGAATGAGACTCAGCAGTCTCTGAGCAGGATCTGTGGTTGGCACTACATGAGGCTAATCCAGAACTGAACATTGAAAACAGTGCTGGACCTGTTAAAGAATACTTGACTACCCAGTGGGTCACTCAAAAAAGAATGAGGGACTTTCCTGGTGGTCTAGTGATTAAGACTCCGTGCTTCCACTGCAGGGGGTGAGGGTTTGACCCCTGGTTGGGGAAGTACCGGCATGCCTCAGGGTGTGGCCAAAAAATAAAATTGAAAAACAAGAACGATTCACTATTGGAAAGCTCAGATTTCACATCCATGAGGAAGTTTTAATGAGATGGCATTTTTTGGTGTGGTAACGTTAAAGAGCAGAATAAAAAACTGCCCAAGGGAGGGCATGATAAATACCCAGAAGTGGAATTGCTGGATCATATGGTTGATCATATGGTGATCATATCACCATCAATTCCCTGGTGCCGCAGTGGTTAAGAATCCACCTGCCAATGCAGGGGACACGGGTTCCATCCCTGGTCCAAGAAGATCCCACATGCCGCGGAGCAACTAATCCCAAGCACCACAATTACTGAGCCCTTGTTCCACAACTACTGAAGCCCACATGGCTAGAGCCCATGCTCCACAACAAAGAGTAGACCTCACTAGCTAGAGAAAGCCCTTGCACAGCAACAAAGACTGAACACGGCCAAAAATAAATAAATAAAAATAAATAAATTTTTAAAAATAAAATTCTAATAATGCTTAGAAAAATAAAGTTCAAGGAAGCATAGAAGATATTGGGGTCTGGTCAAACAAATTCTCAATCTTTATAGAGTCTAGATATATAAACTCCAGAACCAGAATTCCCACATGAATTATCTTTTGTTGCATTTCAAGAATCCCTCACTATGGATCTATTTGTTTTCTGAGTTTGGATAGCACAAAACACTGTGTTAACTTAAATATATTTGAATTGTGTGTTTCAGAAAGTGACTCCAGGCATACTGCAGAGATATTGTGGGTTTGGTTAAGAACCACCACAATAAAGCGAATATTGCAATAAATTTTTTGGTTTCCCAGTGCATATGAAAGTTATGTTTGTATTATACTGAAGTCTATGTGTACACTATACTGTAATCTATTAAGTGTGCAATAGTGTTATGTCTAAACGAAGTACATACCTTAATTTAAAAATACCTTATTCTTCAAAAATGTTAACCATCATTGGAGTCATCAGTGAGTTGTAGTAGTAACATCAAAGATCACTAATCACAGATCACCATAACAAATATAATAATGAAGAAGTTTGAAATATTGTGAGAACTACCAAAATGTGACAGAGACACAAAGTGAACAAATGCTGTTGGAGAAATTGTGTTGATAGACTTGCTTAACACAGGGTTGCCACAAACCTCAAATTTGTAAAAAACTCAATACCTGAGAAATGTAATAAAGCAAAGTGCAATTAAAAAAAAACCAAAACAGTGCTGGATCTGGAAGTCATCTGGAGTTTCTATCTTATCTTCTAGGAAATATACTGAGGACCAATGAAGCATTGCTTGGGTTAGCTACTTTCTGAGGGACAAGTCTTCTGCTGTCCTGCTCAAAGGGAATCATATTATTATTTTTTTGTGTCTCCTTTTATGTCATCTCCAGTTACTGACTTCTCTCCCAGTACCCAGTCTTGGTACCTTTTTTATGAGCCCCACTTTCATTTGAGTATCTGGATCACTTGACTTCCTTTCATCACTCACAACATTGGGTAGCATAACAGAAGTCACAACAGATAAATTTCTTCAGTCACAATATTTTTTCTGTCACTCCATCAACTTTTCTACTTTTACTCTAACCCTCTCTCCATCTTTATCTACTTTATATATTCCTTGTGTTCCCACAGAAACCTCTTTTAAAGATATTGGTGTCAGTTGAAGATGTTGGGCTAATATATATAGTAGGAATTTTAATTTTGTAAGATAATATTCACCAAGGACTTCTTAAGGATAGGTAATCCATTCATTTCTCTAAGCCTGAGCCTCCTAACCAGGAATGTGCCTCAGGCTCCTCAAGAGAGCTTTTAAAAACCACATATTCCCAGTGTCCCCAAATCTACTGAATTCGACTTTGAGGAATAAAAACCGAATGGATTTTGAAAAATGCCTGGAACTTTTTTAGATCACCTGAATTTTACTCCAAGACCAAATCAACTTGTTGGAAAACTGGTTGCTTGGACTACATTCTTTAGCTCCTAATAGAATTGTATTTATGAATTTGTCTTTGGCTTTATTTTCTTAGGTTGAATTGAGTCTTATAAAAATTGCTAATTTAAAGAAAATTAGGTATTAAGGATATTGTGTACAACTTCACATACCACTTCACATTTGCATCAGGATCCTGGGTAAAAATTTCTCTTAGACTTAAGTGCTGCAGTTGAGGTGGAGTTTGTCAGAGGAGGCAAAAACGACGATTTTTCCTGAGAAACTTCTATTTTGGGGGATTTGTATTTTGTAACTAATCAAGTTTCCCTCTTTGTAGTCTACAACAAAGTTCTTAATTCAAGTTCAAGCTCAAAGTAACCCAGTTTTAACAATTGCATAAATTTTTCTGGTGTACGTATCTGTGTATATCTTGGCTTCATTTTATTTTTCCAAATTGGATTTTCCTTTGGGCTTAATTTCTTATTCTGCTTCCATTATTTTAAATTTATCATTAGAAACTGCATTAATTTTTTAAAGGAATGACTAATAATAAAGCACATACACACATAATAGCAGTTGTATTTTTTTTTCCCTTTAAGAAGTTCATAATTAGACTGGTAAAAACTACTATAGTTTTTTGGTGGGGATAATGGCAGACTCCAGGAGGGCTCATACCAAGGAGTACATCTCAGAACTTCTGCTGCCAGTGTCCTTGTCGCTGCAGTGAGCCACAGTCACCCCTTACCTCTGCAGGAGACACTTCACCACTAGCAGCAACTCAGTTTTGGAGAGGTTAAGAAATCTGCCCACAGAGAAACAAGAAGAAATACAATTGTTCAGCCTGTGGAACAAAAAACACATTCACAGAAAGATACACAACATGAAAAGGTAGAGGGCTATGTAACAGAGGAAGGAACAAGATAAAACCCCAGAAAAACAACTAAATGAAGTGGACATAGGCAACCTTCCAGAAAAAGAATTGAGAATAATGATAGTGAAGATGATCCAGGAACTGGAAAAAAAATGGAGGCAAAGATTGAGAAGATGCAAGAAATGTTTAACAAAGACCTAGAAGAATTAAAGAGCAAACAAACAGAGATGAACAATAAAATAACTGAAGTGTAACCTCATTTACACCAATGGACAGATCATCCAAACAGAAAATTAATAAAGAAACACAAGCTTTAAATGACACAATAGACCAGATAGATTTAATTGATATTTATAGGACATTCCATCCAAAAACAGCAGATTACACCTTCTCCTCAAGTGTGCATGGAACATTCTCAAGGATAGATCACATCCTGGGTCACAAATCAAGCCTCAGTAAATTTAAGAATATTGAAATTATATCAAGCATCTTTTCTGACCACAATGTTATGAGATTAGATATCAATTACAGGGGAAAAACGTAAAAAACACAAACACATGGAAGCTAAACAATATGTTACTAAATAACCAAGTGATTACTGAAGAAATCAAAGAGGAAATCAAAAATTACCTCAGATGGCTTCACAGGTGAATTCTATCAAACATTTAGAGAAGAGCTAACACCTATCGTTCTCAAAGTCATCCAAAAAATTGCAGAGAAAGAAACAGTCCCAAACTCATTCTATGAGGCCACCATCACCGTGATACCAAAACAAGACAAAGGTACTACAAAAAAAGAAAACTACAGACCAATATCACTGATGAATATAGATGCTGATTACTGAAGAAATCAAAGAGGAAATCAAAAATTACCTAGAGACAAATGACAATGAAAAACAACGATCCAAATCCTATGGGATGCAGCAAAAGCTGTTCTAAGAGTGAAGTTTATAGCAATACAATCTTACCTCAAGAAACAAGAAAGATCTCAAATAAACAATCTAACCTTATGCCTAAAGGAACTAGAGAAATAAGAATAAAAAAACCCCAAAGTTAGCAGAAGGAAAGAAATCATAAATATCAGAGCAGAAATAAATGAAATAGAAACAAAGAGAACAGTAACAAAGATCAATAAAACTAAAAGCTGGTTCTTTTAGAAGATAAACAAAAGTGATAAACCATTAGCCAGACTCATCAAGAAAACGAGGGAGAGGACTCAAATCAATAAAATTAGAAATGAAAAAGGAGAAGTTACAACAGACACCGCAGAAATACAAAGCATCCTAAGAGACTACTACAAGCAAATCTAGGCCAATAAAATGGACAACCTGGAAGAAATGGATACATTCTCAGAAAGGTATAACCTTTGAAGACTGAATCAGGAAGAAATAGCTACAGACCAATATCACTGATGAATATAGATGCAAAAATACTCAACAAAATACTAGCAAACAGAATCCAGCAACACATTAAAAGGAGCATACCGCATGATCAAGTGGGATTTATCCCAGGGATGCAAGCATTCTTCAATATACACAAATCAGTCAATGTGATACACCATATTAACAAATTGAATAAGAAAAAACATATGATCATCTCAATAGATGCAGAAAAAGCTTTTGACAAAATTCAACACCCATTTATGATAAAAACTCTCCAGAAAGTGGGCATAGAGGGAACCTACCTCAACATAATAAAGGACATATAGGACAAACCCACAGCAAACATCATCCTCAGTGGTGAAAATCTGGAAGCACTTCCTCTAAGATCAGGAAGAAGACAAGGATATCCACTCTCACCACTATTAATCATTAGAGTTTTGGAAGTCCTAGCCACAGCAATCAGAGATGAAAAAGAAATAAAAGGGATACAAATAGGAAAAGAAGAAGTAAAACCGTCACTGTTTGCAGATGACATGATACTATACATAGAGAATTGTAAGGATGCTACCAAAAAACTGCTAGAGCTAATCAATGAATTTGGAAAAGTAGCAGGATACAAAATTAATGCACAGAAATCTCTGGCATTCCTATACACTAATGATGAAAAATCTGAGAGTGAAATTAAGAACACACTCTCATTTACCACTGTAACAAAAAGAATAAAATATCTAGGAATAAACCTACCTAAGGAGAAAGAAGACCTGTATGCAGAAAATTATAGGACACTGATGCAAGAAATTAAAGGTGATACAAATAGATGGAGAGATATACCATGTTCTTGGATTGGAAGAATCAATATTGTGAAAATGACTGTACTACCCAAAGCAATC
>NC_041225.1:9156777-9167430 GCF_002837175.3 Physeter macrocephalus | reverse complement strand
GAATCTAGAGATTGTCATACAGAGTGAAGTAAGTCAGAAAGAGAAAAAGAAATATCTTATATTAATGCATATATGTGGAACCTAGAAAAATGGTACAGATGAACTGGTTTGCAGGGCAGAAATTGAGACACAGATGTAGAGAACAAATGTATGGACACCAACGGGGGAAAGCAGTGGGGGACGGGGTGGTGATGGTGTGATGAATTGGGAGATTGGGACTGACATATATACACTAATATGTATAAAATGGATAACTAATAAAAAACAACTATAGACACTAGGGTTTGATAAAGTATAACAGTTGACAGATGAAGAAACTTGAAAATAGAAATAACATTTTTATAAAACCTTTCATTAATGATTATTGTCAATCATTAACACTATCTTTTAAATAAAGTTATTACATTTATATGGTATTGTGACTTTTTTCCTGATCATTTTTACACTCATTATCTGGTTTGTTTTTACAACTATTCTAACTACTATTATAATTACTTTCCTCGTCTTAAAGTTGCAAAAATAAAGGACATTTGTCAAAGATTTTATAATGTTCACAAAAGTCTACATATATATATACATATATATATATATACACATACACTCAGAAGTATATTCCAATGTATTGGAGGCATTCAGAAAGTCCTGATTTGGTTTTGCTGTTGATCATTTAAGATTAACTCTGTCTACAAAATTTATTTAATATTATTAAGTGCATGCAGTATGAATGGCATTGTTCCAGAGACTCTGGTGAATATAGAGGGAATAACATAGCCTCTGATCTCAAGACTTATGTAACTTAATTGGAGAGAAAGCCCTATGAATATGTGATTTTAAGGACAGACTAAACAAAATAAGTAGCATAATAAAATGTTAGTCCAAAATTAACAATTATAAGGAAATTAAAGTGATGTTATCTTATTTGTTGCCTATCAAATACATCAAATGTTCAAAGATGTTAAGGGAGCAGTGATCCGAATATATCTTAATATACTTTTGGATTATATATTTTTTGCAAATATGCTAGAAGACAATTTGTTAATGTGTATTAAAAATCTCATATATGTTCATATCCCTGCACCCAATAGTTCTACTTCTATGAGTTTAACTTGAAGAAATAATGGAAGACATAATCAAAGATTTATTTATGAGACTGTTAAGAGCTGAAGTATTTCTAAGACTGCACTTGCAATCATAGAAAAAAAAGGGAGAAACAAATCAAATTATTAGTAATGTTTATCTTTGAATTTAAATTTTTTATACTTATTGAAATATTCCAAATTTTTACAGGACAGGGTATTACCTTTATATTATGAAAAAAACCCAACAATAAATGTAATTTTAAAATTCTCATCAGAGAAACCATTTACTGAATCCTGTGTAAAGTCAGGTGTCCAGATGTTTAGAAATATCTAATTGGTAGTATCCAATTTTAACTCTAGTTTATTGCAGAAGGAAGGGTGAGAAGATAGGTTGGAGTTTACATCCACAAACCCCCAGTGCAGCTAAAGCAGTTAGGGAAATGAGCTGTTTCAAGGAGAAACCTTTTAAGGGCAGCTAATCTGCATCACCTTCTATGACATGGAATGGACTTAGATCTGCTCTTTTTGCCAGAGTCACATGAGCTAACACAGCCTACATGGGGAAGAAGGACACTATATTCTGAGTGTGGCTGTCACGCCACAGCTGCTCTTGCCATCTGTTCTGCCTTTGATTCATATTGTTTGTCATTTCCCTTGTGCATTTTTTGTAGGCTGCTGTCCAGTGCTCATTTTTAAGTGACTTCTCTGAGACCATGGGATTGAGGGTCATAACAGCATGATTTCAATTCTATTTTACCTGGAGGGCTTCAGTTTCAGAAAAAGAAATTCAAGTAATATATCAGCAATCCATGTGGGGAATTAAAAGTTCACATCAAGAAGTTAATCAAGTTTTTGTGATCCCTTTGTTCTGATGACCTAGTTAAGTAACTCAAAGATGCTAGAGGGGATATATTTGGGTTGAATGTAGACTGAAGGATAGAGACATGGTTTAGATGGTACATAAACCCAAAGTGACGGTTAAAAAGCAGGTATTTTCTGTTAAATGTCAACCATATTTTTTGTGTCTTAATTTCTCTAAACCTAATGGTTTATTTGATTGATGGTTTTGGTCTTTTTCAGAGCCTCAAAGAACAAAAAGAAGTTTTAAATAAAATAATCAACCACTTTCATTCATTCATTTGTTCAAACACCTGGGAACCTGCTTTGAGCCTGGCTCAGTATAGGTTTGGAGGTATAGAGATGAGTAAGGGGCATTTGTTTTTCCCTTGAAATAGTGAATAGAGACAACTATAAATTTGTTTTTTTTGCCAGGCTAAAAAAACACGGTGAGGAGGTTCAGCCACTGTCTCATTGAGGCAATGGGTGTGAATACTCAATGGAAGAAAAACATTGAGAAATTTATTATAGAAGGAGGAAGTGTAAATGAAAAGGGACAGGTGAATAACTTAGAACCATGGATTCCTAAAATAGAAAACTATATGTGGTAGGACAGTTTTGGCATCTGTAAGGGAAATCAAGTGACCATTCCCTTGCTTTTAGGTCATCCACAAAGTAGTTTATCTTTCATGTCCTGGAGACCTCTGTGGAAGATGTTTTGATACATTCCTATAACAGCCCATTTAGGTGTCTCATTTCCCCCTCTGACAAAACATCCTTCTCCATGTCCAACTGAGCTTCTGCTATGCAGGACCACCATGGTGTCTGCTATGCAAGACACACTTCTTGCTCTGCAAGAAGTTGATAAGAGCAACATCTGCAAACAATATCTGCAAACATACCGTGTGTTTTGTGTAAAAAGTGTTTTTCATTTTTCACATTTTAAATTCTTACAACAAGCCTGAGAGGCCAGTGTTTTATTATCCTCATTTAATAGATGAGGCAATTCAACCTACAGGATTAAGAAACTTAGGAAAAATCACTAAGCAGTAGGGGCATATTTGGTTCAGGCTAATCTGACTCAAGGGTCATGGTTTAACTCAAAAAACTAAAAATAGAACTACCATAAGACCCAGCAATTCCACTCCTGATTATATATCTGAAAAAAAAAAACAAACAAAAAAACAAAGACATTAATTTGAAAAGATACACACACCTCAAAGTTTATAGCAGCATTATTTACAATATCCAAGACACGGAAAAACCTACGTGTTCATCAACAGGTGAATGGATAAAGAAGATGTATGTATATATACACACACAATGGACTACTACTCAGCAATAAAAAAGAACAAAATTTTACCACTTAAAAGCAACATGGATGGACTTGGAGGGCATTATGCTAAGAGGAAAAAGTCAGACAGAGAAAAATGAATACTGTATGATATCTCTTGTATGTGAAATCTAAAAAGTACAACAAACTAGTGAGTATAACATAAAAGAAGCAGACTCATGGATATAGAGAACAAACTAATGGTTACCAGTGGGGAGGGTGGGGGGTGCAATATACAACTGGGGGAGTTGGAGGTACACACTATTGGGTGTAAGATAGGCTAAAGGATGTATTACATAATATTGGGAATAGAGCCAATATTTTATAACTGTAACTGAAAATTAACCTTTGAAAGTTGTATACAAATAAAAATTTTTTAAAAAGAGTCATCGTTTAAAACAGATTATTTTAAGAATATGAGAAATAACTCTGATTATCATTGGTACCTTTTACCAAATATTTCTGGTTCTCTCTTTTTTCAAGAAACTGCCAGGATTAGGTTTCCTGGCTCCCTTGTGGTGCAGTAGGGACACACAACTAGTTTAGCCCATTAGTTGAGCGTGCAAGGTAATTGCTGTGAGATTCTCCAGAATTCCTTCCTCTCGGATGAAAGCTGGCAATGTTCAAGTTGATGGCTACTCACTTAGCCTGGGGCTCTGAGTGACTGTGAATAAGAGTCCCCACTGACTCACAATGATCAAAAGCAAGAAACAAGTGCTTTCAGTTTTAATCCATTTCGATTTTAGGAGTTGTTGCTGCAGCATAAATTAACATGTCCTGACCAGCACAAATGCTAATCTCTTGCACTTCTAGATGAGAAGATACTTTATTGTGCTTCTTTCTCTTCTGTTCTTTCTGAGCACAGGGATCATGATTGAAAAAGTAACCTGAGCTTTGCTCTTCTGAGCTTTTATTAAGCCCATAAATAGATAATTCGAAATGACCATATCCAAATCATGAAATGAACTTTATACATTTATTGAACAGTTAAGGTGTGTACTTATTACAATTTCCCATTGGGAAACCCAGTGGTTATTATGGAAATGTTTATTTGATTGGATCAGAGCAGAGGTGAAACAATTCTCCTTCTATGTGAGCCTTAAAATTATAAAATCACTGTGGAGACTTGGGTTATTTTCTTAGACGTTTTCCTAGGCAGACTGTTGTTAAATGTCAATGGCTAAGAATGTTCTAAGATATGATTCCCAAATCTGGATATACTCAGAATCACATGGGGAACTTTTATAGATCCAGATTTCTGGACCCCACCCCTATAGTCTAAGTCAGAGTGTTTGGGCAGAGCCCAGGGTAACCGTACTTTAAAAGAACAAAAACCTTAACTCCAGAAATCATCCTAGGATACCACTGACCAAAGCCAAGTTTGGCTGTTTTAAAATATCCTTCCTTTCTTGAACCCTCCCTACAAACACACACTTTGAGGCATTTAGGTGAGTTTTGGTTGTCTGAGACAGGGTTATGCCTCAAAGTTTTCAAAACAGGAATTTCTTGGGGTCCCAGGGAAACAAGCTTGAGGGAACTGGACAGGAAATGAAGAGCAGGAGGTACTGTCAGCTCCATTCATCTCCTGTGTCCAAGAGGAGCCCACTGAGGAAAAATAGGCTTCCTTGCACAACCTTTTATCATTATATTGTCAGAAACATACAATCAAAGCCTATGTGTCCTAAGCAGGAGTTTGAATCAAACAACCAGTTTTATTTTTTGGAGGATGGAGGCATCTATTTAATTGATTCACATTTTTTAAACACTAAGAAGGAGCAGACTTGGAATTAGTAGGACCATCTGGAAGGCAGACTTTTTCCTGGCCGTACTTATGCACAAGTCGAAGTGACATCCCACTGTATACTTGCAATGCTCCTCGGAGACAAGAGGTAGCCCCTGGTCAGTTCCCAAGTTCTATTCTCAGGTCATATTATACACAGACACAGGTCACCCCCCTCCTCATTTCACTTCCAAATATCTTTGCCATCACCTGATTTTTAAAAAATATTTATTCCACAAAATACAACTTTTGTCTTTATTTCATCAAAATCACTATATTTTTATAACCAAGATTTTCACTTAGTTTGGTGATGTTGATGGTAAAAATTTTAAAGTTTCTTTTCAAAAAGAATTTGAAGTGTACACATTTGAGTATATTTCATCAATATATTATTGTATTTTAAAAAAAAGTTGTTTCTAAGCTATTTAAAATTTTTAATTAAAGTTAAAAGGCAAAATAGAAATTGAAATTAATGAGTATCAAACAGTAAAATTATTATTTTAAAATATATAATTATATTTCATAAACAATTTTTAAAACATCTTTATTGGAGTATAATTGCTTTACAATGGTGTGTTAGTTTCTGCTTTATAACAAAGTGAATCAGCTATACATATACATATATCCCCATATCTCCTCCCTTTTGCATCTCCCTCTCACCATCCCTATCCCACCCTTCTAGGTGGTCACAAATCAGGGAGCTGATCTCCCTGTGCTATGTGGCTGCTTCCCACTAGGTATCTATTTTACATTTGGTAGTGTATATATGTCCAAGACACTCCCTCACTTTGTCCCAGGTAACACTTTCCCCCTCCCCCTGTCCTTAAGTCCATTCTCTACGTCTGCATCTTGATTCCTGTCCTGCCCTTAGGTTCTTCAGAACCATTTTTTTTTTTTAGCTTCCATATATATGCGTTAGCATACATATTTGTCTTTCTCCTTCTGACTTACTTCACTCTGTATGACAGACTCTAGGTGCATCCACCTCACTAGAGGTAACTCAATTTCATTTTTTTATGGCTGAGAAATATTCCATTGTATATATGCCACATCTTCTTTATCCATTCATCTGTCGATGGACACTTAGGTTGCTTCCATGTCCAGGCTATTGCAAATAGAGCTGCAATGAACACTGTGGTACATGACTCTTTTTGAATTATGGTTTTCTCAGGGTATATGCCCAGTAGTGGGATTGCTGGGTCGTATGGTAGTTCTATTTGTAGTGGTTTTTTTTTTTTTTTTTGCCGTACGCGGGCCTCTCACGGTTGTGGCCTCTCCCGTTGCGGGGCACAGGCTCCGGGCGCGCAGGCTCAGCGGGCCCGGGTCACGGGCCCAGCCGCTCCGCGGCATGTGGGGGCCTCCTGGACCGGTGCACGAACCCGTGTCCACTGCATCAGCAGGGGGACTCCTATTTGTAGTTTTTTAAGGAACCTCCATACTGTTCTCCATAGTGGCTGTATCAATTTACATTCCCACCAGCAGTGCAAGAGGGTTTCCTTTTCTCCACACCCTCTCCAGCATTTACTGCTTGTAGATTTTTTTGATGATGGCAATTCTGACTGGTGTGAGGTGATACCTGATTGTAGTTTTGATTTGCATTGCTCTAATGATTAGTTGAGCATCCTTTCATGAGTTTGTAGGCAACCTGTATATCTTATTTGGAGAAATGTCTGTTTAGGTCTTCTGCCCGTTTTTGGATTGGGTTGTTTGTTTTTTTGATATTGAGCTGCATGAGTTGCTTGTAAATTTTAGAGATTAATCTTTCGTCCATTGCTTCAGTTGCAAACATTTTCTCCAATTCTGAGGGTTGTTTTTTCACCTTGTTTATGTTTTCCTCTGCTATGCAAAAGCTTTTAAGTTTCCTTTGGTCCCATTTGTTTGTTTTTGTATTTATTTCCATTTCTCTAGGGGGTGGGTCAAAAAGGATCTTGCTGTAATTTATGTCATAGAGTGTTCTGCCTATGTTTTCCTCTGAGAATTTTAGAGTGTCTGGTCTTACATTTAGGTCTTGAATCCATTTTGAGTTTATTTTTGTGTATGATGTTAGGGAGTGTTCTAATTTCATTCTTTTACATGTAGCTGTCCAGTTTTCCCATCACCACCTATGGAAGAGGTTGACTTTTCTCTATTGTATATTTTTGCTTCCTTTATCAAAAATAAGGTGACCATATGTGCGGGGGTTTATCTCTGGGCTTTCTATCCTGTTCCATTGATCTATGTTTATGTTTTTGTGCCAGTACCATACTGTACTGATTACTGTAGCTTTGTAGTAGAGTCTGAAGTCTGGGAGCCTGATTCCTCCAGCTTTGTTTTTCTTTCTCAAGATTGTCTTGGTTATTCAGGGTCTTTTGTGTTTCCATACAAATTGTGATTTTTTTTGTCCTAGTCTGTGAAAAATGCAATTGGTAGTTTGCTAGGGATTGATTTGAACCTGTAGATTGCTTTGGGTAGTAGAGTCATTTTCACAATGTCGATCCTTCCAATCCAAGAACATGGTATGTCTCTCTGTCTGTTTGTATTATCTTTAATTTCCTTCATCAGGGTATTATAGTTTTCTGCATACAGGTCTTTTGTCTCCTTAGGTAGGTTTATTCCTAGATATTTTATTCTTTTTGTTGCAATGTAGGATTTCCTATGTATAGTATCATGTCATCTGCAAACAGTGACAGCATTACTTCTTCTTTCCTGATTTGGATTCCTTTCAGTTCTGTTTCTTCTCTGATTGCTGTGGCGAAAACTTCCAAAAGTATGTTGAATAATAGTGGTCCTGTTCCTGATCTTAGAGGAAATGGTTTCATTTTTTACCATTGAGGACCGTTTTGATTGTGGGTTTGTCATATATGGCCTTTATTATGTTGAGGTAAGTTCCCTCTATGCCTACTTTCTGGAGGGTTTTTATCATAAATGTTTGTTAAATTTTGCCAAATCGTTTTCTGAATCTATTGAGATGATCATATGGTTTTTCTCCTTCAGTTTGTTAATATGGTTTATCACATTGATTGATTTGTGTATATTGAAAAATCCTTGCATTCCTGGGATAAACCCCACTTGATCAAGGTGTATGATCCTTTTAATGTGCTGTTGGAATATGTTTGTTAGCATTTCGTTGAGGATTTTTGCATCTATGTTCATCAGTGATATTGGCCTGTAGTTTTCTTTCTTTGTGACATCTTTGTCTGGTTTTGGTGTCAGAGTGATGGTGGCCTCATAGAATGAGTTTGGGATTGTTCCTCACTCTGCTATATTTTGGAAGAGTTTGAGAAGGATAGGTGTTATCTCTTCTCTAAATTTTTGACAGAATTCACCTGTGAAGCTATATGGTCCTGGGATTTTGTTTGTTGGAAGATTTTAAATCATAGTTTCAATTTCAGTGCTTGTGATTCATCCATTTATATTTTCTATTTCTCCCTGGTTCAGTCTCGGAAGGTTGTGCTTTCCTAAGAATTTGTCTATTTCCAGGTTGTCCATTGTATTGGCATATAGTTGCTTGTAGTAATCTCTCATGATCCTTTGTATTTCTGCAGTGTCAGTTGTTACTTCTCCTTTTTCATTACTGATTCTACTGATTTGAATCTTCTCCCTCTTTTTCTTGATGAGTCTGGCTAATGATCTATCAATTTTGTTTATCTTCTTAAAGAATCAGTTTTTAATTTTATTGATCTTTGCTATTGTTTTCTTCATTTCCTTTTAATTTATTTCTGATCTGATCGTTATGTTTCTTTCCTTCTGCTAACTTTAGGAGTTTTTTGTTCTTCATTCTCTAATTGCTTTAGGTGTAAGGTTAGGTTGTTTATTTGAGATGTTTCTTGTTTCTTGAGGTAAGATTTTATTGCTATAAACTTCCTTCTGAGAACAGCTTATGCTGCATCCCATAGGGTTTGGGTTGACGTGTTTTCTTTGTCATTTGTTTCTAGGTATTCTTTGGTTTTCTCTTTGATTTATTCAGTGATCTCTTGGTTATTTAGTAGTGTATTGTTTAGCCTCCATGTGTTTGTATTTTTTACAGTTTTTTTCCGTAATTGATATCTAGTCTCAGAACACTGTTGTCAGAAAATATACTTGATACGATTTCAATTTTCTTAAATTTACCAAGTCTTGATTTGTGACCCAAGATATGATCTATCCTGGATAATGTTCCACGAGCACTTGAGAAGAAAGTATATTTTGTTGTTTTTGGATGGAATGCCCTATAAATATAAATTAAGTCCATGTTGTTTAATGTATCATTTAAAGCTTGTGTTTACTTATTTTTTTCATTTTGGATGATCTGTCCATTAGTAAAAGTGGGGTCTTAAAGTCCTCTACTAGGATTGCATTATTGTTGATTTCCCATTTTATGGCTGTCAGCATTTGCCTTATGTATTGAGGTGTTCCTATTTTGGGTGTGTCAATATTTACAATAGTTATATCTTCTTCTTGGGTTGATCCCTTGATCATTAGGAAAATAGATCATTGACCTATTTTGTCTGATATAAGAATTGCTACTCCAGCTTTCTTTTGATTTCCATTTCCATGGAATATCTTTTCCCATCCTCTCACTTTCAGTCTGTATGTGTCCCTAGGTCTGAAGTGGGTCTCTTGTAGACAGCATATATACAGATCTTGTTTTTTATCCATTCAGCCAGCCTGTGTCTTTTGTTTGGAGCATTCAATCCATTTCCACTTAAGGTAATTATTGATATGTATGTTCCTATTGCCATTTCCTTAGTTGTTTTGGGTTTGTTATCGTAGGTCTTTTCCTTCTCTTGTTTTTAGATAAGTTCCTTTAGCATTTGTTGTAAAGCTGGTTTGGTGGTGCTGAATTCTCTTAGCTTTTGCTTCTCTGTAAAGGTTTTAATTTCTCCATAGAATCTGAATGACATCCTTGCTGGACAGTATAATCTTGCTTCTAAATGTTTCCTTTTCATCACTTTAAGTATGCCCTGCCACTCTCTTCTGGCTTGCAGAGTTTCTGCTGAAAGATCAGCTGTTAACCTTATTGGGGATTCCCTTGTGTATGTTTTGTTGTTTTTCCCTTGCTGCTTTAATATTTTTTCTTTCTATTTAATTTTTGATAGTTTGATTAATATATCTTGCCTTGTTACTCCTTGGATATATTATGTATGGGACTTTGTGCTTATTGGACTTGATTGACTATTTCCTTTCCCCTATTAGGGAAGTTTTCACCTATAATCTCTTCCAATATTTTCTCATACCCTTTCTTTTCCTCTTCTGCTTCTGGGATCCCTATAATTTAAAATTTGGTGTATTTAATCTTGTCCCCGAGGTCTCTGAGACTGTCCTCAATTCTTTTCAGTTTTTTTTTCTTTTCTGCTCTGTAATCGTTATTTTCACTATTTTATCTTCCAGGTCACTTATCCGTTCTTCTGCCTCAGTTATTCTGCAATTGATTCCTTCTAGCGAATTTTAAATTTCATTTATTGTATTGTTCATCATTATTTTTTTGCCTTTTAGTTCTACTATTTCCTTGTTAAACGTTTCTTGTATTTTTTCCATTCTATTTCCAAGATTTTGGGTCATCTTTACTATCATTACTATGAATTATTTTTCAGGTAGACTGCCTATTTCTTCTTCATTTGTTTGGTCTGTTGGGTTTTTACCTTGCTCCTTCATCTGCTGTGTGT
>NC_041225.1:9150388-9156732 GCF_002837175.3 Physeter macrocephalus | reverse complement strand
GCTCCTTCATCTGCTGTGTGTCTCTCTGTCTTCTCATTTTGCTTCACTTACTGTGTTTGGGGTCTCCTTTTTGTAGGCTGTAGGTTCGTATTTCCTGTTGTTTTTGGTGTCTGCCTCCAGTGGCTACAGTTGGTTCAGTAGGTTGTGTAGGCTTCCTGGTGGAGGGGATTGGTGCCTGTGTTCTGGTAGATGTGGCTGGATCTTGTCTTTCTGGTGGGCAGGACCACGTCTGGGAGTGTGTTTTGGGGTGTCTGTGACCTTATTTTGATTTTAGGCAGCCTCTCTGCTAATGGGTGGGTTTGGGTTCCTGTCTTGCTAGTTGTTTCACATAGGGTGTCCAACACTGTAGCTTGCTGGTTGTTGAGTGGAGCTGGGTCTTCGTCTTGAGATGGAGATCTCTGGGATCTCTCTTGCTATTTGATATTATGTGGAGCCCAGAGGTCTCTGGTGGACCAAGGTCTTGAACTCGGCTCTCCCTCCTCAGAGGCACAGGCTTGGCACCAAGACCCACTCAGCCACATGGCTCAGAAGAAAAGGGAGAAAAAAGAAAGAAAGAAGTAAAATAAAATAAAATAAAGTTATTAAAATAGTAAATAAAAAAATTTAAATATAAAAAATTTAAGAAGTAATAAAAAAAAGAAATAGAGTAGAGAGCAACCCAACCAACAAACAAAGCCAGAAATGATAACAAGTGCTGAAAAAAGAAAAAAATGACAGAAAGAACCCTAGGATAAATTGCTAAAGCAAAGCTATATAGACAAAATCACACAAAGAATCATACCCATACACACTCACAAAAAGAGAAAAAGGAAAACAAAAAATCTATATATATATATAAAAAGGGAAGAGAGCAACCAAATCAATAAACAAATCTACCAATGATAGATTTGTTATACTAGACTAGACTAGACTATACTAGACTAAGATAAACATAAAACCAGAAACAAATTAGATGCAGAAATCACACCCCAAGTCTACAATTGCTTCCAAAGTCCACCACCTCAATTTTGGGATTATTCATTGTCTATTCAGGTATTCCACCGATGCAGGGTACATCAAGTTGATTGTGGAGATTTAATCCTCTTCTCCTGAGGCTGCTGGGATAAATTTCCCTTTCTCTTCTTTGTTCACACAGCTCCTGGGCTTCAGCTTTGGATTTGGCCCCTCCTCTGCGTTAGGTCACCCGAGGGTGTCTGTTCCCGCTCAGACAGGATGGGGTTAAAGGAGCAGCTGATTCGGGGGCTCTGACTCACTCAGGACTGGGGGAGGGAGAGGTACAGAGTGCGGGGCCAGCCTGCAGCAGCAGAGGCCAGCATGACGTTGCAACATCCTGAGGCTGTGTGTTCTCCCAGGGAAGTTGTCCCTGGATCTGGGGACCCTGGCAGTGACAGGTTGCACAAGCTCCCGGGAGAGGAGGTGTGGATAGTGACCTGTGCTTGCACACAGGCTTCTTGTTGGCTGCAGTAGCAGCCTTAGCGTTTCATGCCTGTCTCTGGTGTCTGCGCTGATAGCCACGTCTTGCGCCTGTCTCTGGAGCTCGTTTAGGCAGTGCTCTGAATCCCCTCTCCTTGTGCACCCTGAAACAATTGTCTCTTGCCTCTTAGGCAGTTCCAGACATTTTCCCGGACTCCCTCTCAGCTAGCTGTAGTGCACTAGCCCCCTTCAGGCTGTGTTCACACAGCCAACCCCAGTCCTCTCCATGGGATCTGACCTCTGAAGCTGGAGCATCAACTCCCAGCCCACACCCGCCCCGGCGGGTGAGCAGACAAAGCTCTCAGGCTGGTGAGTGCTTGTTGGCACTAATCCTCTGTGCGGGAATCTCTCTGCTTTGCCCTCTGCACCCCTTTTGCTGTGCTCTGCTCCGTGGCTCTGAAGCTTCCCCCCCGCCATCCCCCGTCTCCACCGGTGAAGGGTCTTCTTAGTTTGTGGAAACTTTTCCTCCTTCACAGTTCCCTCCCAGAGGTGCAGGTCCTGTCCCTATGTTTTTGTCTCTGTTTTTTCTTTTGCCCTACACAGGTACATGGGAAGTTTCTTGCCTTTTGGGAAGTCTGAGGTGTTCTGCCAGCTTTCAGTAGGTGTTCTGTAGGAGTTGTTCCACATGTAGATGTATTTCTGATGTATTTGTGGAGAGAAAGGTGATCTCCACATCTTACTCCTCTCCCATCTTGAAGGTCTCCTCATCACCTGATTTTTTGATTCCCAACTAAAGACCTCTGGTGTCAGGATTCCACACCCTACCTTACCTGAGCCTGTAGTTATGAGCTGGTTCACCATTATCTCTGAAAATACTCTCTTTTGTTTCTTAAAGATTCTCAGTCTTAGTTATTTATAAATTTATATACAGGACTTAATGATGACTAATGACAAATATCGTTTGGGTTTATGGATCCTTATATTTTTTCCTTTTCTTTAGGAATTCTCAACCTAATGGAAAGTATTCTTATTAATGTTTTGTATATTTGTAAGTTTATAAGAGTTTAGAAGTATAGAATGGAGTGAGGAGGGGAATCATTTTCTCATGGTCATCTCTAGTTGGTGAACCAAATTAGCTCAGTGTACCTATCACCCTCACATTGTTCCTAGTCTGTTTCACATTGTTCTCAGTATGAAATTTGTTTCTTTTCCTTCATTTTCATAAAACTGAACAAAACAAAACCAACAATCATAAAAGCATCATTCACAGAACACATTGGTGTGTGTAGAAAACTTCATTAAAGGTTTGGAGGAAATGGAGAGATTGACATAACAGAAAAACAAACAACTAGAATTTTAATGTCAGTTCTCTTATTCCTAAAAATATCTTTCTGTTCCATAGCTCAAGCTTCAGTTGTCTCCATGTTACCCCACCCTTCTCCTTCCGTTCTGCATCTTTTTTTTTCTTACTATCCCACAAGTTCATGTTCTTTTCCAGACAGAGCAGTTTACCTATTATGTTTGTGCCTTAGATCCTAAAGACCAAATCCTCAGCTTTTCATTTCCTATTTTCAAGAAGGTGATCAAAGTATATTTCTAAAGAGATACAATTTCTTACTTAACAGCTGAGAACAGCTATTAAGAATGTGTGAATGTATATTGCCCTCTACAGAATGATAAAGCATAAAATTGTGAAGAAAACCTGAAGCTAAACTTTGTCAACATTAATCTCTGGAGAGGAACTGGTCACTGCTCAGATTGGATGGGAACACATACTTAAAAGGCAGAAGTAAGAACTAGGTGATTAAAAAAGGAAATCAAAGCATGACCTCACAAAGATATTTACTTCAATTTCTTAATAAATGTTACTATGTGAGCAATTTTAAGGAACCGATATAAACACTAAGATACATATAATTTCGTATCTAACACCTGACTATTCTGTAGAAGTTTTTTCTCACCCTAGACAAACCCAGACTTGAAATCTGAATTTGATAACTTTCTTAGAAACAATGCTTTTTCAGTTAGAGCTCTCACTTTTAGCTCATGTCATAAATTGCTGGGCTTTGCTCCAAAGTGCCCTTGCAATGAGAAGGAAGAGACTTGGACCTCAGAAGATCTGACCCTGCTATAGAACTAATAAGAAAGTGTTGTAGCCTCCCTGATATTGGCAGACATGAATGTCCAGGGAGCTCCAATGTGGTGGCTGGGGCTCAGCTACAGTGGTACTACATGAATGACAGTGCTCAGTCTCAGGCAGATGGCAGTGTAGATATATTTACAGAAAGGACAAGACTAGTAAAGTGTCCCTCTGAGAGAGGAGCCTGGAAACAGTTAAAGTGAGAGCACTTCAGTTTGTGTGCTAGGTTTAGGGAAAGGTTTCTATACTAAACGTTGGAGAATCAAAATCAGAGAAAGGGCGACAGAAGACCAGCAAAGTAGATGTTAAGTGAAGGCTGTGATTCAAGAGCTACAGATGCCCTGCGCCTAGTCCCTGTGCGCGTTGCACATGGCTCATCTCCTACCCAGTCTACAGTGTTGGGACTGAAGGACTTACGAGTGAAGTGCTTAGGGACCCCATGTAAGCAGAGCTGGGGAAGGCAAGAGGTGATAGTGCCCTGAACTTATTCAAGACACAGTCTTGGCTGGTTGGTGGTTGTTGTTGTTTCCCATTAACCCAGAATTCTGTGTGCCTGGCTTCCTCTCAGCAAGATGATTACATTAATCATGCATCCTCATATCTTGCCTCTAGAAGCTCACCCCACTTATATTTATATTTCATTAACCTGTTCTGTAGTTTCTCTGTTTCTTAATTTGCAGATTGTTTTCCAAATTCCTATAATTTGACTTATGCTATTCAATTTGCATGGAATGATATTATTCTCTTCCTCTGCCTCCTTTTTTTTTTTTTTTTTTTTGAAGAATTCTAACCATTCTCCAAAGCTCAGCTCAGTGCTACCACTTCTTTGCTGGAAACTAGATCAGAGCTTCTCAGATTGGGGAGCTGTTCCTCTTTTGCTTCTGTGATCACCATAACATATCAGGACTCTCTTAGCACTTAACGTATTATATTAAAATTATTCTGATTACATTCTGTCTCCTCCGGTGATGGAAACTGTTCATTTTGATAGCCTCAGCCCCCAACACAGTGCATCAGACATATTTTTTGTTCAGTTAATAGTTGCTAAATCAAATAAACTACACGGTTATAAAGAAATGTTTTGTTAGGAGATTGGCAAGTGACCCTTTGAATGTCTATACACACAATTCTTTAAAAATAATAATTCTGGGGCTTCCCTGGTGGCGCAGTGGTTGAGAGTCTGCCTGCTGTTGCAGGGGACACGGGTTTGTGCCCCAGTCCGGGAAGATCCCACATGCCATGGAGTGGCTAGGCCTGTGAGCCATGGCCGCTGAGTCTGTGCTTCAAAGCCTGTGCTCTGCAACAGGAGAGGCCACAACAGTGAGAGGCCCGCATACTGCAAAAAAAAAATAAATAAATAAATAAAAATTCTATTTGGTTTTCATAAAAATGATCATTTTTATAATGAAAATATTTTAAATAATAAAAAAAACAGAAAAAAGTATGAAAAGTAAAAAAAAAAAAAAAAAAAATCAGCACACATTCCATTAACCAGAAAGAAACTAATGTTAGTATTAGGGGAAAGTTATATTGACATCTCTCTATGGCTATATCCAGACAGATGACAATCTTTTTATAAAAATTGGACATGATATTTTGATTATAATTTTTAAATTTAATTTTATTTGAATTTATCAAAAGACAAGAAAGTGAAATGATACTCAAGTATTGGATTTTAGATAAACTTTTCTTCATCATGGGAAATAGTCACCTCTAATAAAACTTCCCTCTAAGGTGAAGACAAAAACATTAGGAAGAATATTAAAAGTTTAGAATCATTGTGCTTTTTCTTATTATGGATTTAAATTTTATATAGTATAGACTCTCTGCTATGACAGAAAAGGAAAATGACACTCTCACATCTCCCTACTTTTTCTCCCACCACCTCTGCATTAATGTTAGCCATATATTAATTTTTATTTTGTCAGGCACCATACTATTTCTATATATTTGAAATTAAAAAGCCTAATAAGAAGTGTATTAGTGTCAATTATTCCATAGTAGTTTTTTTTTTTTTAAAACATGATCTTTCAATCTGGAGGTTCAGATGTTTCTTTATTTCAGAGAAAAATATTTTCCAGCATATTTCTGAATACTTCTTATTCCTTTTCATGGCTTTTCAATCCTAAGACCTCAATTATTCTTTTTTTTTTAATTCAAACAGAAAGTCACAAAAATTATAATCATCCTCATCAGTTCACTCAGTCCCATGCAATTAAATTTTTTCATCTTGATCTTTTGATAGCACTTTTATGAATTCATCAGTTTTCCATTAGAGTTCTGAAAATGCTTATTCATTCAGTTCAGCAGTAGAGTCAGTTACCAGAAACCTGTGTTTGTCAGAGTCTTTTCCATGAATTCCTTGAAGATGGAACTCTTTTATAAGAACATTTTTGCAAAAGCATCAGAGTACACCCAGAACTGTCTGTAAATGTCAAAAGACTTAAAAATGACCACGGTTAAAGTTTTGATGAAAGTTCATAATAATGCAATTGACAAGGAAATTTAGTTATTTCTGAGATATATATTTTAAAGTAATGACTAGAATTATGACTTATAACATTATACCAGAACATATAAGATTTTTAGGAATTTCATGTAATGTCTCAAACATTTATATTAACATATTTCCATACAAATAACCCAAGAAAGTTAAGTATTAGTTGTTTTTTTGTTTCTTTTTTTTTAAGTTTTGAATTGTATTTTATTCATTTTTTTATACAGCAGGTTATTATTAGTCATCAATTTTATACACATCAGTGTATACATGTCAATCCCAATAGCCCAATTC
>NC_041225.1:9148966-9150276 GCF_002837175.3 Physeter macrocephalus | reverse complement strand
TGCTGCAATGAACATTGGGGTGCACGAGTCTTTTTGAATTATGGTTTTCTCTGGGTATATCACCAGTAGTGGGATTGCTGGATTATATGGTAATTCTATTTTTAGTTTTTTAAGGAACCTCCATACTGTTCTTCATAGTGGCTGTATCAATTGAACTTCCCACCAACAGTGCAAGAGAGTTCCCTTTTCTCCACACCCTCTCCAGCATTTGTTGTTTATAGATTTTCTGATGATGCCCACTCTAACTGGTGTTAGGTGATACCTCATTGTAGTTTTGACTTGTATTTCTCTAATAATTAGTGATGTTGAGCAGCTTTTCATGTGCTTCTTGGTCATCTGTGTGTCTTCTTTGGAGAAATGTCTACTGCCCATTTTTGGATTGGGTTGTTTGATTCTTTAATATTGAGCTGCATGAGCTGTTTATATATTTTGGAGATTAATCCTCTGTCTGTGGATTCGTTTGCAAATATTTTCTCCCATTCTGAGGGTTGTCTTTTCGTCTTGTTTATGGTTTCCTTTGCTGTGCAAAAGCTTTTAAGTTTCATTAGGCCCTGTTTGTTTATTTTCGTTTTTATTTCCGTTTCTCTAGAGGTGGGTCAAAAAAGGTCTTGCTGTGATTTATGTCAAAGAGTGTTCTTCCTAATTTTTCCTCTAAGAGATTTATAGTGTCCAGTCTTACATTTAGGTCTTGAATCCATTTTGAGTTTATTTTTGTGTATGGTGTTAGGGAGTGTTCTAATTTCATTCTTAGCTGTCCAGTTTTCCCAGCACCACTTATTGAAGAGACTGTCTTTTCTCCATTGTATATCCTTGCCTCCTTCATAATAGGTTAGTTGACCATAGGTGCGTTGGTTTATCTCTGGACTTTCTATCTTCTTCCATTGACCCGTGTTTCTGTATTTGTGCCAGTACCATATTGTCTTGATTACTGTAGCTTTGTAGTTTAGTCTGAAGTCAGGGAGTCTGATTCCTCCTGCTCCATTTTTTTCCCTCTATTGCTTTAGTTATTCAGGGTCGTTTGTGTCTCCATATAAATTTTAAGATTTTTTGTTCTAGTTCCATAAAAAATGCCATTGGTAATTTGATAGGGATTTCATTGAATCTGTAGATTGCTTTGGGTAGTATAGTCATTTCACAGTATTGATTCTTGCAATCCAAGAACATGGTATATCTCTCCATCTGTTGGTATCATCTTTAATTTCTTTCATCAGTGTCTTATAGTTCTCTGAATACAGGTCTTTTTTCTCCCTAGGTAGGTTTATTCCTAAGTATTTTATTCTTTTTGTTGCAATGGTAAATGGGAGTGTTTC
>NC_041225.1:9147312-9148880 GCF_002837175.3 Physeter macrocephalus | reverse complement strand
TGACATTTTTAGGATTCTCTATGTATAGTATCATGTCATCTGCAAACAGTGACAGTTTTACTTCTTCTTTTCCAAGTTGTATTCCTTTTATTTCTTTTTCTTCTCTGATTGCCATGGCTAGGACTTCCAAAACTATTTTGAATAATAGTGGTGAGAGTGGATATCCTTGTGTTGTTCCTGATCTTAGAGGAAATGCTTTCAGTTTTTCACCACTGAGAATGATGTTTGCTGTGGGTTTGTCATGTATGGCCTTTATTATGTTGAGGTAGGTTCCCTGTATGACCACTTTCTGGAGAGTTTTATTCATAAATTTGTGTTGAATTTTCTTAAAAGCTTTTTCTGCATCTATTGAGATGATCATATGGTTTGTATTCTTCAGTTCGTTAATATGGTGTATCACATTGATTGATTTGCCTATATTGAGGAATCCTTGCATCCCTGGGATAAATCCCAGTTGATCATGGTGTATGATCCTTTTAATGGGTTGTTGGATTTTGTTTACTAGTATTTTGTTGAGGATTTTTACATCTGTATTCATCAGTGATATTGGTCTGTAATTTTCTTTTTTTGTAGTATCTTTGTATGGTTTTGGTGTCAGGGTGATGGTGGCCTCATAGAATGAGTTTGGGAGTGTTCCTTCCTCTGCAATTTTTTGGAAGAGTTTGAGAAGGATGGGTGTTAACTCTTCTATAAATGTTTGATAGAATTCACTTATGAAGCCATCTGGTCCTGGACTTTTGTTTGTTGGATGACTTTTAATCACAGTTTCAATTTCATTACTCGTGATTGGTCTGTTCATATTTTCTGTTTCTTCCTTGTTCTGTCTTGGAAGGTTATACCTTTCTAAGAATTTATCCATTTCTTCCAGGTTGCCTATTTTATTGGCATAGAGTTGCTTGTAGTAATCTCTCATAATCCTTTGTATTTCTGCAGTGCCTGTTGTTACTTCTCCTTTTTCATTGCTAATTCTATTGATTTGAGTCTTCTCCCTTTTTTTCTCTATGAGTCTGGCTAGTGGTTTATCAATTTTGTTTATCTTCTCAAAGAACAAGCTTTTAGTTTTATTGATCTTTACTTTCATTTCTTTTTCATTTATTTCTGGTCTGATCTTTATGATTTATTTCCTTCTGCTAAATTTGGGGTTTTTGTTCTTCTTTCTCTAATTGCTCATTTATTTATGCTCTGATCTATATGATTTCTTTCTTCTAGTAACTTTATGTTTTGTTTGTTCTTTCTCTAGTTCCTATAGGTGAAAGTTTAGATTATTTTTTTGTTTTTTTTTAACATCTTTATTGCAGTATAACTGCCTTACAATGGTTTGTTAGTTTCTGCTTTACCACAAAGTGAATCAGTTATACATATACATATGTCCCCATATCTCCTCCCTCTTGCATCTCCCTCCCTCCCACCCTCCCTATCCCACCCCTCTAGGTGGTCACAAACCACTTAGCTGATCCCCTTATTCCATGCAGCTGCTTCCCACTAGTTATCCACCCTACGTTTGGTAGTGTATAAATGTCCATGCCACTCTCTCACTTTGTCATAGCTTACCCTTCCCCCTCCCCATA
>NC_041225.1:9143735-9145669 GCF_002837175.3 Physeter macrocephalus | reverse complement strand
TTCATCAGTGTCTTATAATTTTCTGCATACAGGTCTTTTGTCTCCCTAGGTAGGATTATTCCTAGATATTTTATTCTTTTTGTTGCAATGGTAAATGGGAGTGTTTTCTAAATTTCTGTCTCAGATTTTTCATCATTAGTGCATAAGAATGCCAGAGATTTTTGTGCATTAATTTTGTATCTTGCTACTTTACCAAATTCATTGATTAGCTCTAGTAGTTTTCTGGTAGCATCTTTAGTATTCTCTATGTATTGTATCATGTCATCTGCAAACAGTGACAGCTTTACTTCTTTTCTGATTTGGACTCCTTTTATTTCTTTTTCTTCTCTGATTGGTGTGACTAGAACTTCCAAAACTATATTGAATAATAGTGGCAAGAGTGGGCAAGCTTGTCTTGTTCCTGATCTTAGTGGAAATGATTTCAGTTTTTCACAATTGAGGATGATGTTTGCTGTAGGTTTGTCATATATGACCTTTATTATGTTGAGGAACGTTCCCTCTATGCCTACATTCTGCAGGCTTTTTATCATAAATGGGTGTTGAATTTTGTCAAAAGCTTTCTCTGCATCTATTGAGATGATCATATGGTTTTTCTCCTTCAGTTTGTTGACATGGTGTATCACGTTGATTGATTTGCATACATTGAAGAATCCTTGCATTCCTGGAATACACCTCAGTTGATAATGGTGTATGATACTTTTAATTTGCTGTTGGATTCTGTTTCCTAGTATTTTGTTGAGGATTTTTGCATCTATGTTCATCAGTGATATTGACCTATAGTTTTCTTTCTTTGTGATGTCTTTGTCTGGTTTTGGTGTCAGGGTGATGGGGGCCTCATAGAATGAGTTTGGGAGTGTTCCTCCCTCTGTTATATTTTGGAAGAGTTTGAGAAGGATAGGTGTTAGCTCTTCTCTAAGTGTTTGATAGAAT
The DNA here is from genome assembly GCF_002837175.3 of Physeter macrocephalus. Classification (NCBI taxonomy): domain Eukaryota; kingdom Metazoa; phylum Chordata; class Mammalia; order Artiodactyla; family Physeteridae; genus Physeter; species Physeter macrocephalus. The sequence continues at coordinate 9,144,739 of NC_041225.1, read as the reverse complement.
TTGCCTGTGAAGCCATCTGGTCCTGGGCTATTGTTTGTTGGAGGATTTTTAATCACAGTTTCAATTTCAGTGCTTGTGATTGGTCTGTTCATTTTTTCTATTTCTTCCTGGTTCAGTCTTGGGAGGTTGCATCACAGTTTCAATTTCAGTGCTTGTGATTGGTCTGTTCATATTTTCTAATTCTTCCTGGTTCAGTCTTGGAAAATTTTACTTTTCCAAGAATTTGTCCATTTCTTCGTGGTTGTCCATTTTATTGGCATATAGTTGTTTGTAGCAGTCTCGTATAATCCTATGTATTTCTGCGGTGTGAGGTGTGATTTGTTCTTTTTCATTTCTAATTCTATTGATTTGAGTCTTCTCCTTTTTTTTCTTGATGAGTGTGGCTAATGGTTTATCAATTTTTTTTAATCTCAAAAATCCAGCTTTTTGTTTTATTGATCTTTGCTATCGTTTCCTTCATTTCTTTTTCATTTATTTCTGATCTGATCTTTATGATTTCTTTCCTTCTGCTAAATTTGGGGGTTTTTTTGTTCTTCTTTCTCTAATTGCTTTAGGTGCAAGGTTAGGTTGTTTATTTGAGATGTTTTCTGTTTCTTAAGGTAGGATTGTATTGCTATAAAGTTCCCTCTTAGAACTGCTTTTGCTTCATCACATAGGTTTTGGGTCGTTGTGTCTCCATTGTCATTTGTTTCTAAGTATCTTTTGATTTGTTGTTTGATTTTTCAGTGATCACTTCATTATTAAGTAGTGTTTTGTTTAGCCTCCATGTGTTTGTATTTTTTACAGATCTTTTCTTGTAATTGATATGTAGTCTTATAGTGTTGTGGTCAGAAAAGATACTTGATATGATTTCAATTTTCTTAAATTTACCAAGGCTAGATTTGTGACCTAAGATATTATTTATCCTGGAGAATGTTCCATGAGCACTTGAGAAAAATGTGTATTCTGTTGTTGTTGAATGGAATGTCCTACAAATATCAATTAAGTCCATCTTGCTTAATGTA
>NC_041225.1:9142760-9143509 GCF_002837175.3 Physeter macrocephalus | reverse complement strand
AATTGTTATATCTTCTTCATGGATTGATCCCTTGATCATTATGTAGTGTCCTTTGTCTCTTGTAATAGTCTTTATTTTAAAGTCCATTTTGTCTGGTGTGAGAATGGCTACTCCAGCTTTCTTCTGATTTCCATTTGCATGGAATATCTTTTTCCATCCTCTCACTTTCAGTCTGTATGTGTCCCTAGGTCTGAAGTCGGTATCTTGTAAACAGCATATATATGGGTCTTGTTTTTGCATCCATTCAGCCAGTCTGTGTCTTTTGGTGGGAGCATTTAATCCATTTACATTTAAGGTAATTATCGATATGTATGTACCTATTCCCATTTTCTTAATTGTTTTGCATTTGTTATTGTAGGTCTTTTCATTCTCTTGTGTTGCTTGCCTAGAGAAGTTCCTTTAGCTTTTGTTTTAAAGCTGGTTTTGTGGTGCTGAACTCTCTCAGCTTTTGCTTGTCTGTAAAGATATTAATTTCTATATCAAATCTGAATGAGATCTTTGCTGGGGAGAGTAATCTTGGTTGTAGATATTTCTCCTTCATCACTTTAAATATGTCCTGCCACTCCATTCTGGCTTGCAGAGTTTCTGCTGAAAGATCAGCTGTTAACCTTTTGGGGATTCCCATGTGTGTTATTTGCTGTTTTTCCCTTGCTGCTTTTAATATATTTTCTTTGTATTTAATTTTTGATAGTTTGATTAATATGTGTCTTGGCGTGTTTCTCCTTGGATTTATCCTGTATGGGACTCTG
>NC_041225.1:9073723-9142003 GCF_002837175.3 Physeter macrocephalus | reverse complement strand
AGGTCTGGTGGGTTTTTACCTTGCTCCTTCATCTGCTGTGTGTTTTTCTGTCTTTTCATTTTGCTTATCTTACTGTGTTTGGGGTCTCCTTTTTGCAGGCTGCAGGTTCGTTGTTCCCTTTGCTTTTGGTGTCTGTCCCCAGTGGCTAAGTTTGGTTCAGTAGGTTGAGTAGGTTCCCTGGTGGAGGGGACTAGTTCCTGTGTTCTGCTGGATGAGGCTGTATCTTCTCTTACTGGTGGGCAGGTCAATGTCTGGTGGTGTGTTTTGGGTTGTCTGTAGCCGTTTTATGATTTTAGGCAGCCTCTCTGCTAATGGATGGGGCTGTGGTCCTGTCTTGCTAGTTGTTGGGCATAGGGTGTCCAGCACTGTAGCTTGCTGGTCGTTGAGTGAAACTGGATCTTGGTGTTGAGATGGAGATCTCTGGGAGATTTTCGCCGTTTGATATTACGTGGAGCTGGGAGGTCTCTTGTGGACCAGTGTCCGGAAGTTGGTTCTCCCACCTCAGAGACACAGCCCTGATGCCTGGCTGGAGCACCAAGAGCCTTTAATCCACACGGCTTAGAGTAAAAGGGAGAAAAATTAGAAAGGAAAGAAAGAAAGGAAGGAAGGAATAAGGAAGGAAGGAAGGAAGAAAGGAAGGAAGAAAGGAAGAAAGGAAGAAAGGAAGGAAGGAAGAAAGGAAGGAAGGAAGAAAGGAAGAAAGATAGGAAGAAAGAAAGAAGATAAAATAAAGTAGAATAAAATAAAGTTATTAAAACAAAAAATAATTATTAAGAAGAAAAATTTTTTAAAGTAAAAAAAAAAGGGGGGACGTTCAGAACCCTAGGACAAATGGTGAAACCAAAGCTATACAGACAAAATCTCACATGGCAACACACACATACACATTCACAAAAAGAGAAAAGGGAAAAAAATAATATATCTTGCCCCCAAAGTCTACCTCCTCAACTTTGGGTGATTAGCTGTCTATTCAGGTATTCCACAGATGCAGGGCACTTCAAGTTGATTGTGGAGCTTTAATCTGCTGCTTCTGAGGCTGCTGGGAGAGACCTCCCCCTCTCCTCTTTGTTCGCACAGCTCCTGGGGTTCAGCTTTGGACTTGGCCCGGGCGTCTGCTCTTCCCTCAGACAGGATGGGGTTAAAGGAGCAGCTGATTCAGGGGCTCTGGGTCAGTCAGGCTTGGGGGATGGAGGTGTACAGATGCAGGGAGAGCCTGTGGCAGCAGAGGCCTGCATGACGTTGCAGCAGCCTGAGGCACGCTGTGCGTTCTCCCAGGGAAGTTGTCCCTGGATCCCGGGAACCTGGCAGTGGCGGGCTGCACAAGCTCCCAGGAGGGGAGGCGTGGAGAGTGACCTGTGCTCACACACAGGCTTCTTGGTGGCAGCAGCAGCAACCTTAGGGTCTCATGCCCGTCTCTGGTGTCTGTGCTGATAGCCGTGGTTTGCGCCCGTTTCTGGAGCTCCTTTACGTGGTGCACTTAATCCCCTCTCCTCTCACACCAGGAAACAGAGGCAAGAAAAAGTCTCTTGTCACTTTGGCAGCTCCAGACTTCTCCCAGACTCCCTCCTGGCTAGCCGTGGCGCACTAGCCCCTTCAGGCTGTGTTCACGCAGCCAACCCCAGTCCTCTCCTGGCTTCCAACTGAAGCCCGAGCCTCAGCTCCCAGCCCCCGCCCATCCTGGAGGGTGAGCAGACAAGCCTCTCAGGCTGGTGAGTGCTGGTTGGCACTGATCCTCCGTGCTGGAATCTCTCTGCTTTTCCCCTCCAAACCCTGTTACTGTGGATAAACTTCCCTTTTAAAACTGCTTTTGCTGCATCCCATAGGTTTTGGATCATCGTGTTTTCATTGTCATTTGTCTCTAGGTATTTTTTGATTTCCCCTTTGATTTCTTCAGTGATCTCTTGGTTTTTCAGTGATATATTTTTTAGCCTCCATGTGTTTGTGTTTTTTACGTGTTTTCCCTGTAATTTATTTCTAATCTCATAACGTTGTGGTCAGAAAAGATACTTGATATAATTTCAATTTTCTTAAATTTACTGAGGCTTGATTTGTGACCCAAGATGTGATCTATCCTGGAGAATGTTCCATGTGCACTTGAGAAGAAAGTGTAATATGCTGTTTTTGGATGGAATGTCCTATAAATATCAATTAAATCTATATGGTCTATCGTGTCATTTAAAGCTTCTGTTTCCTTATTTATTTTCATTTTGCATGATCTGTCCATCGGTGTAAGTGAGGTATTAAAGTCCCCCAGTATTATTGTGTTACTGTTGATTTCCTCTTTTATAGCTGTTAACAGTTGCCTCATGTATTGAGGTGCTCCTATGTTGGGTGCATATATATTTATAATTTTTATATCTTCTTCTTCGATTGATCCCTTGATCATTATGTAGTGTCCTTCCTTGTCTCTTGTAACATTATTTATTTTAAAGTCTATTTTATCTGATATGATTATTTCTACTCCAGCTTTCTTTTGATTTCCATTTGCATGGAATATCTTTTGCCATACCCTCACTTTCAGTCTGTATGTGTCCTTAGGTTTGAAGTGGCTCTCTTGTAGACAGCGTATATATGGGTCTTGTTTTTGTATCCATTCATCAAGCCTGTGTCTTTTGGTTGGAGCATTTAATCCATTCATGTTTAAGGTAATTATTGATATGTATGTTCCTATGACCATTTTCTTTATTGTTTTCAGTTTGTTTTTGTACGTCCTTTTCATTTCTTGTGTTTCCCACTTAGTGAAGTTCCTTTAGCATTTGTTGTAGAGCTGGTTTGGTGGTGCTGAATTCTCCTAGCTTTTGCTTGTGTGTAAAGCTTTTGATTTCTCCATCGAATCTGAATGAGATCCTTGCCAGGTAGAGGAATCTTGGTTGTAGGTTCTTCTCTTTCATCACTTTAAGTATATCATGCGACTCCCTTCTGGCTTGTAGAGTTTCTGCTGAGAAATCAGCTCTTAACCTTTCGGGAGTTCCCTTGTATTTTATTTGTCATTTTTCCCTTGCTGCTTTCAATAATTTTTCTTTGTCTTTAATTTTTGCCAGTTTGATTACTATATGTCTCGGCATGTTTCTCCTTAGGTTTATCCTGTATGGGACTCGCTGTACTTCCTGGATTTGGGTGGCTATTTCCTTTCCCATGTTAGGGAAGTTTTCTACTATAATCTCTTCAAATATTTTCTCAGGTCCTTTCTCTCTCTCTTCTCCTTCTGACACCCTTATAATGAAAATGTTGTTGTGTTTAATGTTGTTCCAGAGGTCTCTTAGCTGTCTTCATTTCTTTTCATTCTTTTTTTCTTTATTCTGTTCTGCAGCAGTGAATTCCACCTTTCTGTCTTCCAGGTCACATATCTGTTTTCTGACTCAGTTATTCTGCTATTGATTCCTTCTAGTGTAGTTTTCATTTCAGTTATTGTATTGTTCATCTCTGTTTGTTTGTTCTTTAATTCTTCTAGGTATTTGTTAAACATATCTTGCATCTTCTCGATCTTTGCCTCAATTGTTTTTCCGAGATCTTGGATCATCTTCACTATCATTATTCTGAATTATTTTTCTGGAAGGTTTCCTATCTGCACTTCATTTAGTTGTTTTTCTGGGGTTTTATCTTGTTCCTTCATCTGGTACATAGCTCTCTGCCTTTTCATCTTGTTTGTCTTTCTGTGAATGTGGTTTTTGTTCCACAGGCTGCAGGATTGTAGTTCTTCTTGTTTCTGCTGTCTGATGTGTCTCAATTATTCTTATTTGGATATTTTTTTTTTGTTCCTAAATATTATCATCTCTTGAATTAACTTAATCTCTCTTCCTTTCCCTCCACATTCATTCTGTGACAATACATCTTTTCAGGAAATCTCTTTCTGAAAGAACACATCTGTATCTATAGAAGTTATGTGGTAACATCTGAGCATGGTAGAGCCTGGAGTGGGGCTGGAGGAATTTATGTGATTTACAGGTAAAAGGGATGTAAATTACTAGTCCATAATTACCTTAGCTGGTTGTTGTCAGACAGTGGACCCAGGTGAGAATTCCAATGTGAACTTGATTGTGTTACTTTTGTCTTGTGGAGACTCCATTTCCTTATTTGTAAATTGGAGTTCATAGTACATGCTTTATTGTGTTATTATCAGCCAAATTAACATAGTGTGATGTGGCTGACACATTGTAGGTTTTAAAGGTGTATTAAAACAAAACTCTAAAACAACTTAAGTTTGAATAGTTAAACAGTACCAGACAGTAATCTGATTTTTCTAAAAGCAAATTTTTGTGTTACACTTAAGGATCGATTCAGTGAAAAGTGACAAAAACTGGGTGGCATGTGTAGTTAATTTTGGAGTGAGCTAAGTGACTGACTTAATAAGGTAATCAGTAGGAGCTAGATAATTAAAGAAGAGTGAAGAAGAGTTCCTGAAAAGGTCCAAATTTGTCCCAGACAGTGGCATCAATAAGAAAATGGATGTGAAAGTGTTCCATAAAATGTAAAGTTCAATAGAAATATTTGCACTTTTTTTCTTGTTTTGAGAGATGTCATGATTCTAGAAGAACAAAAGGGCTTTGGAATTAGGCAGCCTGAAATTTGTATGTCACACTTGCCATTTAATAACTGTCATATTGAATATGTTTTTTTCTTTTTTAAACTTTATCTCTATCTCCTTTCCTTTTAGGGAGAATTGGAAAGTTAATTCCAACTTTGCAAGACTGTTAGAATTAGCATGTGAAATAACTTCACATAGTTGCTTCCTAGTAGATTGCATTATTGATCTCAATTCCTTCTCTCTCTCTATGTTTGCTGCATGAATTTGCAGTTTATCCTTCTAGATGTGGGTCTCCTCCCTTTGACTTGAGTATGGACTTCTACCCTGAATTGGCAGAAGATATGACACAAGTGGAGGCTGGAAATGTGCTTGCATGATTTTGCTTGCCCTCTTGTTCCTCTGCCATTACCATCAGAGGAGATTCCTGTGATTTGCTGGTGACCCTTCGAGCTGGCACCCAGAATGAAGACATATGTGGGAGACCAGAGCCTAACCCACAGTGAGGAGTCAAACTTGGACCCATGGTTTGAAGCAGAGATCCCCACTTAAATTGGCTGATCCATTTGAGAGAAGGAACACTCACTGAGTTCCATTAAGGTTGTTACACAGTGCTATAGTGAGGATAGACAACTGATTATCTGACACATACCATGTGCTTTAAATAAGTGTATATGATAACTTATATGATTATTAGTGGCAATGGTATGACCATCTTTGAAGAGGAAGTTGAGCAAAGCAAGAGCATAAATAAATAAAGAGGGTTTTTTTTGAGCAGATTACCCTTGTGACATTTTTAAAGATCACAAAGGATGGGAGACACAGATCTTCATGTTTCCCCAGTTCCCAGAAATAACTTTATATGTTGTCTAAACTGAATCCCATAAGCATGGATTAGAATTAATAAAATGGATAACAAAATACAAATCAACAAGTATGATTGTTGTGTTGTAGCCAATCTGAAGTGCAGAGAAAGTGCTATTAGAAAATTCTGTAAATAATACAAACCTTGCTCTAGGTTTACACTTTTGATGAATAGGAGTAACTCATGCCAGGGAGCTCTGCACTGTAGAGATCCCATGCTCACTATCAATCAGACCTGAGTTCAAATCTTATCTCCTCCCTTTCCTAGCTAGGTGGCTTGATCCAAAGAAATAGGCACTCTGTGTCTTATCTCAACTGTAACATCTTAATTAAATGTGTGAATTAAACAAGATTATAATGGTGCTTGACACATTGCTTATCTAAGGGTGAGCAGTAAAGCATGGTCAACAGTGTAATTCAGAGGACTCCAGCTTAGCATCCTTTGGTAAAGGGTGAGCATAGAATGTCAACATTGACCATTCAGGTCCAGAGTCACATCCATAATCTTCTGTGTCCAGCCCTTGTTTTCCTAACTGGGGTCTCCAGTGGGCCTCTTACATTAAGTCCATTTTCTTTCTGCTTGAAGCCTCCCATTTCACTTTTTTTTTTTTTTTTTTTTTTTTTGCGGTATGTGGGCCTCTCACCTCTGTGGCCTCTCCCGTTGTGGAGCACAGGTTCCGAACGCGAAGACTCAACGGCCATGGCTCACAGGCCCAGCTGCTCCGCGGCATGTGGGATCCTCCCAGACCGGGGCACGAACCCGTGTCCCCTGCATCGGCAGGTGGACTCTTAGCCACTGCGCCACCAGAGAAGCCCCCGTTCCACAATTTAAACCCAGCAGCTCCTCAGTGTATGCACAGTTTGGTGCCCTGTTGCCTTCTGCCTTGAAAATCCGAATGCATGTAGATGCCACAGGTGGCTGTCTCTGGAGTCAGTTTCTTTTTTACAGTTTTCTGCCCTCAAGCATTTCTTTGTTTCAGAGAAACTATATTTTCAAAATGGATCCATACCCAGAGAGTTTACACATCTTCTTAAAAAGTATCATGTACTAAATAATGAAATGTGTGTGTGAATGCCAAAAACACTGTAAGCAAATTACATAGCAACCTGCTCCGTAATGAATCAGAGTATTTTTCTTCCATTTAAATGCATTAAAAGAGCAATTTCCTGATCTTTCAAGGGTAAGTGAAAATTCTAACCATTTATTTTTATAATTGAGTCTGTCATTTGGTATGCACTTAAAAAAATAATGTACATGTTCTTTTGGCCACTTCTAAAAGGGGCATCATCCATTACCTAACCTGCATAATATGGGGGAGAACAACTGAAATGTACAGCTTGGAAAATAGAATTTGGGCAGGAGGATATATTTAGCATGGACAGAATTATGCACCAAGGTGCTGGTAAGCCTGAATACACTAAATGTTTTTTGTTTTTTTTTTCCCCTTGGATACTATTCAACCCTACCTTTTTGGTTTTAGAATTAAATGAAAGTAGAAGTATGCTAATGAAGCCTCTTAATGCCAAAAGCAATGGAATTGTATTGAGCCATTAAAAGAGAAATTGGTAAGACATTACTGAGTATGAAGACATTATAGGTATATTCTTTGAATTTTATTCCAAACTTATTCTCCTTGGTGGCTATTAATAGCACCTCATAACTTGCTCTTTTTTTTTCTCAAAAAGAAAAATTTCCCCAAAAAGAGGCAGATCACCATTATCTGTATGGCTTCAGTACATTTCTAGCACTCGCTTTAATTGAGAATATTGCCAAAGTCATACTTACTGCAAAATTAAAGAGAGCTTTGCATAAATAAGGTGTTCAAAAATGGTATCTTATGGTTCTTTTGAGGATACCATCTTCAAATGTTGAAATGAAAGGATAAACCTTTTCCCAGAACTCTTAAAACCAGTGATAATGGTATAACAACATGGCTCTTTCTTTTGCTATGGCTGATTTCCACTGGAGGAACTCTCCCCTGTCTGAGGTTCTAGGTTAATCTGAGCTCAGTTCTGTTGTCTCTACTGCAAGTTCCAGATCAGACTTCTTCTAAGCTGCCTGTCTTATTTGCTAGGCAATCTTTGTAGGACTATTTCCAACCCTGTATTTTCACTTCTGTGTCCCTCTCCTCCTCTCTCTCCCATGATACTGTTTGTCATTCTTTGTAAGCATGAAATCATACTAGAAGTTTAATGAACAGAAAATACTATAAAGCACATAGAGCAAATATTAAAATGTCTGGATTGTGAATGGATATTGACAGTGCAAACACAACCTCAGGTCATTTGCCTTATTTTCTTATCTTTAATTCAACTACCACCTCCTTTCTCAGGGCTTGGAAATACAGGCTTTTGGTGGTAAACTTCTTTGCCTGAGCCTACACAGTTCCCGGATTCCTAGAACTATCTCTGTTGTAATGGTTTGGGGATCCTTCAGTATCCGAGCTGTGTACTTCTCAATGTTCATTCTTCTCCAGGGTTACATTAGAGGGCAGATGGGAAACAACTTACTCAGATTCACAACGGAAGAACATTCTTCTCTGCCCCTAAAACTTAGGACCTTTTTCCCAAATACATTTCTCCTCTCCTATTTATAAATACCCCAAAAGGTAGCCCTCTACCCACCTGCACCAGAATCATCCAGGGGTGCTTTTAAAAAAATTCAAATTCTTGGGCTCCTCTTTATAAATCTACTAAGCCAGAATTTTAGGAAGTGGGCCAGGGAATTGAAATAGTTAAAAACTCTCCATGTGATTTCTATACACATTAGAATGTGTGGACTGCCACAATAAATGGCACCATTAGCCACTCAATTGTTCATGCCAAACTCTGACAGTCAATCCCGACGATTTTATGACTTTCACCCTCCCCACGTTTAATCAATAACCTAATCTACAAATTTAGCTCTTAGGGATGTCATGATTATAAAAGATACCATCTGAGACAGTGATTTATAATCTGATTAGGTAGGACACTGAAGCATTAAATTAATTAATTCCTATGTGCAATTTACACTTTTCACAAAACTTAAAGATAAATACTCCTTAGGGAATAAGATGCTGAGTCGTTGAACAAGATGATAAATCAAAGCATGAGTGAAGTCTAATCTACCAGATTCCCTCATCCCTGCTGGGTTCTTAGCTCCTCTTGTTTATCATTTCCCAATTACCTTTCCAAATCTCAAAATAGACACTGTAACCTTCCTTAATTCCTGTTTTTGGTCAAAAAGCACAGTGTATTTTACTTTAGTACATTAAGGATCATTGTGTTAAATCATGTGTTCTGCTTCCACATGAGAGGAACTAATTTTCCAGAAACTTAAATAGCCCAGACCATTTTATTTTTATTACAAAGTAAGACAGAGAATAGAAACATGAGGCTGATTTTTCTTGTAACTGTTTCTTATGTTGCCATTTGCTTGAATTGCTTCCTGGCAGAATCCTTTCATAATGACCATAGATACAGCTAATGCTTCTGAATGTATTTCTTGGTTTCTCTAATGTCTGTTTTGTTACTTAAAATCTTAATTTAATACCATGTTTTTGCTTATCTAAATGTCCAACATTTATTTATAACTTCTTAAAATTAGCACTTACCTTTTCCTGATTGCAATGCTGACTAATGGATATATTTTGTAAAACAAAGGAAAGTATAAGGGCAAAAAGAAAATCAACTATAATTCTACAAATTATGTATTGCTACATAAAATCGGGCTTAAAGAGGAGCCTGTGAACCTCTAAGCATTTAGTAAGCTCATAGCTCCCTTTTTAGGAAAAGTGGAAATAAAGGTTTATTAAGCACATACTTTGTGCCAGGCAAGTGCTGAGAGCTAAGCACTTAGTAGTGAATGATTCAGATACAGATGCTCTAGATGCTCTCATGGAGAGTGCGGCTCTGAATTTTATTTTATTTTCTATTTTCTATTTTTTGTTTTGGCTGAAGTTGCTGTGGGCATTCCATTTAGTAAATGATATCCTATCCCAACACAATTCACTGGTTCAACAACCATTTACTGAGTACTATGTTAGTCATCATAAGTAATGTTAGCTGCTTTAAGGAAACACCTAAAAATCTCAGTGGCTTAAAATAAGATGACCTCCTTTCTGGTTCATATTTCAATCTGATGGAGATTGGACTCCTCTCCAAGCAGTGCACTGGGGATTCTTACACCTTGTATGTCACAAATGCCACCATTTTTAGCACAGACCTTCATGGAAGAATGTGGATTATCACATGAGATTGTTAGAAGGACCAGAGCTGAAGTGGCTTATATTGATTTTACATACAGTCACATTCCTTTGGTCAGACTTAAGTCACATGGCCCCCAACCTAACTGCAAATGAGGGAGAGGAGAGTGAAAGGGGATTCTGTGAATACTTAGCTTTGTCTCTGCCACAGCTCATCAAATGTCCCTCTCAGTATTTTCCCACACCTAAAACACTCCCTACTCCCATTTTTTCCCTAAAGAATACAACCACAAATCCCATCTAGTCAAGGTCCTGTGTCACTGGATAATGTGCAGTCCATTCTGTCACATTTTTTCAGCCCTCATTTTGGCTTGATGGTATAGAGAATAAAGAGATATATGTTCTACGGCCCCATACTTGTATACAATTGTGGAACAGGGGCCATCTAACAGCAGTAAACACAGGCAGAAGATAATGGGGGCACACCACAGTCCCTGCACTGCATTAATCTGCAATCCCAGTGAACAGATACTGAGGAGGCTTCCTGCCTTAGAGGTAATAAAAGGGGAAAAATGCCCTAATTAGTCAGAGGAAGAACTTATCTCTGAAAATAATTTTCAACAAGACATAGAAGTAAAATTTAAAAGACATCAAAAATATCAAGCATATAAGGGTTGTTGGAAAGGGGATATCATCTGTAAAATGTCTGGAACAATGTCTGTCATATAATTAACATTTATTTAACATAAGTTAACAGGATCAGTTATATATTTTGGCTGCAGGTAATAAAAGATTAATTCAAACTGGCTTTAAAAATCAGGATATTTATTACCTCATAAATGCTGAAATCCAGACACACTGCAGACTTCAAAGCTGGGTTACTTAATGGCCTTGGGTTCTTTTCTTATTTTTGCTCTGTTGCAGGGATCCTCATAAGGGGATTAGCCAGATCCAATAAGGGCAGCACACTTTCTTGATCATGTATTGTGGGATAAAAGCAAAAGACTTTGCCTTAACTATGGGATGAGTTTCTTCCCCTCAGCCTGAGTCTATCAACTTAGGTCATAGTCTCATTCCAGACCAATAAAAATCCCCAGCATAGTATCACATGCTGATTGATTTAAGCTTAGAATCCACCCCAGGAGCTGAAATGGGTTCCACATCCTCTGAGTTACATGGGCCATATGAGGTTGAGTAGATACCTGGGAGTATCAGGTATTGTGACTGGGCAGACAACCATGAGTGTCCATGTCACTTACTATGTGTCAAGTGTTGTGCCAATTGCTGGACATCTTAAGATATGTGTGCCACAAGTTAAAACAAAACAAAACAAACCTATCTACTCCTGGCTGAGGAAAGTTCAGGGTATTTGGGGAGTGCATGTAAAAGACACACAGTTTGGAGGAGGTAAGTCAGGAAAAGCACAATAGAGGAACAGTGAGCACAGTGGGTTAGGCTGTGAAGGGGGATGGAGGGAATTCCAGAGGTAGCAGTTTATGGAAAATTCAAGAAACAAGTAAGCATGGGGAAGACTGGAGAAAATGCAAGGGTCTTAGACCTGCACTGTCTGGTATGGTAGCTACTACCTGTATGTGGCTATTGAGCACTTGAAATTTGGCTAATGTCTCATGTTTGAATGATGACTTTTTGAATTGAGACATAATTGGCATATAACATTGTGAAAGTTTGAGGTATACAACATGTTGATTTGATATATGTATATATTGCAATACGATTACCACTGCAGTGTTATCTAACACCTCTGTCACATCACATAATTACCATTTCTTTTTTGTAGTGGGAACATTTAGGATGTATCTTTTGTCAGCTTTGGAGTTTATAATGCAGTGTTATTGTCTGCAATCATATGCTGTGCATTAGATCTCCGGGACTTATTTAACTACTAGTTGCAAATGTCTACCTTTAAACAATATCTCTGTAATTCCTCTACCCACCCCCCCAAGCTCCTGGAAACCACCATTCTTTTTTTGTTTTTACGAGTCTGGCTTTTTTAGATTCCATGTTTCAGTGAGATCATAAAGTATTTGTCTTTCTCTGTGTGACTTATCTCATTTAGCATAATACCCTCAAGGTCCATCCATGTTGTCACAAATGGCAGAATTTTCTTCTTTCTCGTGGCTGAATGGTATTCCATTGTATATGTATATATACATATACCACATCTTCTTTATCTGGAATTAAGAATTCCAGATATTGGGTTAAATAGAGTATTTTATCAAAACTCACTTTACCTGTCTCTTTTTTACTTTTAAAGTGTGGCTTACATTATATTTCTATTGGGCAACGCTGGCTTAGACAGACTGAAATGAAAAGTATGAGGAGGGATATGGAAAGAGGCGAGGTTGGGGCATTCAGCAGAGGCTGACTATACTGGGTCTTGAATGGTATGTTGTGGCATTTAAATGTTATCATTTTATCATTGTGGAGTCACTGAAGTTCTGATGTGCATTTTAGCAAGTTCACTGTCTGCTTTTGGAGAAGGGAATGAAAGGGGGTAAATCAACTGGCAGGGAGCCCAGAAGACAGTTGCAGTAATTCAGGCAAGAAGTGAAGATGCCTGAAAAAGCAATAGGGATGATGAATGAACAGTATGTAAGGTGATAGAATCAGCAGAATTTCATGATTGATGAGATGCTTGGGCAGGGCTGAAGGAGAATGTAGTAGGATTCCTGGGTTTCTGGCTTAGGGGCCTGGGCTCTTGTTTTCATTAATATAGGAAACACATAAGAGGGAGAAGTTTTAAAGTAAAAGTTTACAAAAAGGCCATGTGGTGGGAGAGGGAGAAAACAAAGAAACCAACCAAACAACCAACCAACCAAAAACATGACTGGTTGTAGGGATTGGAGAGAATTGTTTCGGCCATGCCCTCACCAATATAGCCTCTTTGGAGTATAGGATCAATGATGCTATTCTTGATGCTTATTTTTTAAAATCATTTTGTTTTGGGGTGTTATTCTTCTGCGTTATTGTCTTTCCCGGTGTTAGGCACAAAGCATGTTTTTATTCCCACAGTTTCTCTAAGTTTGCTTATTCTCTGACTTTTATTAATGAGTAAAAAAATCTAAGTGTCTGAGAGTATCTCAGTGTGTCTCATTAGTATTAATGGGCAGGTAATTTGGGTTTTTGCTCACATCAGGAACTAAATCATCTCTGTGCCTTTCAGCATTGTCACTGTGGTTTTGGCTTCTCACAGCAGAATGTTCAGCCTGTTTCAATTTTCTTTTCAGTTGCTAGGCTCAGAATGGAAGGGGCTTTGGAATCTAAATTGTTTTGTGGTTTTTTTCTTGCCATATATCGTACACTATATTATGCTCTTCTACTATACAGCTATCTGTGTTTGAATATATAAATATGATTTTATTTTCCTCGAGAGATATTGAAAGACAGGAAGATTTTTATGTCCTTCTTGGTGTTTGGATTCATTGGCGAAACTGATGTGACTGAAGCATCCATCAGGAGACAGAATGCATATGCCTGACAGAGGCTGTTTTCGTGAGTTTGAGGAAGGGAAGTCTTTTGATTATAATGGCACATTTTCCTGAATCATTTTGATAACGTTTCTGTTATATTTTAAACCAATATTTCACCAGAGCAGAGATGAAAAGCCTAGTTTTTTCTTTCAGGATTTTGGATAGAGTCATTTCAATAATATACACAAGTATATATGGGATTCTCAGAGATAAACAGTTTTATTGATGAGGGACCATTAATAAGCCCTCTTTCTGAGGCTAACCTAAATCCAGCAAATTATTTTGTGGCCCTTTATTCTGAAATTAGTCTATTTTCTCCTTCAACACTCATATTAATAAACTCATAATAACCACGAGAGCTTCTGTGGGTTGAGCATCTACCATGTGTCAGCCACTTTATACGTATGTTTCTCTGATTTGTAAAGCAACATTACCAATTAGGCATTTTAATCCCCATTTTATTATTTTTATTGGACTTCAGAAACAAATAATTGGATTTGATAAAATTTCTAGTTCTGGATATACTCTTATTGTTCTGGATATAATCTATTGTTGGAGTATACTCTATACTCCTTTGCTTATTCGTTTTGTATAATATTATAAATGCTCATGAACCTACCATCAAACAATGAAACTAGGACTTTGATGGCAACTGACATCTCCTGTGTAACATTTTTTCTTTCCTCTGGTTCCTCTCATCTGAGGGAACCTCTATGCTGAATCTAAAACTAAAACTAAATCTATATTTAAATCTGTTTAACAAATGGTTAAGCAAATACAAATATATGTGTGTGCATGTGCACACTCCCCCTACAAATGAACTGAGACCCTTATCTCACACCATACACAAATATTAACTCAAAATGGACCATAGACCTAAACGTAAGAGCTAAAACTATAAACTTCCAGAAGAAAACATAGATAAAATCTTTGTGACTTTGGGTTAGGCAAAGGGTTCTTAGCTATGGCACCAAAAGCACAGCTGTAAAAGAAAAAAATCAGTACATTGGAATTCGCTAAAATAAAAAAAAATTGCTGTAATTAAATAAAAACCATTTCAAAAAGGGAAAGACAAATGTAAAACGTTTTCAAATAAAAAATGTAATTAAAGACTTGTATCCAGAATAAAAGTACTCTTTAAACTCAACAATAGGCAAACAAACAATTCAATTAAAATTTGATCAAAAGACTTGAAAAGACATTTCAGGAAAGTAGATACACAAAAGACTAATAAACATATGGTAAATATGATCTAAAGCAGTAGTTATTAGAGAAATGCGAATTACAACCACAACTAGACACTACTTCATACCCGCTAGGATGACTATAAACAAAAAGGTAATACCAAGTTTGGTGAAGATGTGGAAAAACAGGAACCTCATAAATCAATGGTGGGACTTCAAAATGGTTCAGACACTTTGGAAAAAAGTTTCAAAGTTAAAAATAAACTGATCATATAGCTCAATAATTTTATTAGTAAGAATCCTCTGAAGAGAAATGAAAACATTGGTCTATACAGTAAGTCCCCTACATACAAAACTTCAAGTTGTGAACTTTCAAAGATGCCTTCGCATGTCCAATCACATAAGTTAGTTCACATGTTTGGCATACATTGTCACGTGCGTGCATCCTCTACAAGTGGTTGTGCTTTTGTGTACTTTACTGTACAGTACTATATAGAGTACAGTAGTACAGTGTCTTTATTTCAAGCCCAGGATGTCCGGAAGCAAGCATCAAAGCAGCAGTATATAGCCAATTGTGCTCGTTGGGTACCTAGGCTAACTTTGTTGGACTTACGAACAAATTGGATTTACGAATGCTCTCAGAACAGACCTGGTTTGTATGTAGGGGACTTACTGTATTCTTTTGGCATTTATGTTTGTTTGCTCAATACTATCTTATTAAGATTAATTCTTTTGTTTGTGTAGCTGTGTAGCTGTAATTCATACAATTTTACTATTGTGTAATAATCTATTTCAAAAAAATGTACTTAATTATACTCCTATTAATGATTTTTGCTATTATGAAAAATACTGTCATGTTCATTCTTACATCTCCTAATATACATTTGTGATTTTTCTTTTTCTTATATAAGAATTTCAGGACATTTTGATGTTTCTTACCAGACACTTGGTATTCCTTGATACTGTTGTGAATGATATATTTTTAATAGTCCATAATATACATTAGAGATCACTCTTTGTGTTGTATAATTTTATGGGTTTTAACAAATGTAGAATGTCATGTATCCATCATTACAATATCTCACAAAATACTTTCATTCCCTAAAAATCCCCTGTACTCCACTTATTCAACCCTCTCTCCACCTTTGCTTGAATCCCTGGCAATCACTGACATTTTTACTGTCCCTATAGTTTTGCCTTTTCCAAAATGCCATAAAAATGGAAACATATAGTATGTAGTTTTTTTTGGACTGGCCATTCAAAACGTTTTTATTTTTTCTTCTCCTCTTTTTCTCTTGATTAATATTGCCAGAATTTAGTCTATTTTATTAGTATTTTCAAAGATCTAATTTTTAGCTTTATTGATCTCAGAACTTCATCAATTTCTGGTCTTATATTATCTCTTTCCTTCCAATTTCTTTGGGTTTATTTTGTTGTTTATTTTAACTTCTTAAGTTGGATCCTTAACTTATTAATGTTTAGATTGTATTTCTTACACAAGTACATAAAGTTACAAAATTTTCTCGATTTACAGTGTGTCAACTATACCACTTTAGGTGTAGTCCACAAGTTTTGATACATAGTGTGTCATTATTAAGCAGTTCTAGATAATTATATCTTCTCATGAGTTATTTAGATACATTTTTGGATTTTAAAATGTGTGGAAAATTTTTACTTTTTGTAATTTTTAACTAATTTGCATTATGATCAAGAAATAGTCTGTTTTATACCTATTCTTTGAAATTTGTGGAGGCTTGCTCTATATTATTTTTTAAATTTAAAAAATTATTTACTTATTTATTTTTAATTTTTATTGAAGTATAGGTGATGTATAATGTAGTAGTTTCAGGTGTACAGCAAGTGAATCAGTTATACATATACATATATCCTTGACAAGCAGATTTTTTTCTCAAGTATTTAAGTTCAGCATTCTACATATATCCATGTAGAAGTCAAGCTTCATAATTGTGTTTAGATCATATATATGCTTATTTATGTGCTATCTGATTGATCTATTAATAAGTGAGAAAGTCACATTGAAATTTCCCACTCTGATGATGGATTTATCTATTTATAAATGTTGCTCTATCATTTTATTATATAATATACATGAAACCACTTTTTAGTTGTACATATGTTTAAAATTTTATATCTTCCATTATGGTGAATGGAAACTTCAGCAATAAGAAACTTCTCTCTTCCTAGTAAAGATTTTTTAATTTAAAGCCCATTTTGTCTAATATTAAAGTAGCTGTACTAGCATTTGTTTGTTTGTTTGTTTAGAACTTGGTTATCTCTTTTTGCATCCTTTTAATTTCAACCTTTTAAAATTTTTTGGTTTAAGTGTGTTTCTTCTGTACAGATTAAAAAAAAAAACCAAACCTGATAATCTTTGTCTTTTACTTGGTGAGTTTATTCTTCTTCTATTTATTGAAATTGTTAATATAATATTTGGATTTATTTCTATTATCTTTGTTTATTGTTCCTTTGCCCTACCTTTTATTTGTTTCTTATAATTACTTTTTTGTAAGAATTGATGTACACGTCTTTGCCCTCAGACACAAATTTTTGCATGCTATTTATTTCTCCTTTTCTCAAATTCTAGACTATTCATATTATACAGAATTTTAATTCTGTGTTATTATGTAAATACTTTTTTGGTATTTTAATTTTTTTGAGAATTACAAACAATTATTCTCTCTATATTAGTAATATATAATATAGAGAGATTTCTCTTACATCATCTTCTTGATTTATTTCTCCTCTTTTAACATTTCCTCCAAAATGTTTTCAATGAAGTAACTATGTGTCAAATCTTCTGACGTCTTTATCTAAGAGGTTTATCTACCCTGTTAACACAAACACACAACACAAACATAAATAAATATATATATTCCCTCATTTGAACAGCAATTTGGCAAGATATAAAATTCTAGATTCAAAATTATTTACATTTAGTGGAGAGGGATAATTTGGGAATTGGGATTAACAGATATATACTACTATATATAAAATAGATAGCCAACAAGGACCTACTATATAGCACAGGGAATTATATTCAGTGTCTTGTAATAACCTATAATGGAAAAGAATCTGAAAAAGAGAATATATATATGTCACTTTGATGTATACCTGAAATACTGTAAATCAACTATACTTCAACAGGTAGCCCAACTGCAAGATTAGGGCATAGTCCTCCAGACTGCCAAGTCAGCCCAGGATTTCTGACACTAGCTGCAAGTTTATGTGTCCCCAGGGATACCCTCACTTCACACTACCTAGCTACAAATTCAAGGGTCACCATGGACTTCCCCAGATTCAATAATTTGCTAGAATGACTTACAAAACTCAGGAAAGTGTTGTAGTTATGATTATAGTTTTATCATAGCAAAAAGATAACAAATAAGAACTGGACAAAGGAAGAGATGCAGAGGGTGGAATCTGGGACTAGGAGGCTCCCAAATGCAAAACTTCTGTGTCCTTAGGGCTCATTACCCTTCTGACTTTGATATGTGGCAATACCCAGAGTACTGCCAGCCTAGGAAGCTCAGCCCAGTGTCAGTGTCCAAAGTATTTATTGAGGTTTCATTACATAACCATTATTGACTGAGTTATCACCCAAACAATTGAACTCAATCTCTAGCGCCCCCCACCCCTCCACCCCCCACCGCCGCAAGGTTGGGCTGATTTCATGTGGCTCAAACTCCAACCCTCTAATCACAAGGTTGGTCTTTCTGCTCTGGGCAGCCCCCCGCCCCCAGTCATCTTATTAGCATAAGCTTTCAGTTTCAAGAGGACTATAAGGAATAACAAAGACACTTCCATCATTTGGGGAATTCCAAGCATTTACAGGTTATTTCCCAAAGACCAAATATCTCTTCGGGTAAAGTTAATTTTTTGCTATGCAGTATTGGTTCATTTTGAAAATTGTCTTTCCATACCCAATATTTCTAACTAGATATTTTAAATTATTTTTTAAAATGTTGCTTCATATCAATATTATAGGTATTATATTTACTCTAAAATTTCTTGTTTTATTTTATTTTTGTTTTATTTTCATTTCTCTAGAGGTGGGTCAAAAAAGATCTTGTGGTGATTTATGTCAAACAGTGTTTTTCCTATGTTTTCCCCTAAGAGTTTTATAGTGTCCGGGCTTACATTTAGGTCTTTAATCCATTTTAAGTTTATTTTCATGTATGGTGTTAGGGAGTGTTATAATTTCATTCTTTTACATGTAGCTGTCCAGTTTTCCCAGCATCACTTATTGAAGAGGCTGTCTTTTCTTCATTGTATATCCTTGCCTCCTTTGTCATAGATTAGCTGACCATAGGTGTGTGGGTTTGTTTTGTTTAATATCTCTGTCTCTGATGGTATCTATTATATAGTCCATTGTTTCTTTTGTTTTTTCAGCTTTATTAAGGTATAACTGGTATACAAAAAACTGCACATAATTAATTTATATAATTTGGTGGGTTTGGACAGATGAATACACTGACAGTACCACCACCACAATCAAGGGAATAAACCTGTCCATTACCTCCAAAAGCTTCCTTGTATCCCCACCCCACCCCCTTTTTTTGGTAAGAATACTTAACATGAAATCTACAGTTAATGAATTTTGGGGTGCAGAATGTCTTACTATTAATTTTAGGCACTGTGTTGTACAGCTGATCTCTGGAGCTTACCTCACTGTTTTCTTCTGAAGTGGTTGTACTTCTTTGTTGTCAAGGTCCGTGTTAAGATAAAGGGATGAACATCAGAACCCTTTTTTGTGACAACCCAGGTGAGTTCAAAGGAGAAGAGGGAAAGCTCTCATGTGAAGAACTACAGAAAAGCACAGGTCATCACTCTTCCTCTACACTGAACAGCTCTTCAGTGAGTATTTTATTCTTGGCTGCTTCTCCTCACCCCTATGTTGGGGAGGAGACTTTCCCCACTGAGGTTTGAGAAGGAAGGGGTAGGGGACTGAATAAATGGGCTACTTTTCACTGCTCCTCTCTGAGAGCTTCTGTACAGCCATGCTGAGTTTTAAGGAGTGGACATTGATGGTCTCAAGACAACAGCTGGACTCAAAGGTCTTTTCCTATTTTTTTGTTTTGTTTTGTTTTGTTTTACGTAAAAAGGGTTTTATTTGCAGGGGAGCGGGACTCTAGTCAAACGAGCCAAATCCCATGTCGTCATCTGACTCCTCCGACTCCTTCTCCTCTGCTGCGGCTGGGACAGAACCCGAAGCAAGAACTGCAGCTCCTGGGGCAGCAGAGATGGCCACAGCCCTGCCAGCGGGCATGCTGGCCAGCTTGCGGATACCCTGGGCAATGACGTCCTCAATGTTCTTGCTGTTTAGCTCACTGATGACCTTGTTGAGCTGGTCATCGTCCGCCTCGATGCCCACGCTGTCCAGGATCTTCTTGATGTCCTTGGCGCTGGGGGAGGTATTGTCCCCAAGGGCGGCCAGCAGGTAGGAGACAACGTAACGCATCTTGGCGGCGACAGAGAAGCCTCACGCGTGCGACCTCGGCGGCGTCAGGGAAGGAAAGGGGCTTTTCCTAATTTAGCCTTCCCGAGCCCACTGGCTGGACCCCATCTCCTATCTACACAATATTTCAAACAGCTCTCCCTCTCTCCACGTGCTTCCCACAGTTGTCCCTTTTATTCCTCAGGTTTCTAAGTTTCAATAGTTCCCCCACCTAACATTGATCTTAGGAGAAGGAGCCAGCAGGCTGTGCTAATTCTGCTTCTGACTGTAAATCAGAATCAAACACTAGTTTTTGACCCATATCACAAAGAAGAGGCATTATAGGTTAAGTTAAAGTGCTCAAGAATCTATGCTAATAAGGAGTCAAACCAGATTTCAAACTTCACTCAAATTCGAAGTCTGTGTTCTTTCTATTTCTCTGCTCTAGGAGGGTTTAGACTAGACTGAATTTACCTTTTAGTGGTTTTGTAGCAATTAAGCCTTTCCTTTTAAACCTACTCTCATTGCTACCTGAGGAAAAAGCAGTTGGTATGGGTTATGAAATATCTGCAGAGTGTAGAACTGTCTACAACTTTGCAAAAGAACAATTTTAATAATAAACAGCAGCATTGCCCCCTCTGTGGTTTTCCACAGAGCAATTTCTTTGCTGGTTGTTTGACCTTGAAACCTTGTGCCACCACTTTGCACAATTAACAGACTCTAAATGTATATTCAGGTCACATCTGTGTTGAATTGTTTTATTTATGTGGATTGATTGTGGATTACGACACAGCATCCCTACTTATTCAGGATAAGTGGAGTGAGGAGTTTTAAGGACAAACAGTGAACCAGCTGCAGAAAGGTCAAGAAGACAGAAGAGTGTAATATTGCAACTTGATAATGTAAACTTCAAGAAGGGATTTTTATTAAACCATAAAAAACATCTGTACCATCTTAAGACTGAAAGTTCAGGCTTATTAAGCACTGACTGCATAATGAATTTTGCATACAGTCATCATAAAACTCTCCTCCAGCTGCCATTGTTTCTGAGGAGGAGCATTATTCCTAACCTGGGAAGTAGTTCAAACTTTTTCATAAATATCTTCTAATGGCCAGTAAGAGTTAGTGAATATCTTCAGAGTAATAGCCTGAAGTAGCTATAGAAAATTCTGATAGAAAATTCAAAACACATTTTTGTAATAATCATACTTTTACTTTAAAAATGTATGCATTTTTGTACTGTCCTCCATACAATAGCCATGTTTGCTTTAATAAGTGAAAATATAACTTATTGCCTCAGTCCTGTGGTTTACTGAATTAGTAAACTTGTGTTCTACTGAATTAGAATTTTAGAGATATGGACTCCGGCATATTTTTGCTAGAGCTGTGCAGATGTTTCTGATGGGTGGTCAAATTGAGAGTGATTGATCTAGGAAGATGGGTCTTAGCTGTCATGTGGCTTTGTACTTTCCTTGACATAGGAATGAGCAGTTCTTCTTGAGAAGTGAGGAACTGAACTCTGAAGATTGGATTCTATCCTCCAAATCTAGGGAGTCGTTAAACTGTGGGGCTACAACGACCAAAAAGAAAAGCATGGTTAAAATTTCTGATGGGATTCTTATCAGCTGAAGAGTGTCGGATATCACAGCGCTGTGAGCAGACCGCAAAAACCCTGGCTAAGTCATTGATGATGCAAGTTGTAGCTTTGTCTAATATACCACTAAGTTTTAAAGAAAATGGGTCACTTTTCAAAATTGCTTTCTCCAAAAGGTTTATGAAAGTGGCTTGGTCTATTGCTTATTCAGGTATATAAACAACAACAAAAATAATCCTCTTTGTCTCCGTGTTCAGGCCCTCTGAAGTTTTGGTTAGCTCACTACCTCAGTCAACCACGGGACCTACTTCATCTGGGCTCTTGCCTATGGCCAACAGGGGGAAGGAAAAGGGAAAAGAGCAGATATGCCCACTAGAAAGTAACCTTTTCTAGGAGTATTCTCAGTAGCAGAAATTGTTGGTTTCCTTTGACTATTTATTCCCCAATCCTTTTTATTTTCCCAAATAGAACCATGATTTAAGTTCAGGTATCCACATGACTGTCAATTCTGATTAAAACTTGGTGGTTTTAGTCTCTTACTCTGTGATTTGTTTCGGATGGGCTTGTAATCCAGTTCTGGCCAGTAACCAAAAGGACAGGTCTCCTTAAGAGTTTCTGCTCTTGAGCAGGAGATTCCAGAGAACATTGTGCTTTCTCTCCTTCGGCTACTGTCTTGTGTGTATGTAATGTTTTGAATTCCAGCAACCACATTGCTCTGTGAGTAGCGAGCCTGGAGGCAAAACTGAGCTGTTGAAGAAGGTAGAATGAAGAGACAGAAAGAAACACATTTTGTTTCTTGATGTCCTTGATGATGCTGCTTAGTCTTGAAATCAATAAAATCTAGAGCCTTTCCTTGACACACACACACACACACACACACACACACACACACACACACACACACACACACAATGTTTCAGAGACCTTTAGGTTTACAGAAAAATGGAACAGAAAGTACAGAGATTTCCCACCTAGCCCTTCTTCCCTCTCCCAACAGCTTTCTCCACTATCAACACTCCACACATTTATTACTGCCCATGACCCTATGTTGACACGTTACTATCACCTAATGTTTCAGAGACCTTTAGGTTCACAGAAAAATGGAACAGAAAGTACAGAGATTTCCCACCTAGCCCTTCTTCCCTCTCCCAACAGCTTTCTCCACTATCAACACTCCACACATTTATTACTGCCCATGACCCTATGTTGACACGTTACTATCACCTAAAGTCTAAACTTTATATTAGGGTTTACTCTTGGTGTTGTACATTCTATGGGTTTTAACAAATGTATTATGATCTATATCCACCATTACAGCGTCATACAAAGTATTTTCACTGCCCTAAAAATTCTTTGTGTTCCACTTATTCATTCCACTCTCCTCCCTAAAGCCTGGCAACACTGACCTTTTCACTGTCTCCATAATTTTTCTTTTTCCAGAATGTCATATAGTTGGAATCATACAGGATGTAGCCTTTTTAGATTGGCTTCTTTCATTTGGCAAGATGCATTTAAGGTTCTTCGTGTATTTTCACGGCTCGATAGCTTATTTCTTTCTGCACTCCTTTATGTGTGATATAGTAAACACTCTCTTTTTTAAGACATTTTGAGTTGAAGCTATCTGTAACTTGGAAGCCTAAAACAAAATAACCCATATGGTATCTAAGCTTCTATGTGGTGAGAATAGAAGTCAGGGATCTGAGCTTCCATCCTAGGTTGGGCATTAATGATCTGTGTGATTTAGGGCATGTCATTTTCTTTCTGGAGTAGAAACTGCATACTTTCCATGGTGGATACTAAAACTAGCTCCCCCAAACCCATTCTGCTGCAGATGATCGGTGTAACCTATCAGTGTGTGGCGTCCTTCTGGCAGGTGTTATTGGTCTAATGGGAACACCTCTTAATTTGGTCCAGGCAGGTGGAAGAGAGAGGATATTATGTTCAATAAAGAAAATCTTCCTGCTGTATTTCCATTTGTCACTGGTGGGCATCTTGTGACACTGAGGAGAGTCAGCCACATGATGGAGTCAATAGTAAGGAGAGAAGATGAGAGTTTGGAAAGAACCCAGATTATTGGGTCACTGGTCAGGCCCTGTGTGGAGTTTACTCCATTTCTGGAACTTCAGTAATTATACATTTATTTATTGTTAAAGTCACTTGGACTCTAAATTTTGTCCTTTTAAACTCACATTATCCTAATGTATACCAATAATTCTTCTCCAGATCAAATGAGAGGTTATAAATAATGTGCTTTGAAATATTAAGACACCATGCACATTCAAGGGAGTATTATTTGTCCATTACAATAGCATGTACTTTTCATGGATCATTGGGAAGGTGAGGAGAAAAGTATGTGTTGAATATCTTCCAGGTAAAGAGACCTCTGCCTAGATTTTTAATTTTATCTTCACAAAAATCCAATGTGATATTAATTCCATTTCATTGATGAGGAAACTGGGTGTTATGGACTGAATGTTTGTGCCCCCTCAAAAATTCATATGCTGGAATCCTAACCCCCAAAAGTGATGGTATTTGGAGGTAGAGACTTTTCAGGCTCATTAGTTGTTGAGGATTAAGTCCTCATAGTGGGATTTAGTGACCTTATCATCAAAGAGACCACAGAAAACTCTCTTGTTCCTTCCAACATGTGAGGACAAAGCAAGAAGACAGACATCTGTGAACCAGGAATTGGGTCTCCATCAGACACTGAATCTGCCAGCCCCTTGATCTTTGACTTTCCAAACTTCAGAACTGTGAGAAATAAATGTTTGCTGTTGAAGCCACCCACTCTGTGGTATTTTTGTTATAGTGGCCTGAATGAACTAAGATATTGAGGCTCACAGAAGTTAAATAAAGGGCCCCAAATTACGTGATTGATATATATCAACTTTTGGAGCCTAGATTTTGCTATTTTCAAAGTCTGTGTTCTTTCTACCACCATAAGCTGCTTTCCCCTTAGATATTCTGGGAACAAAGTCATAAAAATTGTCAGTTGAGCTAAGTCCTAAGGGGAGGTAAGATTTATCCAAAAGGGTTAACGGCATGAGTAATGACACAGAGTTGTGAGAAATCCGGTGGGGCTCAGGAAGTGGAAAAAAGATGTGGGAGCATGTGGTGCTTGGGGAGTGTAGTGGGGAGGGCAAGCTTCAAGAGTCAGAGAAGAAAATGTAGACCAAGATGGACTGGGACAGCTGCCATGGAGGCAATAAGAGTTGGGGGGTAGGTGCAATGAAAGCTTCTAAACTGGAGACTTGTGGGGATGGTATCAGGATGCTCAGATATTTGTTTTAAAAAGGTAAATCCGACAGCAGTATATGAAACAGTTTGTAGGGGGCAGAATGGAAGGAAGCCAGGATTCTCTCTTCTCACATGTTTCATGTTATTTTCTCCCTTTCAAATATGTACCACATTCTATCCCAGACACCTCCCTTTTTTCTTTCCTGCTACACTTCCCATTATCACCTCTAAACCTTGTATCATCTCCTCTATTTATTTTTAATATTTTTTATTCTTTAACAATTGAGGTGAAAATCAAATAACATAAAATTCACCATTTTAAAATGAACAATTCACTGGCATTTTACATTCATAATATTGTGCTATCTAATTCCAAAACATTTTCGTCATGCCAAAAAGGAACCCCATATTCATTAAGCAGTTACTTCCCAATGCTCTCCTCTCCCCGGAAACTCCTCAGAACAAAACCATTAGTTTGGTTTTTGTCTGTATGAATTTACCTATCCTGGATGTTTCATATAAATGGAATCATATAATATGTGAACTGTTATGTTTCTGGCTTCTTTCTCTTAGCAAAATATTTCTGGAGATTCATCATATTATAGTATGTATCAATACTGTATTGCTTTTTTTATCTGAGTAATGTTCCATTGTATGTATATAACATGCTTATCCATTCATCTGTTGATGGAAATTTGTGTTATTCCAATTTTTTGGCTACTATTAAGAAGTGTTGCTATGAATATATATGTACATGCATTTGTGTATCTGTTTTCAATTCTTTAGGAGTGGAATTGCTCAGTCTATGTTTACCTTTTTAAGGAGCCAACAAATTGTTATCCATAGTGGCTGATCCATTTTCCATTCCCACCAGCAATGTATGAGGTTTCCAATTTCTTCACATTCTAAACAACACATTTTTTTCCTTTTTTTTTTTTTTTCTCTTTTTAAAAATAGCCATCCTAGTGGGCATAAGAGGTATCACCTCTTTGTGGTTTTGATTTTTTTCTTCCTAATGGCTAAGGATGTTGAACATCTTTTCATGTACTTGTTGGCCATTTGTATATGTTGTTTGGAGACATGTCTATTCAAGTTCTTTTCCCT
Source organism: Physeter macrocephalus (assembly GCF_002837175.3). NCBI lineage: Eukaryota > Metazoa > Chordata > Mammalia > Artiodactyla > Physeteridae > Physeter > Physeter macrocephalus. The sequence continues at coordinate 9,116,365 of NC_041225.1, read as the reverse complement.
TTTAAAAAATTGGGTAGTTTGTTTTTGGTTGTTGAGTTGTAAGGGTTCTTTATGTATTCTGGATACTAGACTCTTCTAGGTATATGATTCGCAAATATTTTCTCTCATTCTGTATGTTGTCTTTTCATTTTCTTGATAACTTTCATTAAAAACAAAAGTTTTTAATTTTGATGAAGCCTAATTTTTTACTTCTTTTGCTGCTTGTGCTTTTGGTGTCTTATCTAAGATGCCATTGCCAAGTCCTAGGTCATGAAAATTTACCCCTAGGTTTTCTTTTAAAAGTTTGATAGTTTTAACTTTAGATCTTTGATCCATTTTGAGTTGATTTTTGTACATGGTTTGAGGTACTGTTTCAACTTCATTATTTTGCATGTGAATTTCCAGCTGTCCCAGTAGCATTTGTTGAAGAAATTATTACCTCCTCATTGAATGTTCTTGGTCCACCCTTGTTGAAAACCAATTGGCCATAGATAAATAGGTTTATTTCTGAAATCTCACTTCTACTCTATTGATCTATATGTCTGTCCTTTTTCCAGTACCACACTATTTTGATTACAGTAGCTTTCTAACAGTTTTCGAAGTAGAGAAGTGTGAGTCCCCCAACTTTGTTCTTCTTTTTCAATATTGTTTTTATTTATGTCCCCTTGTAATTCCATGTGAATTTGAGGATAAGATTTTCCAGTTCTGCATAAAAGAACATTGGAATTTTTATAGGGATTGCCTTGAATCTGTAGATCACCTTGAGCAGTGTTGCCAATGTAACAATATTAAGTCTTCTAATTCATGAATCTGGGATGCCTTTCCATTTATTTGGATATTCTTTAATTTCTTTCAGTAACGTTTAGGACTTTTCAATGTAAAAGCCTTTGCACCTCCTTGGTTAAATTTATTCATATTTTATTCTCTTTGATGCTAATGTAAATGGAATAGTTTTCTTAATTTCATTTTGGATTGTTCATTGCTAGTGTACCAAACTAATTTTGGTGTGTTGACCTTGTATGCACCAACTTTGCTGAATTCTTTTATTAACTTTAATGGTCTTTTTTTTTTTTTTTTTAGATTCTTTGGAATTTTCCTAATATAAGATGTCATTTGCTAATAGAAATAGTTTTACTTATTCCTTTTCAATTTGGATGTATTTTATTTCTTTTTCTTACCTAATTGCTCTGTCTTGAACTTTCCACACAACGTTAAATAGTAATTGTGTCAGCAGACATCCTTATTTTTTTCCTGATCTTGGGGGAAATGCTTTCAGTTTTTCATGACTGAGTATGATGTTAACTGTAGTGTTTTCTTAAATGCCCTTTATTATGTTTAGAAAATTCCTTCCTATTCCTAGTTTTCTGAGTATTTTTATCAGGAAAGTGTGTTATTAGATTTTGTTAAAAGTTTTTCTGTGTCAGTTAAGATTATTATGTGTTTTTTCCCTTTGTTTTATTAATGTGGGATACTAAATTTATTGATTTTTTTAATGTTATACACATATTCCTGGGATAAAGCCCACTTAGTCATGGTGTGTAACTTTATAAACATGTTGCTGGATTCAGTTTGCTGGTAATTTCTTCAGGATTTTTGCATCTATATTCATTAATAAAATTGGTTTTTAATTCTCTTTTCTTGTGGTGTCTGTCTGGCTTTAGTATCAGGAGAATTCTGGCCCCATAGAATAAGTTAAAAACTGTTTCCCCCTTCTATCATTTGCAGTGCTTTTGTAATCTTTTGCATCAAATTTTCATTTAGCCCCAAAGCAGGCTAAAGCAGACAATTCTTTGCAAACAAGGTTTGTTTTTCCCTTTCCAGAACCAGGGCCCAAAATCCTTCACTGGGCATGTGGACTGATGTCTTCAGGACCACCACTGAGCCAGGGGCTATGGAGGGGTGGCAGGTGGAGCAAGTGTAAATAAAAAATACCAGTTTCAAATTGCCTTTTCCTTGATTCCGTATTCACTTAGCTGCTGTAAACTTTTGAATGTTTTCTAGAGTTATGACAAGTTTGCTTCTGGCAGTTTTTGCTTGATTTTAAAATATTTCTATGGAGGGATGTGTCCTTGGCACTGCCTACTACACCAATTTTGCTGACTTCACTCTTTCCTCCATTTATTTTTATGAACTCCCTTTAATCATGGCTCCCACTTCCCCTTCCATACCAGCCTTCAAAAAATCCTTGAAATTACAGGAAGCTATTATTTTATTTTTCTTTGTTTTATTTATTTTAGTATTTTTGTTGCTTTGTATTATGGTTGTGTGTGTTTCTTTGTGAATGTTGAGGAAATTTGGGTGATGGCAAATTTGAAGATCCAGTTGGCAGAAAAGATATTTTAAATTAGCCATAATTAGGTGTCTCTAAATACTCTAAATATACACCTCTTCCTACGTTGAAAACCATTTAATGGAAGGGACATAGTTCTCTTCTCATGAAGTATTTAAGTATTTTAAAACATTATTAGTAAGGAATTGATCTATCTAATAAAAAAGGCAACCAAATGTTTATTGAAGCTTGACACTGTCAAGCTCATTGTGTTCTGGTTTATAGGGAGTTAAAAAAAATAACCATTTTGAGGGAATTAAGACCACAAATATAAATCTTGTGAGTAATTAGTCAGTGGTGTATTTATCAGTACAGAATGGATTTTAATTTTTAATCAGGGCTTTTGTTCCAAGTCACAAAATAATGGCTTGTTCGCAGTCTTCCACTGAAACAGACTTCCCAGAGTGGGATTTGGTGTATCAGTGAACCCCTCTGTGTTTCATTTGCCATCAAGTGTGATGCACTATATAATCCCCTTAGTGAGAGGTCCCAAGGAAATACTGTGCTGCTTTCAAATTGTATATGATTTTCCCACAAACGAATCACAAGGTAAATGAAAATTGTCTGATTGAGCAATGCATCACCATTTGCAGGGAAATGAAAGATAGATATCATTACAAAGGTATGGAAATTATTACATGAGCAGCCAGAATGCTTTTTATGAGTCCAGAATGAAGATTAAATCTCCAGAGAAACCTCACATTTGAAGAACTCCAATTGGGATAGTTGTTACGCTACCCATGGCAGAAATCTTCATGCTTATCTCCACCCCAATCATAAACAATATGTACATAATTTAGATGCAAAAGATAACAGGATTTCAGAAACATATCTCTGTATCTATAGCAATCATTTCCTAAAGAAATACTATTTGTTAAATTTAGTATATATGGAGGTGTCTTTGGGGCATTTGGTAAAACACCAGAAGGAGCTCCAGAATTTAATCAAAAAGCCCAAATCCAAATCCTGACTCATCAAGTTTAGTATGTGACTTGAGCAAGAGGTTTTGGCTGTCTGTGCTTTAGCTTCCTCTTTGGTAAAATGGGAATCATTCTTCCTGAGCAATAATTTCCCTGGATTGCCATGAGGGTTTGATGATACATCAGAAGAGAAAGAAGCAGAAAAATGTTGGGCAAACTATTTAAATTCTTTGCCACTTACTTACTGTGACCCTTGGTAAGTTATCTAATCATTAAAGAGCCTCAGTTGACTTATGTGCAGCATGGAGATAGCGATGCTCATCTCACAGCGTTCTTGTGAGGATTTCTCACAATCCAGGTAATAGTTTTTGGACATTTTAGGAGTGCAATCATGTTTGTTGAATGGATAAAAATAGTAAGAACTTTATGTTCTAAAGAACTTTGCTAATGAAAGTATAACAGAATCCATTTCAACTTGATTTGGGAAACTAGGAGAAGTTTTGCTCATAAAAAATTAGAAATAATATCTGACCCATGAATAGGTTTAAAGCTCATGAAATACTTTGTCTGTAATGGTCTGGATAATAAATATTTTAGGTTGCTGGATATTATACTTCTGCATCACATCTACTCAACTCTGCCACTGTGGCACAAAAACTTTATTTATGGCAAAAAGCCCCCAGGAAGGGCTTCCCTGGTTGTGCAGTGGTTAGAAATCTGCCTGCCAGTTCAGGAGATGTGAGTTCGAGCCCTGGTCCAGGAAGATCCCATGTGCCGCAGAGCAACTAAGCCCGTGCACCACAACTACTGAGCCTGTGCTCTAGGGCCCGTGTGCCACAACTTCTGAGCCCACGTGCTACAACTACTGATGCCCGTGTGCCTAGAGTCAGTGCCCCACAATAAGAGAAGCCACCACAATGAGAAGTCCGTGCACTGCAACGAAGACTAGCTCCCGCTTGCCACAACTAGAGAAAGCCTGCAGGCAGCAACAAAGACCCATCACGGCCAAAATAAATAAATAAATGTTTTAAAAAGCCCCAGGAAGAAAGAAGCATGCTTCTCTGCAGGAACCAGAGAACCCACGATAACATTCCTTTTCTTTGTTGGGAGTCATTTCCAGGTAGAGGAAGGGCATTGCCATGTCAGGTGACCCAGATCCAGGTCATCCATTTCTCTCCCTTCAGATTTCCTCCTTTGTTAGATAATGACTGCTGTAGTGAAGGTGCTTTGTAGAGTATAAAGCCCTGTGCCAGTGGTAATTATCTTTAGTGGAAGATGATGAACAAACTTGAGTTAAGGTATCAATTAGAAGGAACAAGATCTCTGCACTCCTGGATATGTGGAGGGTGTCAAAAGGAGGAGATCTGCTGACCACCAGCTGTTGGGCCAGCTCCACAGGGCTCGCTCACCCTGGTCAGTCTGCATCCAAAATCCACTCTCCTGCCACCTTGTCATGGTTCATAGTGTAATGGAGATTGCCACTCAATCTGGCACTTGGCACTAATAGCTGTATGACACCAGGACATTCAACTTCCCATTTTGAGCTTCAATCTCCAAATCTGTAAAAGGAATGGGATGGACTAGATGATCACTAAGACCTTGACATGGCTTCCCATTGCACCTATTCCATGGACTGTGATTGAATGCACTGGAACTTTACTGCGTTTGCAGAGCAGCTGATAGGCCTAAGCTCTTGCAGACACTTGGAGGATAATCCTCCTTTGAATGAGACTCCCTACCAGCTAATTTTGTACTGAATTTCACCATGTAGTAGATAATATCAGTAACATTTTCCTTTTATAGAGCCTAGAACACAAGCTCCTACTCTATCCATTGTTCCTTTTTACCTCACCATCCCCCATAACACGTACAAACTTAGCCCTGTTTTATTAGGATTTTCAGAACACATTTCTACTTAACCAGATCCGTAAATGGAGTTGAGGAGGTAATGCAGTGTAGTGGTTACTGCCATAGCTCTGATGTCAGGGAGACATGAGTCCTAGTCCAAGCTTTGCCATTTACTATCTGTGTGGCCCTACCTTGCCTTGTTTTCACACCTGTAAAATAAGCATGATACTTACTTCATGGTAGAAATTTCAGTGATTACGTGTGACAATGGCAATAAAATTTTAAGCATATTAGCTGGAACACAGTAAGTCTCCCAAAATAATTATCTTTATTTTTTTATCCTTTGGTTCTCCATAGAAAATTGTCTTTTCATAACATCAAGAAGACAGATTTGAAAGGTGTTTCTCTTTTCCTTCTGTTTCAGCTCTCATAACTGGCTGCTCTACTGCTGGACTACCCTCCAAAGGAATGCTCCATCTCCCTGAGCTTGGTGGTAAACAATTGTCACAAACGTGGCAAAAACAAACCCCATACCATGTAATAGTACCGTGCATGTCTTCATTAGCTGCTAATGTGTTCATTAAGCCAAGAAGAGCCATGAGGCAGAAAGTGATATTTTTTTAATTTAGCAAATTGAATGCTAATTGAATAGGACTTACAGATTTATTTTTAATAGTATTGTGCTGTGATGCAGGGTTTCACTGGTTGTGGACCCAAGATGAGGTGTCAAGACCAAGACATCTTTAAAAAAAACCTGGGAAATGAGGCAAGAGGTTCCAGCAAGGTCTGAGCAGGTAGACCAGGTAGGGGACTTACAAAGTGAGAGGTTCATAGGAAGCAGTAAGTCTAAAGCAGAAGCTGGCAGACTTCATAATAGGCTGGATGGTAAATATTGATATTTTAGGTTTGGGGGCATTAAATGTCTCGGTCAGCCCTACTCAACTCTGTCATGGTGGCAAAAAAGCAGGTATAGAAAACTGTAAATGAATGGGCAAGGCTGTGTTCCAATAAAATTTTATAGGCACTGAAATTTGAATTTTATTTATCCTTCTTTTGTTTATGTTTTGTTTTAGTCATTTAAAAATATCAAAATCACTCTTAACTCACTTGTGGTATAAAAACAGGTGGTGGCTGGTGGTAGTTCACTGACCCCTTAGTCTAGAATTATGTACATGGAATTGCAAACTACAGAGGACTGAACAAGATGGGACATCAAAAGTACAAAAATACAGCTGTTGGACAGGCCCAAGGTCCTTTGGTATCACCTTGGCAGGCTCTTGCCTCAGCCAGAAATGTGGCTGCATTTGACTTGAGGGTTCCAGCTAATTCTTAGCTGTGGCCTGAGGCCATCCGGATTTGTAGAGGGACACACAAGAAAATGAAGACCGCTGACAGACAGGCTCTGGCTCTGGCAGGTCCTGACCTACTTTTTCCTATTATTTCTAAAATGTTTTCTTTCAAAGTTACCATGTCTCCCTCTTCTGCTGGGTTTTTTTTTTTTTTTTTTTTTTACGCGGGCGTCTCACTGTTGTGGCCTTTCCTGTTGCGGGGCACAGGTTTGGGGCGGGCAGGCAGACTCTCAACAACTGCGCCACTAGAGAAGCCCATCTTCTGCTGGTTTTGACTCACCTCTTTTTAAAAAGACTTTCCACTGTCTTCCTGGAGTCCTTCTGAACAAATGCCCTAAGGCTTTCCTAAAGCCTAATTTGCTCTAAGGGAGATTTTGTGTAAGGTGGGTACATCCTTAGATTTCACACAAGGAGGTTTAATTACCCAAGAGCTAAAAGGAATTCCTGACAAGCCAGTCTCACCCAGAGTGACTTACAGAGCAGACTCTGGTACACACACATACTCACTGTTCTTAAATGTCCTTGTTAATTAATCCTGCTCTGAAAATCTGTGCTTCTTTCCCTTACTTGCATAAAACACCTGAAACTATGCATCCCTGAAGACGATGCCAAGCCTCGATAAATTCAAGTTCTACCACATGCTAGCTAAATGACCTTGGACACGTTACTTGAATTTTGTCTAATATGCATTTTTGGAATGAATTTGACAATATCTCCTGGTCTAATTATGTAAGCATTTTCCAGTTTGTAAAGTGCATGGAAATAAACATATTAGGTAAGTTTAATAATTTGTATAGTCTGGCGTGTATGTGTTTTCAATCATTGGGAAACACATTTTAAATATTTCATGAGTCTTTAAAATACATTCACAAATGCACACACACACACACACACACACACACACACACACAGACCCTGCAAGTAGATGGCATGGTGTATCTATGTGACTTTTGATCTCAAGAGCTTATCTTTGAGTGGGAATGGTGTAGGACAGCAAAACGAGCACTGGCTTTAGAGACAAGGAAATAGGACTTGCATTAAAGGCCTGGCTCCATCCTTAATTAGCTGTAGTGGTAGGAAAGTTGCTTAACATCTCTGAATCTTTATTTCTTCATTAAAAAAAAATGGAGATATTAACCCTTGTCCTCACCACAGAATTATTTTAAGAATCAACAGAAATAATGAAAAGTGAAAAAAAAGTAAAGTGCTATGCAAATCTAAGTCTTGCCTCATTAGCATCATTTTCTCCCCTGTGCCATTCTGAAAGTCTGCTTGAAAATCCTAGGGTCCACAGTTTGGAAGGCACCAGCAAAAAGCAACAGCTAGAATAGCAGACTTACAGAAAAGGGTAATGATTCATCAACAGGTGAAACATATTTACTGAAATTTTCAATACATGACCAGAAGACTAACTTCAAAGTATACTTTATGAAAAATCAAAAGATACTCTCAATGTTCAACAATTGAATTTTCACTTAATCTTGAAACAAGATTCTTCCCACACAATCCACAAATGGATATCTACTGGTTTTCCTTGCCTCTGTTTAATGAAACAAAATGTTGAGTCACTTGAGCACCAGGAGTTTGATGCTCCCCTTTGATGTGGAGAAATCAGAAACAGCATCTCTGCCAGAGTCATAGAGGGAAGAAAATTCCTTCCCAGCTTCTAAAGAAGGTCAGACAACTGGCCAGTTTTGTCAGAGCAGTCAAGCGGTTAGTTGAACTAATTCCTTCCCTGAAATGGTTTTCTCTGACTGAATATACCAGGGATTTGAGTCCTGAGGGCTGATTTCATATTGCATTGTATACCCATCTAGCACCCAAAGCCATAGGCAGCATAGGTTAAAACAAAACAAAACAAAAACAATTAGAAAGGTGACCCACGTTAAGGAGGCCAATTCCTTATGTGTGGACTTCCTCTCTTGCTTTCCTATCAAGGGTCCCTCACAGAACCAAAAGACTCTCTAATTTTGAATATAAGATCCCTAAAGAAGACTGTATCAAGCTGTTAAAGAAAGAAGAAAGATTTCTTTCAATATCACATCAATGGAAGCCCTCTCTTTTAGCCTCTGCTTACTCACCATAAGAAATCAAAGTGAGATAAGGGAAACAAAAATACCAAATGATAAGGGGAAAGGAAGGATTATTTTTCTATTGGTGAGGTTTACTGAATAAAGCTGTATAAAAAATTATTCTTTCAAGGATACCTATCTGGCAAGATTTCATTGAAACTGACAGTAGGCATAAGGCAATGCATGGTGCCAGATACCTTGGGGAAATAGAAGTTGTGCAGACAATGAAGTTTAAAGAGAAGACATACAGGTGAAATAGCTTGAGAGTCACAAGAAAGCACTGCAAGAACATGTGCAAGCTTATCTTTGGACCTACAGTCCCTGTCTTCAATTCCTGATTGCATGCCACTTGGTGACTCCTACATTCCTATCTCCAGTCCAGTTCTGTTCTCTGCATTCCAGATCAATAAATCCAATTACCCATTTTATATCTCCATGAAAGTCTCAAAGGAATATCTAAGTCAACATGTTCAAAACTCATAATCTTCCACCTAAAGCTGGTCTTATTTTAGTGCTCCTTTTCTCAATAACTGACACCATCACCTTTCAAGGAACAAGCCAGAAACTGAGAAATGGTTTTTGAAACTTTATTACTCTTCACACTTCACAACTATTTCATCACTTTATTTTTTTTAGACTTAATTTTTTATAGCAATTTTAGATTCACAGTAAAATTAGGAGGACAGTAGAGATATTTCCTTGATTCCACACATGCATAACCTCACCCATTATCAACATCCACCAGCAGAATAGTACATTTGTTACAATAGATGAACCTACATTGACATATCATCATCACCCAAAGTCCATAGTTTACATTAGAGTTCATGCTTGGTGTTATACATTCTATTATTTTACTACCCTAAAGTTTCTCTGTAGTTCATCTATTCAACTCTATTGCCCCCCACCCCCCCCGCCCCCGCCCAACCAAAGCAATCACTTATCTTTTTATTGTCTCTATAGTTTTGCCTTTTCCAGAATATTATATAGTTGGAATTATACAGTATGTAGCCTTCTCAGATTGGTTTCTTCAACTTAGCAATAGGCATTTAAGGTTCCTCCATGTCTTTTTGCGGCTTTATAGTTCATTTTTTTCTAACACTGAATAATAGTCCTTTGCTTGGGTGTACCACAGTTTACCCATTCACTTGCTGAAAGACATTTTGGTTGCATCCAAGTGTTGACAATTATGAATAAAACCAGTATAAGCATCCTTGTTCAGGTTTTTGTGTGGACTTATTTTCAAATCCTTTGGGTAAATATCAAGGAGTGGGATTGCTAGATCATAAGGTAAGAGTGTGTTAAGTTTTATAAAACTACCAGACTGTTTTCCAAAGTGGCTGCACCATTTAGCATTCCCACCAGCAATGAATGAGCATTCCTATTGCTCCACCTCACCATCAGTTGGTTCTGTCAGTGTTCTGGATTTTGATCATTCTAATAGGTGTGTAGTAGTATCTCACTGTTGTTTTAATTTGCACTTCCCTGATGACATATGTTGTGGGGCATCTTTTTGTATACTTATTTACCATCTGTATATTCTCTTTGATGAGGTATCTGTTCAGGTCTTTGGCCTATTTTTTAATCAACTTGTTTGTTTTCTTATTATTGAATGTTGAGTCCTTTTTTATATTTTAGATGAGTCCTTTATCAGATATGTCTTTTGCAAATATTTTCTCCCAGCCTGTGGCATATCTTCTCATTCTCTTGACATTGTATTTTGCAGAGCAGAAGTTTTTAATTTTAATTAACTCTAGCTTATCAATTATTTCTTTCATGGATCATACCTTTGGTGTCCAACCTGAAAAGTCATTGACATACCCAAGGTCATCTAGGTCTTCTCCTGTGTTATCTTCTAAGATTTTGATAGCTTTGCATTTTACATTGAGGTCTGTAATCTATTTTGAGTTAATCTTTGGGATGGATATAAAGTCTGTGTCTAGATTTTTTTTTTTTGCATGTGGATATTCAACTGTTCTAGCACCATTTGTTGAAAAGACAATCTTTGCTCCATTGCATTGCCCTTGCCCTTTTGTCAAAGATTAGTTGACTATATTTATGTGAGTCTATTCCTGGTCTCTCTATCCTGTTCCATGGACCTATTTATCTATTCTTCTATCAATACCACATTGTGTTGATTATTATAGCTTTATAGTAAGTTTTGAAGTTGGGTAGCATCAGTCCTTCAACTTTGTTTTACTCCTTTAATATTGTGTTGTCTATTCTGGGTCTTTGACTTTCCATATAAACTTCAGAATCAGTTTGTTGATATCTGTAAAATAATTAGCTGTGATTTTGGTTGGGATTGTATTGAATCTATAGATCAAGCTGAAGAGAACTGACATCTTGAAAATATTGTGTTCCTATCCAGGAACATGGAATATCTCTCTAGTTATTTAGTTCATTTTTGATTTCAATTATCAGGTTTTTTTAGTTTTCCTCACATAGCTCTTGTATATGTTTTGTTAGGTTTTTACCTAAGTATTTCACTTTTTGGGTGAATTATATATTTTTTAAAATTTAAATTCCACTTGTTCATTGCTGGTCATAGTAAAGCGATTGACTTGTATATTAACCTTATATCCGCGAAAATTGCTATAACTGCTTATTAGTTTCATCAGCTTTTTGTCAATTCTTATGGATTTTCTATATAGATGTTTGTGTCATCTGTGAGTAAAGACAGTGCTATAACTACTTATTAGTTTCAGCAGTTTTTTTGTCAATTCTTATGGATTTTCTATATAGATGTTTGTGTCATCTGTGAGTAAAGACAGTCTTCTCTCTTTCTTCTCTATCTATATACCCTTTATTTCCTTTTCTTTTCTTATATTACATTGGCTAGAACTTTCAGTATGATGTTGAAAAGGAGTCATGAGAGAGAACATCCAATTTCTGACTTATTTGCTTTCTCTCTAAAGAACTTCTATTAACATTTCTTGTGAGGCAGGTCTACTGGCAACATATTTTATTAATTTTTGTTTGTCTGATAAAGTCTTTATTTCTCCTTTATTTCTGAGAGATAATTCCACAAGGTACAGCATTCTAAGTTGGTGTTTTTCTCTCTCTCTCAATATTTAAATGTTTCACTTCACTCTCTAGTTGTTTGCATGATTTCTGAGCATAAGTCAGAAGTAATTCTTATCTTTGATCCCCTGTGGGTAAGGATTTTTTCCTCTCTGGCTTCTTTTGGGATTTTTTCGTTACCTTTGTTTTCTGCAATTTGAAAATTATATGCCTAGGTGAAGTTTTTTTGCATCAATTCTGCTTGGAATTCTCCAAGCTTCCTGGCCTGTGGTTTCATGTCTGACATTAACTTGATAATTTTGTGGGACCCCCCCCACTAATGAATGAAATTCTCAGTCATTATTGTCTTATAAATTTTTTTCTGTTCCTTTCTCTCTGTCTTTTCCTTCTGGTATTTTCATTACACATGTGTTACATCCCTTGTAGTTGTCCTGTGGTCCTTAGATATTCTATTCTGCTTTATCAGTCTTTGTTTTCTTTGCTTTTCTGGTTTTGAAATTTATATTTATATATACTCAAGCTCAGAGATTCTTTCCTCAGTCATATCCAGTCTACTAATAAGCCCATCAAGGCATTCTTCATTTGTGTTACAGTATTTTTGATCTCCAGCATTTTTTTCCCCTTTCTTTCTTAAGATTTCCATCTTTCTGCTTACATTGACTATCTGTTTTTACATGCTGTCTACTTCATCCATTAGAGCTCTTAGCACATTAATCATAATTGTTTTAAATTTCCAGTCTTATAATTCCAATATCCCTGCCATGTTAGGCTCTGATGCTTGCTATGTCTCTTTAAATTGTGGTTTTTACCTTTTAGTATGCCTTGTATTTTTTTTTTTTCTTTATAGCTGGGCAATATACTAGATAAAAGGACTGCCGTAAATAGGCTTTTGGTAATGTGGTGGTGAGGTGTGTGAGGAGGGAAAGCATTCTGCTGTCCTATGATTTGGTCTCAGTTTTTATCAAGTCAATGTCTCTGGACTGTAAACTTCACAAGTGTCTCTTAGTTTTCTCTTCTCCTTTATGTGAGACAGAACGGCTAGGATGGGCTGGAGTTGCATATTTTCTTCATCCCACTTAGAAGGCTAGAGGGGCCTGAAGTTGTGTATTTTCCTTCTGCCATGTAGAAGACTAGAGCTTACTGGAATTGTATTTCTCTTCCCCTAGGTCAGTTAGGCTTTGATAATACCCCATAAGGTTAGGCTCTGGTTAACCATTTTCTATTTAGGGCAGGTCTTGTTAAGAAGAATAGAGTCCTTTGTGGTATTTCAAGATGGTTCCTTTTCCCCTGTCCCTACTAGAAGTACAAGATGATTGTTTTCTCTGATATTTATTATGGGATTCTGGTCAAGTTCCTGGAGGTAAATCTCACAATATTGTGGGAGCCTCTTGGTGACTGAGTCCCCCTGGAATTTAAAACTCCCAGACTTGTCCATAATGGTCCTTCAGGAACTTGTCAATCATAGTTCAGGTTTTCCCACTCTAACACCTGTACCCCAGCAGTTTCTGCTCATAAGTCTCTGCTTTGTAAATTGTGACTCCCTATGTTTATTGATACTTGTCTGTGTCTCCAATTATGGGGACAGCAGTTTGCTCTGTGTCCTTCATAGATCCCAGGATCCTTACAGATTGTTGATTTTTCAGTCTGTGCAGCTTTTTACTTGTTGTTAGGATAAAGTGTAAATTTCCATTCCTTTATTTTTTATTTATCAAATATTTTTTGATCACTTCTATGTGCCACTAATTTGTAAGTTCCAGGGACATGATGGTGTAAAAAACAATTTCCCTGCCATCACGGAGCATTTTTAGTGGAAGGAAGAAGACAATAAACAAGTTGAAAGTTGAATAGACACATATTGTGAAAAATGTTAAAAAGGAAACCAGTTATGCCATAGATAGTAACTGGATGGGGAATAGAGGAAGGCTAATTTATATGTAGTGGTTAGGTAAGGTCTCATTGGAGAGGTGACTCATCAACAGAGAAGGTACCAGGAAGAAGTGAAAAACATTTCCAGCAGAGGAGACAGAAAGTGCAATGGTCTAAAGGCAAGAGAAGTCTTGTTATCTTTAAGGAATGCAAGGGAGATCAAAGTGGCTGGAATATAGTGAACAAGCAGAAAAGAGAAAATAATGAAGAAGCAAGATTCAAATTATGCAGTGCATCACTGGCCACTAAAGGAGTTTGGTTTATGTTTTAAATGTAAAGGGAAAATAAAGAAGGGGATTAACATGGGGAGAAACATTGTGGTATTTTTTCTTTAAAAATTCCACTCTACCTCTAAATTAACAATGGATTGGAAATTACAGAATCACTGAGTACATTTAAGCATTTTTTATCCCCCACCCCCCATTTTATAGTGAGAGCATTTAATATCTACTCTCTTAGCAACTTTCAAGCATGTAATACAGCATTGTTAACTATAGTCATCATTTGTAGGTTAGATCTCAAGAGCTTACTCATCTTATAATTGGAAGTTTGCACCCTTTGGCCAACATTTCCCATTTCTCCCAGCTCCTAGCCTATGGCAACCAAAATCTCATTCTCTATTTCTATTAGTTAGGCTGTTTTAGATTTCACATATAAGTGAGATCATGCAGTATTTGTCTTTTTTTTTTTTTGTCTGACTTATTTCACTTAGCATAATGCCTCCAAGGTCCATTCATATTGCTGCAAATGGATTATCTTTTTTTTTTTTTTGTATATATGTAACATTTTCTATATCCATTCATTCATCAGTTGATACTTAGGTTGTTTCCATGTCTTGGATATTGTGAATAATGCTGCTATGAACATGGGGGTGCAGATATTTTTTTGAGATCCTGATTTTATCTCCTTTGGTTATATACCTACAAGTGTTATTGCTAGATCATATGGTAGTTCTATTTTTCATTTTTGAGGAAACTCCATGCTGTTTTTCTAGGAGCTGTGCCAATTTACATTCCTACCAATAATGCACAAGGGTTACTTTTTCTCAACATCCTTTCAAACACTTGTAATTTTTTTTGTGTGGGTTTTTGTTTTGTTTTGTTTTGTTTTGAAATTATAGCCATTTGACCATTTGTGAGATGACATCTTATTTTGGTGTTGATTTGAATTTCCTTGATGATTAGTTAGTAATGTTGAGTACCTTTTCCTATACTGGTTGGCCATTCATATGTCTTCTTTGGATAAAGGTCTATCCAGGCCTTCTCGCCACTTTTTAATCAGATTATTTGTTTTTTTTTGTTATTGAGTTGTATGAGTTCTTAAATATTTGGATATTAAGCCCTTATCAGATAGATGGTTTGCAAATATTTTCACCCATTCTGTGTTCACTATTCAACTGTTATTTGGTGTTCATTTTATATTTTGTGGGATGTAAAGATATGAAAATATTTTAGAAGATTGCAGTACATTTAGAAAGATAATACATTTTTACTTTGATACAAGTCAACATTTGATAAAAATAATATGAGTGGCTTATTAATAATGTACTCAGATCTTAGAATAAAAATAAATTATATTCTGCTGGGTTAGTTTGAGATCTCATGGAAAAAGGCTGAAGGAACTGAGAGGGCTCATGCACTAAACCTAGATTAATGAGTTGATTATCTATCTTGTTCCATTTACACAAATACCACCACCATTTACTTAATCAACCAAGGATAAAATCCAGGAAACAATCTTGACTCCTTTCTTTATTTATTGATTATCCACAGCAGAAATTTTGCTGTGATTGGTATTGCGTAAGACTTGAATGATTGCTTCAGACCTCAAGGAATCTAATTAATCTGTCCTTTGTTTTTTGCCTGTGGGCTATCTTCTATTTCTAACCATCCCTAGTGCTAACCAGGAGATTTTATATTCTAGATAAATAATACAGATCTTGCAGTTATAAATGGCCTTACTATAAATACTGTCTCTACCACTGATTTTGAAATTGAATGGGCATTTTCCTTTCTTGTTTCATTCTCAAGTTTTGCATTTTTAAATTGAAGGAATGTAAGTTGGGAATAAGTTTAGTTTCAGATAACAGAAACCTCAAATTATGTAACTCAGATGAGATGAAAGTTTATTTTTATCATATGGAAAAATGTTTTGAAATGGAAGATCTAGGGATGTTATATGGCTCCACAAAGATGTTAGATTCATGTCAGTTTAAATTCACTGCTCTGACATAGTTACCATGTGATAACACATTGTCAGGTTCTAACCAACACATCTGCATTCCAGTCGGCAGATGGAAGAAAGGGTAATGAAAAAAAAATTCAAAGAACACACATTAGCTATCTATTGAGGACACTTTTAAGAAGCTGTAACACAATGCTTCCACTTACATTTCATTGGCAGAATTTAGTCACATGACAACACCTAGTTGCAAAAAAAATTGAGAAATGTGTTCTTTATTTGTGTACAATATGCATAGCTAAAAATTGCGGAGTTTTTGTTGTTGAGAACAACAAGAATAAGAGAAAAAATACCCGTAAATATTAAAGTGTCTAGCTCATAATATCTGTTTATTTTTTGTCCTTCTGATCCAGTTCGTTTTTCTCTAACTCATATTTTCCAGTCTTATTTTGCATTAAATTTGTCATGATTCTGTATATCCACATTCTTTGTCAAATTGGTGCTACCTTTATTTGTGTCTATACAATACTTCTAAATAGCTAAATAATTATCAGAACGGACAAATTTGGCTCAGAACAGGTATTTCAGATTTCACAAACCATAAGAAGAAGCCAAATACTTATAGGAATAGGTTTTAAAACTCCAATAAGAAGTGTAGGAAGTGAGATTAGGACTGGCCTTGATTTTAACCTATATTGCATGAATTTAATTTGTGTTTGGTATCATCAGATTCTTGTTCAAACTCTTCCAACTACTACCTCCCTTCATGTTCTCACACATTACCTCTTGTTCATTCTACCAAAACTTGGGATATCTCACTTCTTGCCCTACCAAAAACTGCTCTCTTCTTTATTTTGAGAATGCTGCATAAATAAATGATGGGGGACAGTTTAAAGCAATTGGATTCTAGGTGGATCAAGATTTGAACATAAGTGTGAGATATCAATGTAAAATTCCAGGAGCAAAGGTATGAAGGACTTGTCAACACTAGTTACTCATGGGGCTTACTCTTTCTTTGTCAAAGCCAGGCTTAAGAATGTGTCAGGGCAGAGAACTTCTTCTTCCTGGATCTGAGTTTCCACATCTATTAAATGAGAGAACAAGACTCAATATAGTGGTCCCCCCTTATCTGTGGAGAATACTTTCCAAGACTCCCAGTGGATACCTGAAACTGCTGATAGTCCTGAACTCTACATATACTATTTTTCCTCTACATATATATTTATTATAAAGTTTAATCTACTTTTAGGTACAGTAAGAGATTAACAACAATAACTAATAATAAAATAGAACAATTATAACAATATACCATAATAAAAGTTATGTGAATGTGGTTTCTTTCTCTCTCTCAAAATATTGTACAAATTTCATGTCTTTCCCATCTTAACTAGGCAATTACCAAACCTAGTTTGAAGTCGACAGCAAGACTAGCATGGATTTCTTTTCCTTCTTCACAACTTCACAGTCAGAAGATTCGTTCTTACTGTAGATCTTGGCAAATTCAGTATATGAGTTTTTCTTTCCTTATTAAGTTGAGAACTTACACCTTTTCACTTAAAAGCAGCACTTTATAGATTCTCTTTGGCATATGGATTCTCTTTGCCAGCATGACTACACGTAAGCTTTGGTGCCACTATTCAGTAAAATAAGGGTTACTTGGAAACAAGCACTGTGGTACACGGACAGTCGATCTGATGACTGAGATAGCTATGAAGTGACTAACAGGAGGGATGTGCTGGACAGGGCGTTGATTTATGTCCCGGGCAGGACAGAGTGGGAATACTCAAGATTTCATCATGCTACTCAGAATGATGAGTTTAAAACTACGAATTGTTTCATTTCTGGAAGCGAAACCATGGATCAGGGTACACTGTTGTACTACCAATTTCATACTACAGGGGGCACCATTTGCATTGTACTCTATGTACCACCCAGATGTGGCGGTCATTAAAAAAATGCAAGGCAAAAGGTATCTCTGGAATTGGGCAACACAGTGGCCCTAGATAATATCTAATATATAACAAATACATGTTCTACTTTGATCAGACCAAATAAGATCTGTATGAAAATCACCAACTTGAGTTTTGAGTGTATTTATTTTGCTTCTATATATTTTCCTATTGACTTTATATATTAAACCATTTACCATGCAAGATACAGTCTGTGTTTGCAGAGAAAATGCTGTAACTTTTATTTAATTGAACAAGATGGTGAAGGTTTATGATTGTCAGTGGGGTTGTGGTTTGTTTAAGGTAAAATTGAACAACTTTATTAACTATGTTCTGTGTATCAACATCTTGCTATTATTCTAGGTTGTGAGCAGATGATTCATGATTCCTGAGCAACAAGTGAATATATGAACAGAGTTTACTGTTGTGATAAAATAAAACTTACAACACAGTTTATCTGACTTTTTATGGACCACATAATCCTTATTGTATTGCACAGTAAACAGGCATAAATTGTAAACTTTTCACTTTAAGGCTTGTTATTAACTTATTTTTACAAAAACAATATTTTGTATTGTCTTATTTTATTTAATTTTTTTTTTGTATCTTGAATCAACATCAATGGAGTTTGGCAATCAGGGAATGGATGCAGAATGTGGTAGGTATCACTACCTAATAGCAATATGTATGATTATCTAAATTCATTATATCCTTAGCTAGAGAAAGAAATATTGGGCTATTCACATTCCAGAAGAAGGAGCAAGTTGTCCAGAATTTTATTTAATAGGGAATTCATAGAGGAGTGAATCTGAAGATTGAATTTGTCTACTAGAATATGAAATGAAAAAGATAAAATTGTAATAATTGCATTTTTTATGTACTTGTTAAATATCTAAGCCAGAATGATCTGATAAATTAATCTGCTACCTGTTTATAAGATCTGAACTAGACTGGCAAGGAAAAACCCAGTGTAGTGGATGGACATTATTATGTTAAAAATGTTTGCTGCTCCCATCCTGTGAAAGGAGTATACTTCCCTCTTCCACTGACGTGGGATTTAGCCATTGGCTTACTTAGTCCAAAGAAGTGTGAAGGAAGAGCTGTCTGCCACATGAGGGCATAAGCTTTAAGAGCACCATAAAATTTCACCATGTTCTCTTTTCTTTTTTTCTGAAACTGGCATCTTCCATATGTGCTTCTTAGCCTCGGTCCCAGAATGAAGATAACATGGACTAAGTCATAGACAACCTGCACCGGGCAGTGAGTGCAGGTAACACGAGCAAGAAATAAGCCTTAGTCATGTAAGCCACTGACCTTTTGTGTGTCAAAACTCAGGGTCACACCAGCCAATATGAGAAAATAAATGTCTTCTTTGTTCCATATTGATAGGGGTCAACAAATGTAGAGGCAATTAAACTGTTAAATGAGGAGGATTTATGAAGCATAATATTAAAGCTAAGAGTGCAAGATCAAGCACTGTAAATACAAGTGGGTAAACAGAGAAAAATATCACAACCTAAGTAACAGTACTAAAATGCCAGGGATATTGTAAAACAACATAATTAAAATGTAA
The DNA here is from genome assembly GCF_002837175.3 of Physeter macrocephalus. NCBI lineage: Eukaryota > Metazoa > Chordata > Mammalia > Artiodactyla > Physeteridae > Physeter > Physeter macrocephalus. The sequence goes on along the minus strand of NC_041225.1, from coordinate 9,097,215 downwards.
AGTGTGATTGACTTTTACAGAGGCAGTCTTTCATTTAATGAATATTTAGGGGGAGCTTCTTCAATTGTGACACTATCACAAGTGAACAGTGTTAAATCTTTGGACAATCTTAACTCATCTGTACTCAGAGACACTGATCCCTAGAAATAAAGACTCCCTGGAGGTGAGAGGAGGGAGCAGAATCTGTGTTTCTAAAAGTTTGGGAAAAACTGTAAACTGTATCCTTCTCCTGGGAATTCATAAGACATATTAAGAAAGTAAATCTTTGAGAAGTTCTACAAAGGACACCTGTTTTACTTGGTTCATTCTGATAAATCTGAACCTTATTTGGAAACAGTGTGGGGAACATGGTCTTGAAGTTTTCAAAGATTAGCAAGATATAGTCTATTTCAATTCCCTCCCTCCATCCCACCATATCTAGTGGGGGATAGAAAAAAATGTATGCAAATTCCACGGGGGAATACATGAGTAGGGGTAGGAGAAAAGGAGGAGGGGGAGCTGAATGTGCAAGTAGCCAGTGCCCCAATTCCAATTTAGAGCATTAGTGCTATGTGGGAAGGAGCAGACCCTTTTAAATCCTGACCCAGTAGCAAGAGGATTATTTAACACATCATATCTGAGTTACAACTGTCTCCTAACTATGCATTTTGTCCCTAACCTATTCCCATATCATGCTGCCCTGCACACCTCCACTATTCAATCTTTCAAAAGCCATCATTTAATTTCTTTCTCAAAATATTCTGTGGTTTTGCATTCTCTTCAGGATGATATCCATGTAATTGACTGATTTGGAAGAAGTTTGTATTATTATAATACATATCTCTACTTGAGTGACTTTTATGACATTGTCGTTGAATCCTTTTAACTCTTCATTTATCTAGAAAATGTCCTCTCTGTATCTAGTATGATGACAAGCAGTGGGTTTTGTAGAGGAAAGAGTTGGAGTTTGATGCCAGGCCCCCTGCAATCAAATTCAGTCTTCTACTCTCTAGTGATTTAGATGTCAGTGACCAAATCTGAAAAATAAATATAATAATACATGTTATCTCAGTCTTACATATTGATCAATAAACATGAAAAAAATTCACTGGATGCTTAGATCAGAGTAGACACTAAAATAATGTTAATTGTTTAAATCCAAATCTAAGTAATATATACAAAGTAGTATATTCAGTTCTTGAAATTTAAGGAATTTAAAGTCAATTTAAGAAGGAATATATAAATATATATAAATATTTAAATGTAAACGCAAACAAGGAAAACAAACAAAAACAGAGAAGAATTCAGACTGCATTTAAAATGTGGATGTGCCAGGAGGGATGGATTGGGAGTTTGGGATTAGCAGATGCAAACTATTATACATAGAATGGCTAAACAATAAGGTCCTACTGTATGGCACAGAGAACTGTATTCAATATCCCGTGATAAACCATAATGGAAAAGAATATGAAAAAGAATGTATGTATATGTATAACTGAATCACTTTGCTGTACACCAGAAATTAACACATTGGAAATCAATTATACTTCAATAAAATAATTTTTTAAAAGTATGGATGTGACTGTTTGCATGTTTTAGTTTGTCATAGGAGTGACAGAGTTTGACTTTTGTAATCAGACATCAAGGATTCAAATCCTGGCTTCATTTCTCACTAACCCTATAACTTTAGTAAAATTTCATAAACTCCCTCACCCTCCTTCTTTTGTAAAGTAATTCAGATAAAGCCTCATAGAATTGATATAAAGATTAATCTGAGTGTCCTCATGGAAGAAATAAGTCTTTGACGTGAGTCTTTTTAAAAAAGTGCAGATATGAGATATTGGAGAAAGGCAGGCAGCATCCCCAGTGGATGAAGGTATGGGAAGGAGAGAAAAGTGTCTGAGTGACTGTAGGGGGAATGCACTCAGAGCAGGATACCTGGCACCCTGTTGGGAAGTGGTGTCAGCTGGGGCTCCAAGCCTAATACAAGAGAGCATGGTCAATGAGGGGAAAGGGCAAGAATCCCATACTGAAGGGTTTAGACTCACCATTTCAAGCCAGGATTGAGAAGGTCAAATGACTATGGGCTACGTGGGTATTATAAATGAGAGAAGTGTCTTAGGACAGGCAAGAAAAGTGGCTAGTGTAGGCCTTTCCAACAAACCAAAGACTCTGTTTTTTGTCAAGGTACAATCACTACTCAGCTCCATATTTACATCCTGCTTCAGTGTATCCAAATCTAATTTTTTTAAGCAGCCAGCAATGTGGACTTTTATGTGGACTTCTAGAACTATGTATGCTCTTTTATACCTTCATATTATTGGCGTGTCTGCTACAACAACCTGACCCTTCTTTCTCCTTGGCTAAGTTCAATATAACCCCCAAGACTCCTCTCAATGTTTTCTTCTTTGTGGAACCACTTCCACATATTGGGGTGGAGGGGGTTATTCCAGGACTTACCACGCTGGATTACAGTCTTGAGGCTAGGAGCTGCCTTATCTTTATTACAATACTCACCACAGCATTTGACACAAAAAGTAGTCGATAAGCATGTGCTGATGTCTGTAATGATTTAGATTCCTGAGCAGTGGAGGATGATTAGTTCACTGTCCATCTCAGCAGTAGAGAGAAGACTGAGAAGGATCAAGTTTCTCTTCAGATTAAAAAAAAAATGAGCTCGGTTTAGCATAAAAATCACATTTTGAAAACATTCTAGAAAATCATTTTTAAAAATTCCCAATTCTCTAGAATCAGATAGGTCTATACTTTGTTCCCTCTAAGTAAATGCTACCAATAATGTTTTGAAAATACAGAACAAATCTCACACACATACACAAACAGATGGAGATATGTAGTCTCCTCATGTGTTAGGCAGCTGTGTCCATTAGCTGGAGGCATATTAAGGCCTTATTCTAGTAGAAGTAAATCTGGAAAAAAAAAAAAGAGAAAGGAGCACAGAGCTGGGACATGGTGGTGGAGAGACACGTTTTCCATGCTAAGAAAGAAAGTTTTAAATGGTGAGGGATGTCAGAAGACGATTATCTTGTGAAAGGAAGGGAATGGCATCCAGAAATTGCTCTGAATTGATGGGGAACCTGGAGACACCAGCACATGAAGCTTCAGTGTCCAGTAACACCACCTACTTGCAGTAGAATTCTTCAGTCTCTGCGTCATTACTTCCTCCTCTTGTTTCCTTCCTCATGTCTCCTTCCTTCTTTTTTTCCTCCCCTCCTTTCCATTATTTCTTCTCCTCCTGCTACTCTTTCCCTTTTTCTTTTACTTCTCCTCTTTCTCTTCCTCCTCATTTCTTTATTTCTCTTTCTTATCCTCCTATTCTTCCTTCTTCTTTGTGTTATCCTTTTTCTCTTTCTTCTCATCTTTTTTTTTCCTTCTCCTTTTTCTTCTTCTAAAAGAACATAGCTCTGATTTTGGAAGGAAGTGGAGCAGTAGAATGCATTTGAGAGTCAATTTTGATGGGTTGCATCTATTCTAGAATAAGAGGGCTTATGATATTTGAAAATATTATATAATAAACTTTGGCAGATTAATCACATTTTAATTAATCCCAGTCACCTTTGTGGTGATAACAGAGTTTCTGTAAGTCCTGTGTCACATTCTTTTAGGCATCTCACACGGTTCAGAATAAGTAAGTTGAGTTTTTAATTAACTTTGGGTAACCAATGAGATAAAATTGCCGTTGTCTTCTAATCTGCCTTATTTTGTCATTTGAAATAGATTTGAATACCAGAAAATCCATCTTGTTTGGTTTAATCTTATCAATTAATTTTAATTTTTAGAAGGTTTCCTTGTTCCATGTATCTGGGACATGGTTTAAAATAATTTCTAATTTCAGTGATTAATACAACCCTTTCCCTGAAATTCAATTATTTCCTGATTAAATCAATTCTCTCTAATCTTAGAATACTAGCATTTCTCTCATACTACATACTCTGTAGCTGTCATTTCATAACAAATCTGATTAAAATCCATGTGGGTTGTTAAAGCTGCATGTCATACTTAAAACTTGACAGTATACATTTTTGTAAAGCGAAGTGGGTTGAAAGATATATAAATGACGAGTTACCATTTCACCTACGTTAAAGTGTTTATCAGTTGTTCATATTGTAATTGTAACACTACTATTTTTAAAAAGAGTAGTTAATAATAAAGCAAAATTGCCATATATGCATGAAGATTTTGGGTTATTAAAATTGCTTTATTCTTTTGCACTTAAGGTGAAGCTATTATTTTGAGACTCTGGATGCTGTAGGTATATCTAGGTATCTATTTTCTATTTGTTTTCCAACTATATAATTTATGTATTATTTTAATGAATATAAAGTGATTTACACATATACATAGTATTTTAAAAATAAATAGTACTTGTGTTATTACTCCTACTTTGATGAATTATAAGACATCTCTTGTGTTCCTTCTCCCATTCTTTCTTGTTTATTGCTTGTAATTCCTAACACTAGATGAAACTTAAACTTGCTTCTCTACCAGTAAATGGAACTCATATTCACCCAGGGTCTTTTATGCTCCATTTGTCTTGATTCACCCCCACGTCACATCAATCACAAGGTCAAATATTTTGATATCTCCACCCCACTTCCAGCCACCATCATGCCTTGTCCTGAGTGAATGTCCTTACCTCTGTTCCCCATTTCATCCAACCTACCAAAGAGCTGATTTTGTTAAAAAGCAGATCAACTTCCCACCTTCCTTCTAACTTGGCAGTGGCTTCTTATTGACCTTGGTATGAAAGTCATTTGGTTTCTCACAAGATCAGGCCTTAACTGTGATATCTGTGATTTTGCTTAGTTCTCCAGTTCCCTCTCTCAACTTCACCTCCCCAGAAACTCAATCCTCTCACCTGCTGGACTCCTTTAGATTTTCCAACAAGTCAAACTCAACTTTAACCTCCAGTCTTGGCACATTCTATTTCATCTGCCTTAAATGTTTCCACCTCTAATCTCACATGTTATAAATAAATATACTCTAAGTTTATGAAAGTAATGTCTCTACCTAAAGTGTATTTTTATTTTATTTTATGTGTATTTTTTAAATGAAAATCCAACCCATTAAAACTGATATTTCCTTTCAATGCACTCATTTGGAATAAGAAGGTTGTATCTACCTGAGGTGACTGAATCATGTTTATCTACTCTGACAATTTCTTTTAATTGGTGCACTTGGATCATCCATATTTAAAACGATTATTGAGGGGACTTCCCTGGTGGTGCAGTGGTTAAGAATCTGCCTATGCAGGGGACAGTGGTTCGATCCCTGGTCTGGGAAGATCCCACATGCCACAGAGCAACTAAGCCTTTGTGCCACAACTACTGAGCCTGTGTTCTGGAGCTCGCAAGCTACAACTACTGAGCCTGTGCACCCTAGAGCCCATGCCACAACTACTGAGGCCCACGTGACTAAAGCCTGTGTTCCGTAAGAAGAGAAGCCAATGAGAAGCCTGTGCACTGCAATGAAGAGTAACCTTCACTCTCCACAACTAGAGAAAGCCTGAGCACAGCAACAAAGACCCAATGCAACCAAAAAATAAAAATTAAATTAAAAAAATAAGTAAATAAAATAAAATGATTATTGATGTGTTTGCACTGACAGTTAGCATGTTTGTGACTGTTTCTTAAATGCTGAATTTGATTTTTGTTTCTCCCCTACACTTTTTCTGTCTTTTCTAGTTTTAGGTGAGGGTTTTATGATTCTATTTTATCTCCTCTCTTCACATGTCAATTATAGTTCTTTCAAAAAACTATTTTAATTGTTGCCCTGGAGTTTGAAATATACATTTACAACTAATCTAAATCCACTTTCATTCCGCTATTTCACAAGTAGTGCAGGTGTCTGCAGGGAATTCTCAATTCCTCCCTCCAGTTCCTTAATACATAGTTGTCACTCATTTCACATATCCATATGCTAAATCACCCAGTACATTGTTACTATTATTACTTTAAACAGTTATCTTTTAGATCACTTAAGAATAAGAAAATTTTAAAAAATTACTTTATCCTCATTTATTCTTTTCTGACCTTCTTTGTGTAGATCTGGGTTCCATCCTATATAATTTTCCTTCTCCATGAAGAACTTATTTTTACACAACTTGCAGGGTCAATTTGCTAGTGGTGAATTCCTTCAGTTTTTGTTTGTTTGAGAAATTAATTATTTATCCATTATTTATCCTTCATTTTTGAAGGATAATTTCACTGAATATAAAATTCTAGATTGGTGATTTTATTCTTTCAGCACTTTAAATATTTTACTCAACTCTCTTGTTACTTGCATGATAAGTCCACTGAAATTATGGTCCTCATTCCTCTATTGTTGTGATGTTTCCCCCATCTCTGGATCTTTTCAAGATATTTTTTCTTTGTCTTTGATTTTTTTTTTTTCAATTTGAATGTGATATGCCTAGGTGTAGATTTTTTGATATTTATTCTGTATGATGTTCTCAAACCCTTCTGGACATGTGGTTTGGTGTCTGTCATTAATTTTGGAATATCCTTGGTGCTTCTTAATTCAAATATTTCTTTTCTTTCCTATTTTTCACAGTGTGGTATTTCCTTCTGATATTTTAACGTGTTTCATTTCTGGTATTTCAAAGTTTTAAATTGTCCCATAGTTCTTTAAAAAAGTTTTCCCATTCATTGTTCTTTTTGTATTTCAGTTTAGGAAGTTTCCACTAACCTATATTAAGTTCACTGATTCTTTTCTTGGTCATATCTAGACTATTGAGGACCCATGAAAGATATTCTTCATTTCTGTTACAGTGTTTTTTATTTCTATCATTTTCTTTTGATTCTTTCTTAGAGCCTCTATCTCTCTGTTTACATTACCCACCAATTCTGTCATGTTGTCTACTTTTTCCATTAGAATCCTTATTTTAACAATTATAGTTATTTAAAATTTTCTATCTCATGATTTCAAAATCTGTGTCATCTTTGTCTGGTATTTATTCTTGCTTTGTTTCTTCAGGTTGTAATATTTATTGTCTTTTAGTATGCCTTGTAATTTTTTGTTGAAAGCCAGACATATTTTATTGAGCAATAAGAATTGAGGTAAATAGACCTTTCATGTGAGGTCTTGTTAATCTGTCTAAAATTTGGGCTATGTTTAATGTTTGGTGCAGCTATAGGTGCCAGAGGTTTCAAATTCCTCTAGTGTTTTTGTTTTTTGTCTGTCCTCTTAACTTTTGGCTTCCCATAGAGCTCCTCCTTAGATAGAATTTGCATTTTACACCTTTTTTTTTTTGGCTGTAATTCACTGTTATGATATTAGAGCCATTTGTGTGGTGTTAAGGCATGGGAGAGGAGAAGTATTCTATAATCTTATGATTAAATATTAATGTTTTAGTGAGTCTGTATCCCTGAGTTGTGACCTTCACAAGTGTTTCTTAGCTCCCCTTCCCCACTTAAGTGAGACAGGAAAGCTAGATGGGATTGGTCAGGAGTAAATGCCCTTCCCCCTAGTGGGATAAGGTTCTGGTAAAGTCTTTTTCCCTGGAGAGTAGACCTTTGTTATGAAGATTCTCTGTATGTAGTATTTCTCAATGCTTATGTTTTCCCTCTCCCTGCCAGAGGCTTTTGGGGATATTTCTTGGCTCTTAATAATGACAACCTGGTGGGTTTCTTAGTGGTAAAACCTATGAAAGTATGGGGCTCCACTAAAATTGTGGTCTCCAGAAGTTTCTCCTTTTCAAGTTAGTCCATACTTACACTAGAGCAAGTCATTAAAATGACCATTAGAGTATTCCTACCAGTTTATGGTTCCAGGGACTTCTGCTCCAGGTATCAATTTCCTCTGTGATTCTCTGTGATGTTTGTCTGCCTCCAGATTCAGGGATGGAGATTTGCCCTTTGACTTCAGTTCTCTAATGTTTCCAAGGAAATTCATAAAACTTTAAGTTTGTTCAGCTTTTCCTTGTTGTAAGGAGGGGAATGATACATTTCAAGCTCTTTTCATATTGTAGCTGAGACTGGATAATTTCTGACCAAATAATTTTTGAAGGAATAATAGACCATTTACTAATCTTTATCTCCTTCTCTAATTTGAAAATAATAATATTTACTTTGTGAGGATTATAGATAAGGTCTTACAATTTTTAATAAGGTGCCTACTCATAGTAGTTGCTCAAAAATGATAGCCATTTTTCATCTTATTACTATTAATTAAACTTCTCTTTGAATGGTCAGTTTATTTCTATTATTTTGGTTATTGGTGTGATTCAATCAGTTATCAACTGGTAAAATGCCACTTAAATAGAAGCTCTGTTAGAAATTTCTTTTAAGAAGAAAAGACTCCTTTTCTTTTGGAAACCCTTTATTCCTTGAATAAGTTTTACTTGTTATTATCTTGTCTGTTGAGAATAAAACAATAAAAGGAAGGAATAAGAATGTGGTTTATTTTTATTCTGTGCTTACTATGAACCAATCATTTTATATAGGGTAAATTTTATTTTCCACAGAAATCCTTTGAAGCAGGTATTATTATTATCATTCATGTTTTATTGATGAGGAAACTGTGACTCAGAAAGAGAATTCAACTAAGATCATTGAGCCAGTAAATGGTAGAGCTAAGGTTTGAACCCATGTCTCCACAACAAAGCTTTGGTCTCCTGTACAGCTCAAGCATATCTTAAACTTTAGTAATCCATGAACCTCTATTAAAAGAAAAACATCTGTTAGATTCTTTCATTCAGATTTATACTATTTTCTTATAATGTTCTTTAAGCATATATGCACAAGGAACCATGTATAAATTCCTTTTCCAATATCTCTTAACTAACTACAGAATGAAATGAGAGCACAATTTAACTGTAAACAGAATTACAAAGTCAATCAAATTTAACGAATAATTTTGACTACAGAAGTGAGAGAAAGATAATATTAGACAAAAGAGTGCTAAGAAAAAGATTTAGGCACTTTTGGTAGTACATTTTATTTTTAAGATACTGGTAGGCATGTCAACTTTCCCAGAACAACATTGCTATCTGTAAAGCACACCATCTCATCCAGGAAATTACATTTGTTTAGTCAGTGGATGACTGAAAATAAAGAAGCTCACCTTAGTGGAACTCTGTGGGAATGAAGAAAAGTCCAGAAATAGAAAGAATGTGGGCTGAGTAGTGTCTTCTGAGATGTTGATGCTGTTGTCCCAGTGCCAGTGATGTTGATCATTTCTTTGATCTAGTTCATTTACAATTAGCCAGAACCATCTTTCAGATCCTTGACAAGGTATCCTCCACCATTTGGAGCTGAATTTTTGATCTCAAAACTCACAATTCTATTTCAACAAGAACCTCTGAATAGATTTTCTTGAAATATCATTTTGAGAGTATTTTATTTTGAGTCTGTTTATCAAAACATAGGTAAAAAATCATTGGAGTATACTTACATTTAAGTCCAACTTTTTCTGCTAAGTGAGACAAGTGAAGTAAGGAAATATTTTTTTCTCATTTGGTTACCCTCCAGTACTATTTTACTCATATGTGTTCATCTTTTATATAGAGAGACTAGTAATCCAGGGATCCTTGACCTTCCAAGACACCACTTTTTCCAGCAATCTCAGCTCCAGTTCCTAATCTAATTCTGGTTAGAGAAGGCAATGCATTTGGTGTTTCCAACCTCTCTATATAAATCAAGTATAAAATTAATCCTGCTGTTAAAAGTTAGAGACATATTATAGTATGCTTTTACAGAAAACTTCACCTTTTTTGGCCAAATCAAAATTATTTTTCATCTGTCTCAATTTTCTGGGATTTAGAGAAGCAGAAAGAAAACAAAACTACATTGTTGAACACATAATTATCCAGACACTTTGCTAAGGGATTTTCATACAGGGATTGATTTACTACTCATATAATCCTCTAAAGTATTATAATCTATTAAAATTTCCATTTTATAGATAAGCAAACTGAAGTTCACAGAGAATAACAAGGGGAGAAAATGGATCAGATATCCCAGGTCAAGTTTGACTCTAATAAAAAGATCTTGCCAAACCCCTAAAATATCCTACCTTGAACACTTGTTATTCCCATCTCTTAGATATGTGGGCTGGACAATGTCTACTGGTTGGAAACCAGCTGCAAAATAAATGAATTTACCAGATTCACAATGTGTTTTTTCACTGGAACTTGACCACAACCAACGAACACATGAATGCTCATATACAAACACACAATTCCTCTCTATTAGACATGAACGCTTCCCCCGTCAGGAAGGGGTTTGCCAGATTCCTATATTAAGTTTATTAAAATAACAATTAACCCATCAAAGACCATTTGTTGACTGTGTTTTTGTTCATAAGCTTCAGCCATACAGAGACTTGGATTCCTGTCTTCTCCCAATAGTCAAATCTGATTAACAAAGGACCTGGTACGCTTCCTGATAAAGCCTGGAATGCCTCCCACATTTTCCATCACTTCATAGAGTAGGCATTGTCTTTCCTTTACTCTGTGTAATTAGAGATATTTCATAAATGTTAAATTCCCCAATTAACATTTCCTGATTGAGGCCAAAGTGTTTGTTTTCCGTGATCTTAATCACCTTATTAGTCACCTTAGTCATGCTTATTCAGATTGCTCACAGATTCATGTATTTCTCCATTGGCCAACTTGCAAAGCTCTTTTTATTTTTCATCTCCCAGCTTTTAAAGTAAAACATTGGTGAGCCCCAGGAATGACTGACAGAGGTATTCATGCTTTCATTAAGTTGACGAAACCTGCCATTTTATATGTTGGGAACGCTAATGTTATACCAGGATAAAAGGGAGGGATTTTTGAGACTTTCCTGGTGGGTAAGGAACTCAAAAGAGAGTGACTTTAATTATTTAGTTCGTATATACACCAAGCTTGAGGGTGGTGTGAAAATTTTAATTGCATAGAAGATGCAATGCAATGATGACCTCTTTGGAGGGAAATGACAGCAGTGTTAGTACCTTTCAATACTGAATTACTTCAGATGAAACATTTATTTGTGCTTTTGGGCTATATTTACTCTGCCAGAAGCTGTGGTAAAGATTTTCACAGTATAGTTTTGTCATTATTTTTAAAGACCTTCCTGGAGGTTGGACTTTAAAATATTTTAGGAACAAGAGCAGAAAAGCACCCAACATATATAGGAAAATATAAATGATTGTTACTGAAAAGAACAAACATCTTTGTGAATATAAATCCTCTCTCTTCATTCATTTGCTTCTAATGGTTTCCTTGATTGAAGTGACTTCTCTACCTTGGTAGACTCTTTATTATCCTTCAAGACCCTGCTTAGATATAATTCTTTCCTGAAGCCTTCTCCAGTTTCCTCTTACCCCAAATTGCTGTAAATTCATTCACTCACATACTTAATCATTCATTCAATAAAACTTTCTAATTATCTACCAGGAACTGGGGGTTATAAATACCAAAAAGACTTAATCTCTACACTCTAGAAGTTTATAATCTATTTGGAGGAGATATATATGTTGAGAAAAATAAGTGCAATATCTATCAAAGCTTCTATTAGAGAAGTCTTTACAAAGCATAAGTAGTTCACTAAGGCAAGGACTGTTAATCACTCTTGGGAACTAAGCAAAGATGTCTTAGAGAAAGTGGCATTTGTGATTATCTCGAGGAATGTGGCCAATATAGCTGAAGCTTCTGATAGCCTGACTACATAAATATTTTTGTCTTTACAACATCAGTGCCTACTGGCTCAAATGGCATTAGAGCTGGACCTTTGGCCATACTCATGGCAGGCGGGACATGCTGGCAGTTAACCACTCCCTCGTGCTTGTCCTCAATCATAGACAAGGGTCTGGGATGACGTGTCATGTACAGGAGTTGGTGGATAAATACCACACCTCCAATACCATGAGTGAGATCATTCTGAGGAAATTGTACCATCCTGATTGGGGGTTTCTGAGGCAGAGTAAAGGCCTTATCCACAGTAGTGACTTGATTTATAATGTACATTTATTAGCTGACTTTGCTTTCTTGTCACTTCCCTATTTCCCTACTTTCCAAATAAACCACTTGCACACTGTTGTGGGATAATTTTTTTTTTAAGTAAAACCAAGACTCTCATGCAACTGTAAAGTGAAAACATAACAAAGATTCTATTTAATTTATAAATTGATGGAAATGAGGGAACTGGTGAGAAGTCACAACTGAATCAAATGTAGAATTCCCAGGTAAAATCAGGATGCTCAGTAAAATTTGAATTTCGTATAAACAGCTTATAATATTTTATCATAAATATATTCCAAATATTGCATGGGACTATACTTATGCCAAAAATAATTGTTTATTTGAAATTTCAATATAACTGGGCATCTTGTTATTTTGGTTTGCTAAATATGACAACCTTATTCAAAAGATAATTTAAATTACTATATGTAGATGACAGATAAGGAATGCTGTAATATAAATTTACATATAGATGCAAAACTGGCAGAACTGATCAATATCTGCAGGACAATAATCAACTGTATTCCATTGGACACAATCTATATGTGTGTGGACAAGAATCACTTGCATGGCTAACAGTTTCCTACAAATTAAAGCTCAAAGACAATGAAAGGTGGAGACAATCTGGGCAGGTGTGTTAGACAGGGCATTCAGTGGTCTTTTCATTTTTTTCCATTTCAAAAACTTTTATAATGTTTTCTTACAACAGGAATTCTTTTCTGAGAGAAAACAAACTGAGAACCTGTTTTGGGGACAGGTTAGGTGGTCATTCTAGAAAATGAGACAGAATGATTGTGCATTATAGAAACCATATAGGGTATGTGGAGGGTTGTGTTGAGTTATCAGCTTGTAGTGATAAGTTGGCAGTGAAATAAATAAGGACCTTGTGTACCATGCTGAGTAGCTTGGCAAATAGCCAATCTGGAGCTACTGAGAGGCAAAAAGATCAGATTTACATTCATAAAGATCAACTGACCAATAGAATAAAAGATAGATATTAGGGTTATGAAACCAGAGGTGAGAAACAGGTGAAAAGGCAGGAGGTACAAAGAGAGGAAGAAGAGGGAAAAGCAAAGAAACCAGTTAAAAAGACAGAATGGGCAGGAATGACATTTGATGAGATGTGGAGGTTGAGTTGGAAGGAACAGTCTAGTGACTACTATCAGAGTTCTGCTTCATGGTTGTAATGCTATTAATAGAGTTAGACTATCAGGTCCTTCATCAAAGATAGTGAGTTCAGCTTTGAGTGCATGGGTATCTTTTAGCAGGCAGCTAATTATGTGGTTTAGGATGAGGAGAAAGTTATGGGATAGAGATACATATGTGTGAGTCTTAAGTACAGGTTAAAATTCTGAGAGTGAATGAAATTATTGAGGAGAAGATGGGCAGGATAAGACCTTGAAGAGTGGGCAGAGGTAGAAAACTCAGCAAAAGAAGTTGAGGAACAATGTTGGACATTAGAAGAGCCAAGAGGATGTGCTCTAACAGAGCCCAGGGAAAACGATGCAAGTTTCAGGAAACAGGGAACAAGAAAACATGCCAAGGAGAGGTGTGCCAGTGAGAACTGTAACACACGAAGTGAAGAGATTTGCCTATGAACTATTGAGACAGTATTTCCCAAACTATCTTTTGAGACACCCCTCTTGTTGAGTTAAAATAAACAACATTTAGGTAACTCTGAGAAATTCTGACATGTTTCCCCAAAACCCAAAAGCACAGAGAGGGTTATGATTTAACATTATTTAGTCTAGAAGTTCCCAGTCTGACTTAATCATGAAGCACTTTCTGTGGCCTGCTACCTGTTCATTTACTATGAAACAGGTGCTTCTGGGAAGAATGAACTAGAGTTAGTGAAGAAATAAGAATACTGGGGAAAAAGTTGGTAGGTAAAGAAATGTAGACTCTTTAGTATCAGTACTAGCAATTTATAATTATCTGTGCTTGGTCAATATTCCAGGACCTCTACAATATTATTACATCTAAACTTCACAAAGATCCTATAAGATGGGTGCTATTATTATCCACTTTTAACTAATGAAAAAACTGAAAATAGGGGACTTCCCTGGTGGCACAGTGGTTAAGAATCTTCCTGCCAATGCAGGGGACACGGGTTTGAGCCCTGGTCCCGGAAGATCCCACATGCCACAGAGCAACTAAGCCTGTGTGCCACAACTACTGAGCCTGTGCTCTAGAGCCTGCAAGCCACAACTACTGAGCCCACATACCAAACCTACTGGAGCCCGGACACATAGATCCTGTGCTCCGCAACAAGAGAAGCCACTGCAATGAGAAGCCCACGCACCGCAAAGAAGAGTAGCCCCTGCTCACCATAACTAGAGAAAGCCTGAGTGCAGCAATGAAGACCCAATGCAGCCAAAAATAAATATAAATAAACAAATAAATAAATAAATAAAAATAAATAAAGAAACAAGATATATAGATATGTTAACTAACTTGCCCTAGATCACATAGCTAATTAACGGCAGAGTCATCCTCTGAACTCAGCCTGACTCTGAGCACATACTCTTATTCACAATGCTTGGGTACCACCCAAGTATTTCTGAACGTTATCCCAAAATGTTTGGAAAGATACAAAAGTATGACTTATGAAGTTGAAATTATAAGGAGGTAAAAATTGATCACAAAATCAGGTAATGCATGTTCTATTACAGGAGTTGGCAAACTACAGCCTGTGATTAAAGTCCAACTTGTTGCTTATTTTTGTAAGACTTGTGAGCTAAAATGATTGTTTTTTACATTTTTAAGTGGTAGAAAATAAAGAATAATGTTTTATGTCACATGAAAAATGACATGAAATTAAATTTCAATGTCTATAAATGATGTTTAATTGGAACACAGTCAATCCCATTTGTTTACACATTATCTATGGATGCTTTCATGCTACAATTGTAGGAATGAGCTGAACAGACAGAATGGTCTGCAAAGCCTTAATTAAAAAATTTACTATTTGGCACTTCACAGGCAAAGTTTGCTGAGTCCTGTTCTATAAGAAAGGGCAGGTTCTCTAGAGAAAAAAAAAATGAGGATAGAAGCTTAAAGTTTAGGTGCCACAGATGACATTATTATTATAAGATGATGCAGGACTTGGGGAAACTGAAGCATTCAGTTTAGTCAATACAAGCCTGCTATGCATGTTGGTGTAGGCAAAGACATGACTGCTTGCTTGTGCCACAACTACTGAGCCTGTGCTCTAGAGCCTGCAAGCCACAACTACTGAGCCCACATACCAAACCTACTGGAGCCCGGACACATAGATCCTGTGCTCCGCAACAAGAGAAGCCACTGCAATGAGAAGCCCACGCACCGCAAAGAAGAGTAGCCCCTGCTCACCATAACTAGAGAAAGCCTGAGTGCAGCAATGAAGACCCAATGCAGCCAAAAATAAATATAAATAAACAAATAAATAAATAAATAAAAATAAATAAAGAAACAAGATATATAGATATGTTAACTAACTTGCCCTAGATCACATAGCTAATTAACGGCAGAGTCATCCTCTGAACTCAGCCTGACTCTGAGCACATACTCTTATTCACAATGCTTGGGTACCACCCAAGTATTTCTGAACGTTATCCCAAAATGTTTGGAAAGATACAAAAGTATGACTTATGAAGTTGAAATTATAAGGAGGTAAAAATTGATCACAAAATCAGGTAATGCATGTTCTATTACAGGAGTTGGCAAACTACAGCCTGTGATTAAAGTCCAACTTGTTGCTTATTTTTGTAAGACTTGTGAGCTAAAATGATTGTTTTTTACATTTTTAAGTGGTAGAAAATAAAGAATAATGTTTTATGTCACATGAAAAATGACATGAAATTAAATTTCAATGTCTATAAATGATGTTTAATTGGAACACAGTCAATCCCATTTGTTTACACATTATCTATGGATGCTTTCATGCTACAATTGTAGGAATGAGCTGAACAGACAGAATGGTCTGCAAAGCCTTAATTAAAAAATTTACTATTTGGCACTTCACAGGCAAAGTTTGCTGAGTCCTGTTCTATAAGAAAGGGCAGGTTCTCTAGAGAAAAAAAAAATGAGGATAGAAGCTTAAAGTTTAGGTGCCACAGATGACATTATTATTATAAGATGATGCAGGACTTGGGGAAACTGAAGCATTCAGTTTAGTCAATACAAGCCTGCTATGCATGTTGGTGTAGGCAAAGACATGACTGCTTGCTCCAAGTATGACTCATTTCTCAATTTTTTTCTTATATTCCTATTCCTGCTTCTCTCCTCCTTGGTACCATGCCCTGGAATTCTTTATTTGCTTCTGCAAATCTTTCACTTCTTCTCTGTTTGGTGAGACCTTAGGACTCCTCAATAACCTGTCTATTCTTCCTTTTTGATTGGTGATTTTCCACATCTTATTGATTTCCATGTCTTCTACAGATCCAGGCAAGGGACCCTCCTCTCTTCCTGAATGATTCTCACCCACTGGGCAGGGACTATGGACTCCTGTAATTAAAGCTTGGAGTCTTACTTTTGTTTTCTTCCAATGGATATGGAAGAAGTCAAATCAGAACTCAAACTCCTCAATTTGGTGAAAGGCCTTTTAGGTTGCAAGTGTAACAAGATATTCAAATGAGACTTTTTAGGTCTTGGAATTTCAGTAGAGACCTTAATGCCTGAGAATGATAGAATGGGTGCCAGATATCCCCATATCTTAAAATAAGGAGTTAGAATACCTGTGAAGGACATGAAAAGAGATTGTAAAACCAGTTCTGCCTGTGTAAGTGGAACGCCCACTTCCAGCCTATGTGAGAGATTTCTATTTGATTTGGGAGAGACTTTCCATGGAGGGAGCTATTAGTGTTTTGAGGCTGTTCTCTCCTCTCAGAAGGGCGGGTGATGGACACATATTACGCCAAGTAAAGGGAGCATCAATAAAAGAGCTCAGAGAGCTTGATATGCATGCTTCAAATTTGGAGCACCCTGAAACTGCTTTTCAACTCCACTGGGAGAGGTCTCAAAGCATGTTAAGTTGGAGCCTGAGGCAAGAGAGAGAAGGAATGTATTGATAACTGACTTGGGAGCAGGTGGCTGCATTCTCTTCAATAGTCCGCAAGTCACAACGAAAAGATCCCACATGGCACAACGAAGATCCTGCGTGCTGCAAGTGAGACCTGGCGCAGCCAAAATAAATAAATAAATAAATAAATAAATAAATTTAAAAAGCAAACAGACAAAAGAAAGGCCAAGGTGCATGTGTTCTGGAGGCTGGACCCACAGCAGACCTGAAGTCTTCTTAAAAGGCATCTTGCCAAATTGACTACCCAGAGAGGCAAAGGGATGCCCACAGAAGAGGACATGGTGGGAAGCCTATGAGTTAAGAAGAGGGTCACAAAAGACCTCTCAGTATTAAGGGGTTTGCAAGAGGTGTCCTCCAGCAGAAGAATCTCTGAGAAAACGATGAGAGGTCCCTATTTTTTTTTAAAAACCAATAAAAGGTAATCATATTGATTACAGTTGTACCAGAATTGTAAGATTATGCCCAACCTCCTTTGTTCCCTCTGCCTTAGGGTCCTGAAACAGCCTCCAGCAAGTGGGGAAAGAGGTAGACCAAGAAATGTGGACAACCCAGTGCCCACCTTCACTTCAGGTGTCTGGGTCCCCAAGTGGCTTCAGCTGAAGGAGGGGATGCATCCAACATCAGAGCATATTTTAGAATTTGTTCATTTTTACTGGAGTAGATTCTTGAAAGCTTGGGTATGACAAGAAAACTTTTTATTATGTAATGCATATGCATATACTACCTTGCACATGTGCACTAGGAGATATATATAATATTCATAACAGAATATTTTACTGTCCATAAGAGCAAAAAAATGTAAATATCATAAATTCTCATTGATAGAAGAATTTAAAAAATAGATTGTCTTATGGAATGGAATACTATAGAGCAGTGAAAGTGAATAAAACACAAGTATATTTAATAATAAAGATGAACTGTAGTTATAGATCAAAGAGGGAAAAAAAGTCCCAGAGGACCACATATAGTGCATTATCTTTTTTAATAAGGCTGAAGCAAGTAAAACTAAACAATATATTTCAATATTTGTCAATATATTGGGTGATTTAAGGCAGAGGAATAAGAGGCATAAAATTTAGGGTCTTACTAACCTCTGTGGTTGGGAAGCAAGGCAGGGGATGAGTTAGATAGAAATAAGTTATTGGCAACATTCTTGTCCTGGGGTTGGCTGGATTGTGGAGGTTTATTATCTTATTAAAATAAATAACTACATGTAGTATGTAATATAACACAATAAAAAGGCACATGCATGAAGCAGTAATGGGTCATGAACCCAGAATTATAATTAACCTAATTCTGACATATGTGACTTACTTAAAAAAAAACAAAAAACAAAAACAAAAACAAGAAAAAAATCCTCAGAATCCTAGCTGATATTCCCAGCTATGGCTGGGGAAGAAGGTTACAAAACAAGTTTAGTGAGTGGAAGGAACAAATGTTTCCTTTTACTTGTACCTAAGACATGCCACTTATTCAAAGAGTTGCCTTTGTCCTAACTCACACACGTGTAAGGGGGTGGGGTGGGGGAGCATTGACTAGCTTTTTAAAACATGGTAACATCTTGTCAAAGTCGAAGTGCAAGGTGAGGATAAAAATTGAAATGTCACCCCTGTATTTGTACAAACCAAGTGGCAGTGATCTGAAGGTCTAAAGAGAAGATTTTTATCAACTTAATTATGGATCTTGATGTTAATGCTGATGTTCATAGCTTACTCTTTCTAAGTAAAGGTTAATTGATCAATGAATAAGGAATAGAGGGTGACCTGTCAAAGAAAAGTCTCTGTGGTGGTTTCAAATGATCTAATTAGATAGAACCAGAGGCTCCAAAACACAGAATAAAGGAAAAATTTAGAGCTCCTCAAAGAATACATTCCTCTCAATTTTACAAAAATTTTTTTAAATTTATTGGAGTATGATAGCTTTACAATGTTGTGTTAGTTTCTGCTGTATAACAAAGTGAATAGGCTATATATATACATATATCCCCATATACCCTCCCTTTTGTGCCTCCCTCCCATGCTCCTTTTCCCAACACTCTAGGTGGTCACAAACACCAAGCTGATTTCCCATGTGATGAAGCTGCTTCCCAATAGCTATATATTTTACATTTGGTAGTGTAGATACATCAGTGCTACTCTCTCACTTCGTCCCAGCTTACCTTTCCCCTCCCCGTGACCTTAAGTCCATTCTCTACGTCTGGGTCTTTATTCCTGTCCTGCCCCTAGGTTCTTCAGAACCATTTTTTTTTGTTTTGTTTTAGATTCCATAAATATGTGTTAACATATGGTATTTGTTTTTCTCCTTCTGATTTACTTCACTCTGACAGTCTCTAGGTCCATCCACCTCACTACAAATAACTCAGTTTCGTTTCTTTTTATGGCTAAGGAATATTCCACTGTATATATATATGCCACATCTGCTTTATCCATTTATCTGTCGATGGACACTTAGGTTGCTTCCATGTCCTGGCTATTGTAAATAGAGCTGCAATGGACATTGTGATACATGACTCTTTGAATTATGGTTTTCTCAGGGTACATGCCCAGTAGTGGGATTGCTGGGTCGTATGGTAGTTCTACTTTTAGTTTTTTAAGGAACCTCCATACTGTTCTCCATAATGGCTATATCAATTTACATTCCCACCAACAGTGAAAGAGGGTTCCCTTTTCTCTACACCCTCTCCTGCATTCATTGTTTGTAGATTTTTTGATGATGGCCATTCTGACTGGTGTGAGTTGATAGCGAATTGCAGTTTTGATTTGCAGTTCTCTAATGATTAGTGATTTTGAGCATCCTTTCATGTGTTTGTTGCCAATCGGTATATCTTCTTTGGAGAAATGTCTAATTAGGTCTTCCGTCCATTTTTGGACTGGGTTGTTTGTTTTTTTTATATTGAGCTGCATGAGCTGCTTGTATATTTGGAGATTAACCCATTGTCAGGTTCTTCGTTTGCAATATTTTCTCCCATTCTGAGGGTTGTCTTTTCATTTTTTTATGGTTTCCTTTGCTGTGCAAGAGCTTTTAAGTTTCATTAGGGCCCTTTTGTTTATTTTTGTTTTTATTTCCATTTCTCTAGGAAGTGGGTCAAAAAGGCTCATGCTATGATTTACGTCATAGAGTGTTCTACCTATGTTTCCTCCAAGAGTTTTAGAGTGTCTGCCCTTACATTTAGGTCTGTAGTCCCTTTTGAGTTATTTTTGTGTATGGTGTTAGGAAGTGTTCTAGTTTCATTCTTTTTCATGTAGCTGTCCAGTTTTCCCAGCACCACTTATTAAAGAGGCTGTCTTTTCTCCATTGTATATTCTTGCCTCCTTTATCACAAATAAGGTGACCATATGTGCGTGGGTTTATCTCTGGGCTTTCTATCCTGTTCCATTGATCTATATTTCTGTTTTTTGGGCCAGTACCATATTGTTTTGTTTACAGTAGCTTTGTAGTATAGTCTGAAGTTAGGGAGCTTGATTCCTCCAGCTCTGTTTTTCTTTCTCAAGATTGCTTTGGCTATTCGGGGTCTTTTGTGTTTCCTTACACATTGTGAAATTTTTTGTTCTAGTTTTGTGAAAAATATCATCGGTAGTTTGTTGGGGATTGCATTGAATCTGTAGATTGCTTTGGGTAGTATAGTCATTTTCACAATGTTGATTCTTCCAATCCAAGAACATGGTACATCACTCTATCTCTTTGTATCATCTTTAATTTCTTTCTTCAGTGTCTTATAGTTTTCTGCATACAGGTCTTTTGTCTCCTTAGGTAGGTTTATTGCTAGGTACTTTATTCTTTTTGTTTCAGTGGTGCATGAGATTGTTTCCTTAATTTCACTTTCAGATTTTTCATCATTATTGTATAGGAATGCAAGAGATTTCTGTGCATTAATTTTCTGTACTGCAATTTTAACAAATTCATTGATTGACTCTAGTAGTTTTCTGGTGGCATCTTTAGGATTCTCTATGAATAGTATCATGTCATTTGCAAACAGTGGCAGTTTTACTTCTTTTCCAACTTGGATTCCTTTTATTTCTTTTTCTTCTCTGATTGCTGTGGCTAAAACTTCTAAAACTATGCTGAATAATAGTGGTGAGAGTGGGCAACCTTGTCTTTTTCCTGATCTTAGTGGAAATGGTTTCAGTTTTTCACCATTGAGAACGATGTTGGCTATGGGTTTGTCATATATGACCTTTATTATGTTGAGGTAAGTTCCCTCTATGCCTACTTTCTGGAGGATTTTTATCATAAACAGGTGTTCAATTTTGTTGAAAGCTTTTTCTGCATCTATTGAGATTACCATATGGTTTTTATCCTTCAAGTAGTTAATATAGTGTATCACATTGATTGATTTGCTTATATTGAACAGTCCCTTCATTCCTGGAATAAAAGCCACTTGTTCATGGTATATGATCCTTTTAATGTGTTGTTGGATTCTGTTTGCTAGTATTTTGTTGGGGATTTTTGCATCTAAGTTCACCAGTGATATTGGCCTGTAGTTTTCTTCTTTTGTGTGACATCTTTGTCTAGTTTTGGTATCAGGGTGATGGTGGTCTCGCAGAACGAGTTTGGGAGTGTTGCTCCCTCTGGTATAATTTGGAAGAATTTGAGAAGGATAGGTGTTAACTCTTCTCTAAATGTTTGATAGAATTCACCTGTGAAGCCACGTGATCCTGGGCTTTTCTTTGTCGGAGGATTTTTAATCAAAGTTTCAATTTCAGTCCTTGTAATTGATCTGTTTATATTTTCTCTTTCTTCCTGGTTCAGTATTGGAAGGTGGTGCTTTTCTAGAATTTGTCCATTTCTTCCAGGTTGCCCATTTTATTAGCATATAGTTGCTTGTAGTAATCTCCCATGATCCTTTGTATTTCTGCAGTGTTAGTGGTTACTTCTTTCATTTCTAGTTCTGTTGCTTACAGTCTTCTCCCTTTTTTTCTTGATGAGTCTGGCTAATGTTTTATCAGTTTTGCTTATCTTTTCAAAGAACAAGCTTTTAGTTTTATTGATCTTTGTTATTCTTTCCTTCATTTCTCTTTCATTTATTTCTGATCTGATCTTATGATTTCTTTCCTTCTGCTACCTTCTAGGGCTTTTTATGTTCTTCTCTCTCTGATTGCTTTAAGTGTAAGGTTAAGTTGTTTATTTGAGATTTTTCTTGTTTCTTGAGGTATGATTGTATTGTTACAAACTTCCCTCTTAGAACTGCTTTTGCTGCATCCCATAGGTTTTGCATCAGCATGTTTTCATTGTTATTTTTTCTCTGTAGTTTTTGATTTCCTCTTTGATTTCTTCAGTGATCTCTTGGTTATTAAGCAGTGTCTTTTTAGCCTCTGTGTGTTTGTATTTTTTACAGATTTTTTCCTGTAATTGATATCCAGTCTCATAGCATTGTGGTCAGAAAATATACTTGATACAATTTCAATTTTCTTAAATTTACCAAGGCTTGTTTTGTGACCCAAGATATGATCTACCCTGCAGAATGTTCCATGAGCACTTGAGAAGAAAGTTTATTCTGTCGTTTTTGGACTGAATGTCCTATAAATATCAATTAACTCCATTTTGTTTAATATATCATTTAAAGCTTGTGTTTCCTTATTTATTTTCATTTTGCATGATCTGTACATTAGTGAAAGTGGGGTGTTAAAGTCCCCTACTAGGATTATGTTACTGTCAATTTCCCCTTTTATGGCGTTAGCATTTGCCTTATCTATTCAGGTACTCCTATTTGGGGTACATAAATATTTACCATTGTTATATCTTCTTCTTTGATTGATCACTTGATCATTAGGAAAATAGATCATTTATCTCTTTTGTCTGATATGATAATTGCTACTCCAGCTTTCTTTATTTTTATTTATTTATTATTTTTTTTGTGGTATGCAGACCTCTCACTGTTGTGGCCTCTCCTGTTGCGGAGCACAGGCTCCGGATGCACAGGCTCAGTGGCCATGGCTCAAGGGCCCAGCCACTCCACAGCATGTGGGATCTTCCTGGACCGGGGTACGAACCTGTGTCCCCTGCATCGGCAGGTGGACTCTCAGCCGCTGTGCCACCAGGGAAGCCCTCCAGCTTTCTTTTGATTTCCATTTGCATGGAATATTTTTTCCACCCCCTCATTTTCAGTCTGTATGTGTCCCTAGGTCTGAAGTGGGTCTCTTGTAGACAACATATAAATGGATCTGTTTTTATATCCATTCAGCCAGTCTATGTCTTTTGGTTGGAGCATTTAATCCATTTACATTTAAGGTAGTTATCGATATGTATGTTCCTATTACCATTTTCTTAATTGTTTTGGGTTTGTTATTGTAGGTCTTTTACTTCTTTTGTGTTTCCTGCCTAGAGAAGTTCCTTTAGCATTTGTTGTAAAGCAGGTTTGTTCGTGCTGAATTCTCTTAGCTTTTGCTTGTGTATAAAGGTTTTAATTTCTCCATCAAATCTGAATGAAATCATTGCTGTGTAGAGTAATCTTGGTTGTAGATTTTTCCCTTTCATTACTTTAAATATGTCCTG
>NC_041225.1:9051985-9071871 GCF_002837175.3 Physeter macrocephalus | reverse complement strand
GAAAATAGCTCATTTACCTCTTTTGTCTGATATGATAATTGCTACTCCAGCTTTCTTTATTTTTATTTATTTATTATTTTTTTTGTGGTATGCAGACCTCTCACTGTTGTGGCCTCTCCTGTTGCGGAGCACAGGCTCCGGATGCACAGGCTCAGTGGCCATGGCTCAAGGGCCCAGCCACTCCGCAGCATGTGGGATCTTCCTGGACCGGGGTACGAACCTGTGTCCCCTGCATCGGCAGGTGGACTCTCAGCCGCTGTGCCACCAGGGAAGCCCTCCAGCTTTCTTTTGATTTCCATTTGCATGGAATATTTTTTCCACCCCCTCATTTTCAGTCTGTATGTGTCCCTAGGTCTGAAGTGGGTCTCTTGTAGACAACATATAAATGGATCTGTTTTTATATCCATTCAGCCAGTCTATGTCTTTTGGTTGGAGCATTTAATCCATTGATATTTGTTGCTTTTCCCTTGCTGCTTTTAATATTTTTTCTTTGTACTTAATTTTTGGTAGCTTGATTAATATGTGTCTGGGCGTGTTTCTCCTTGGATTTGTGCTGTATGGGAGTCTTTGCACTTCTAGGACTTGATTGACTAATTCTTTTTCCATGTTAGGGAAGTTTTCATGTATAGTCTTTTGAAATATTTTCTCAGATGGTTTCTTTTTCTCTCCTTCTTCTGGGACCCTTATAATTTGAATGTTGGTACGCTTAATGTTTCCCAGAGGTCTCTGTGACTGTCCTTAATTCTTTTCATTCTTTTTTTCTGTATTCTGCTCTGTGATAGTTATTTCCACTATTTTATCTTCCAGGTCACTGATCCATTCTTCTGCCTCAGTTATTCTCTTATTGATTCCTTTAGAGAATTTTAAATTGCATTTATTGTGTTGTTCATCATTGTTTGTTTGCTCTTTAGTTCTTGTAGGTCCTTGGTAAACATTTCTTGTATTTTCTCCATTCTATTACCAAGATTTTGGATCATCTTTACTATCATTACTCTGAATTCTTTTGCAGGTAAACTGCATATTTCCTCTTCATTTGTTTGGTCTGGTGGGTTTTTATATTTCTCTTTCATCTGCTGCATATTTCTCTGTCTTCTCATTTTGTTTAACTTACTCTGTTTGGAATCTCCTTTTTGCAGGCTGCACGTTCATAGTTCTCATTGATTTTGTGTCTGGCCCCAGTGGATGTGGTTGTTTCAGTGCATTGTGTAGGCTTATTGGTGGAGGGGATTGGTGCCTGTGTTCTGGTGGGTGAGACAGGATCTTGTCTTTCTGGTGGCAGGTCAATGTCTGGTAGTGTGTTTTGGGTTGTCTGTGAATTTAGTGTGATTTTAGGTAACCTATTTGCTAATGGATGAGGTTGTGTTCCTGTCTTGCTAGTTGTTTGGCATAGGGCATCCAGCAGTGGAGCTTGTTGGCTGTTGGGAGTAGTTCGGTCTTAGCATTGAGGCAGATATCTCTGGGAGAGCTCTCGCTGATTGATATTATGTAGGGCTGGGTGGTCCCTGGTGATCCAATGTCTTGAACTTGGTTGTCCCACCTCAGAGGCTCAGGCCTGACATCAGGCCAGAGCACCAAGACCCTGTCAGCCACACGGTAGTTCTGTTATCTTGGACCAGGCTGTTAAATTCTGTGTGCCTCAGATTTTCTTTCCTGCAGGATCCCCTCACCCCAGAGGCCATTCTTTTACACATAAAAAAATACCCTCTAATACAATGGAGGTGGAAGCATTGGACTTTACTATTAAACAGCCTAGCTTTCCCCAGTATTTTTCTTATGTGCCTCAGAGGAAGGAGAAAGTGTCATACATGCCTGAAATTGGTGGGATATCAGAAAGGGTACTGATGATGTTTGGAGGCACAAAACCAAGACATATTTCAATACCAGTTGGAATCCTCATGGCCCCAGAAGCCCGGGTATTCTCTCATCCACCAGTACCCTGAGCATAGAGTATCTTGATATTAATATGTTAGCCAGACTGGAAAATTGCATGTAAATATAACGACGGTAGAGAGAGACGGGGAACAGATCTCACACAAACTGGATAAAGCAGCTGTGAATTTTCAAACACACTCCATAAAATTGTGTAACCAAGAAGGTTCTTTCTTTTTGACCTCTCTCATTCTGTTTATAGTGTTTGCCTTTACTTAGGTTGTAAAGCTTGCTTCAGGATTCTGCTTGGCTTGTGTCAAGCGTACAGACGTCTACATGTTTCCTTCCTCCATTTTGCTCTGACTTCAAATGACACCAAACTCTAATGATATCTGAAACTGGATAGATAGGTCTTAATCTAATGACAATAGAATGAAAGTCTACAGGTCAGTCCTGGGAGGTGAGGGAAATGGCTATTACATATCAATTACTGGTACATTCACAATGGTAAATTCCTGAGAAACTGCCTTAACAAAGTGGAATTAACTCAGATCAATTTAAAAGCTATTCCTGAATAAGAATTTGTATGTAGTAGCCAATCAGTGTATTTAGTGGAGCAGATGGGCTCTTGGAATGTGGCAAGTGGCATTTGGTGACAAGTGTCTGCATTCTCTGACTTCCAGTCATTTAAATTTTCAGTTGAGGCAGAAGAAAAGTAAAAGGATGTTAAAGACTGCCTGATTTCAGAGGATGTTGTTGACTTTTTCCCTCCATTCAACAGATGTTTGCTTTGGTGACTCCACAACGGGGTTAGCAATCCTGCGAGATTAGCAATTCTGATTTCTACAACAGCTTTTATGGGCACAGAAGTGGTTTTAAACTGGTTAGTAACAT
The DNA here is from genome assembly GCF_002837175.3 of Physeter macrocephalus. Lineage (NCBI taxonomy): Eukaryota > Metazoa > Chordata > Mammalia > Artiodactyla > Physeteridae > Physeter > Physeter macrocephalus. Next base: position 9,069,108 of record NC_041225.1, on the reverse strand, counting down.
TTAGTCACTGTGTAAGGAAATGCTTAAGTAGTTCAGCAAATACGTCACATAGCCTTGTTTAGATACCTAGGAAAGAAAGGTATAGGAATCATTTACAGTCATTGTTAAAGCCAGATTTTATATATGTCAAGGCTGGGGTTAGCTAAAAGGTCTGAGTGGGGAAAATAATCTTATTCAGATACAAGCTGGAATAAAACAATAAAATCAGCTGTCAAAGAAAATATCCTATGAGCTATGTGCAGTGATTGTAGCAGTTTTTCCTTTGTGGCCAGCTGGAGGGAAACCACCCTCTATTTCTGCCAAACCTTTATACTTTCTAAGTAGAAAACTTGGGACTGGGCAAATATCTGTGTGAGGTGGACTTACTTCTGAGATAGGAAAGACAGCTTGTAGAGATCATGGTCTGTGAGAGTAGACTCAGAAGACTACCTCTACTGACAACCTAATAATTCATCTTTTCAATAAACCATTGCATTTACAAGAAATTGCATCCAGCATGTAGTTTGGACCTTCAAATTGCTTTATAAGGGTAGTTCAGGCAAGCAGAGGCATTTGACATGTATCAGCTATCAAGGCTGGCAAGGAATCACTTTTATGGTAATTTAGCAAGGGTGGGAGTTGAGGGGGCTCCAAACAGAGATACGCAGTCAGTGTCTGGGAGGTAGATCACGCAAGAACAGATATCTTTCTTGAGTCTATTTATTCTCTGCTTCAGTTTTACACACACACATATATAAGTCTAGTCTTATTCAGTGAATAAGGAAAGCAACTCAAGGTATGTTTGTACAGTGAGAGAGAGTATTTTTGTCAGCACAGTGACTGATTTATAATATCCTTAAGAGTGATTTGTTCAGTGTTGAATGGCTGGCCATGGCTGACCCTTGGATTACTTGTGAGATTATGACCAAAAGGAGATTAGAGAGTCCCAGGTAAATCTTGCTTCTGACTGAGGCTGCAGCAGAAATGTCAGGATTACCTCCCAGGCTATTTTTGTGTGTTCTAGATATGAATAACTTCTACAGGAGAATCAGGAAAGGTTACAAGCAAACAGGTTTATGTGTGTTTTCCTCCAGGGAGTGGTGTTGGAGAATGAAGGAGGCATCTCACTTTTACTTTGTGTATTTTTATCTTGTTTGATATTTTTGCCAAGGGCAAGCATGTGTTAAAAAGTGAACTGGTACCCAAAGATATGAAAGATCTCTGTGTTCTGGTTGAAATGTTCTTTGCAGGATCAGAGGCTGGCTTTTATTGTTGTTGTTTGTTTTTTTGTTTCTTTTTCCTACTGACCTTGAGAAATAGATATGTCACTAAATGTTCTTAAAGACACGGAAAAATTTTGCCCAAAATTTGGATGTCAAATGTTTGATATTTGAGCAATGTATAATCTATAATATTTTAACTTCATTGGAAAGCAGTTTTTCAACCTGTATGTGTCATAAGAAACATAGGTACATTACTGTACTACTCATTTGAAAATACATCATGTAAACCAATTAATTGGGCTTGTGAAATACCGAAGAAAATAGTTTGTTTTTGTTGAGGTTTCCTACCCCTGTGCTCATTCCAATTTAACAGTCTTTTACTCAGTTCCTAGTATGTGCAAATACTGTAGTACATATTCTAAGACTGAAACCGAGCAGTCCCTGTGGGACTCCTGGGAACGAAAGCCTTTCTGTGTCCCCTGTTTCTTGTTTGTAGAGAATAGGCTCCAGACTCCATGACCTTCCCTGAGTTCCAAAGGGCAGATTCAAACATTTGCTAATCAGGGAAGGGAGCGGATGCAGAGACAAGGGAAGAGTAGTCAAGAAACTGTAGTGCAGCCTTGGGGCAGTGTCCTGGTTCTGCTTCAAGGGATACACATAACAATATTCTTGAGCTCTTTACAGAGCTAACACCTCCAACAAATGGAAGATGTTAGCATTCTACATTCAAGGGAAGCTCACCAAGAGACCACCTGAGATCAGATTAAAGGAGTGCAGGCCCTGCACACACCCCAATCCTTATCAGCAACCCCACCCTTGCACCAATGTTATAAAATCCTCACTAAATCCCTCTAGGTTGGGACACACGGTTTTGAGGGGCACGAGCCTACTGTGTCCCCTTTTCCCTGGCAAAGCAATAAAGTTATTCTTTTTTACTTCACCCAAAACTCTGTCTCTGAGATTCGATTCAGCACCAGCACACAGAGGCTGAGTTTTTGGCATCAAAGTGAACCAGATATAAATTCTGTCCTATAGAAATTTACTTCTAACTGTGGAAAAATATGAGGTTAAATCAGGGCTACTTCAAGGTGAAAAACAAATATCTGCAGATTACAAAGGAATGAAATATAGTGTTCAGGAATATCCAACTGAAGATAAAGTTGTTTTTTTCCTGGAAAGGTTATTATTCCCACAGTGATAATGTATTTCATCTCTCGTAATAATAGATTAAGCCTAGAGTTTATAGTGGGGTAGAAATAACACTGGCTGGTTATCCAAATATCTGGATTTCAGTTTCAGCACTTTTCTGAGCCAGTTGTAGTGGGTAAATGATTGGCAGTCATTAGGTTCAAGGTTCTTCCCTAATATCCTTTCTTGAGGACAAGTCTAAGGATCATTACTGGCCCACTGGGCTGTGCTGAAGTTAGTCATGTGTTGAAGGAAAAAGTTAATTTTCTGAGCCCTTTGGTTGAATGTCCCTCTTTTGGCACATTTTGGAATTCATCTCTATGATGTCTTCTATTTCTTCACTACAGATGGGTAGGAAAAGTCTTCAAGTCTCTTTTATCTTAAAAAATGGGCTAACAGAGCCCATGAGAATCATAGCCCTTCCCAGGGGAAGGAGATATGTAAAGTAGCTCAGTCCTACAGGTCACGTCTTTAGGTGAGAACTTCTCTTTCCTCCATTCTTTACCCTGGAATTTTTTTTTTTTTCAGCATTGAGATGCTAAGTCTAGATCAGAGGATTGAGAATTGGGTGTGGTCTAGGGGGAAGGAGCTGATAAAGCCAGTGTGCTGCCTTTTGATTCCACATCTAGGCTCATTTATTTTGAGACGAAGCCTTCTTTATAGCTTATGGGGCCTTGTCTAACCAATCAGGAAAGTTTAATATTGTTTGAGGAAAATATTTAAATAAATGAAATAACTTTGCCTGGACAATTGTCTTTTTATTTTCCTCAGGAACTCGGGGCAGTAATAAGAGAATGATTGAGGATTTATGTTTTTAGTGCATGATAAGACTGGCCATTTTGGGATTTGTTTTTTTCCAAAAGAAATGACATTTGTTCAGCTCTGAGTTGTTTCTTGTGTATTTCCCCTTTTTCTTTCCTTTTGTGTCATGTTTATAAATATATTCACTCTATAATTTGTCTCATGCAGGGATACCAAGGCACTGGCTATAGGCAAATGCATGTATCCTTCATGATTTCAAATCAAAGTTGCTGTAGGCAACTCAGGAGATTAGTGTATAAGTTTATATAGCATTTTTAATTAAACAAATATTTTTTGGGTGTCCTCCATGTAACGCTATCTTCCGCATTATGCTTTAACCTAGGGCTTCTAACTTGAGGCTCTTGGATCTTTAGGGGGTTCAAGAATGATTTTCAGAAGGCTATAGATTCCCTGAATTTACAGGCAAACTTTATATATATGTTTATCTAAAAGTATGAATCCACAGCTTTGATGGGATTTCTAAAGGGATCTATAAACTCAAAAATACTTTGAAATCTAAGCTCTCTAATGTCAGAGGACTTATATTTTATTTCCTTGGTGTCTGCTGGTACGAAAATCAGTGTGCAGTACAAAACCCATCAGAGTGGATTAATTTCAATAAAATAGGCAGTTGTCAAATGCCTATTTTTATTCAGGCAAAATGCTCCAATGCTATGCAGATAAAGTTAAAGGTGAGGGAGTGGGAAGGGAGGTAAGTTTCAGAGTTATCTGAGGAGCTCATTCCCATCGACCATCTACTGAGTCAGAATTTCAGGGAAGGGGGAGGCACAGAACTACAAACTATCTTTCTAGGTCATTCTGTAGGATCTCACCCTTAAACCAGATTGAAAATTACTGACCTGGTGGGAAAGATAAATAGGTAAACATTAAATAAATATACTTCAAGAAAGGATAAAAAAAGACAGTCTCTTCAAAAAGTTGTGCTGGGAAAACTGCACATGGAAAAGAATGAAATTAGAACACTCCCTAACACCATACACCAAAATAAACTCAAAATGGATTAAAGACCTAAATGTAAGACCAGACACTTAGAGGAAAACTTAGAGGAAGATATAGGAAAAACACTCTTTGACATAAATCATAGCAAGATCTTTTTTGACCCACCTTCTAGAGTAATGGAAATAAAAACAAAAATAAACAAATGGGACTTAATGAAACTTAAAAGCTTTTGCACAGCAAAGGAAAGCATAAACAAGACGAAAAGGCAGCCCTCTAAATAGGAGAAAATATTTGCAAATGAATCAACGGACAAAGGATTAATCTCCAAAATATACAAATAGCTCATGAAGCTCAATATCAAAAAAACAAACAACCCAATCCAAAAATGGGCAGAAGACCTAAATAGACATTTCTCCAAAGAAGACATACAGATGGCCAAGAGACACATGAAAAGATGCTCAACATCACTAATTATTAGAGAAATGCAAATCAAAACTACAATGAGGTATCAACTCACACTGGTCAGAATGACCATCATCAAAAAATCTACAGATAATAAATTCTGGAGAGGGTGTGGAGAAAAGGGAACCCTCTTGCACTGTTGGTGGGAACTGGATACAGCCACTATGGAGAAGAGTATGAATGTTCCTTAAAAAGCTAAAAATATAATTACAATATGACCCAGCAACCCCACTACTGGGCATATAGCCAGAGAAAACCATAATTCAAAAAGACACATGCACCCCAATATTCACTGTGACAGTATTTACAATAGCCAGGTCATGGAAGTAACCTAAATGCCCACCAACAGACTAATAGATAAAGAAGATATGGTACATGTATACAATGGAATATTACTCAGCCATAAAAAGGAATGAAATGGGGTCATTTGTAGAGATGTGGATGGACCTAGGGACTGTCATACAGAGTGAAGTAAGTCAGAAAGAGAAAAACAAATATCATATATTAACATATATATGTGGAATCTAGAAAAATGGTACAGATGAACCAGTTTGCAAGGCAGAAATAGAGACACAGACGTAGAGAACAAACATATGGTCACAAGCGGGGGAAGGAGGGTAGGATGAATTGGGAGATTGGCATTGACATATATACACTAATATGTACAAAATAGATAACTAATAAGAACCTGCTGTATAGCACAGGGAACTCCACTTCACTGTACAGTAGAAACTAACACAACATTGCAAAACAACTATACCCCAATAATAATAATAAAACAGAAAGACAGGATGAACTCCCTTCTGAGATGTGGTCTCACTGACATGGACTAGGAGATAGTGAAACCCATGTGAATTTCACAATACCTGTGGCTGTGAGCCAGGCCTCGAGGTGTGAGAAAATTTCAATAAGAACAGAATGATATGGCTTGAAAATGCTGAGTATGGAAGTTTTGATGTTGGAGAAGGAAAGGGAAACAGTTTTCTGATTTTCACCTATAACGAAAAGAGTGTACAGATAGGGAGCTATGTAGTCAGGAATCAGGTACATATTAATACAGAGCTGCAAACAGAGGACTGTATAAGTCAATTTATCTGAGTTGGTGGACAATACCTTCACAATTGATGTACCTCTACCATAAATTTGTCTTCCCTTTGTTCATACTCAAGACTACTATAAATGGTATGTACAGTTTGACTGGACTCAAGTAAGTGAAATTTCCAAGAGCCAATTCAGTATAATAAATATAAATTTTAAAGAGAAACACAGACATTTATCAAAGCTTTTCATTTAAAACAAAACAAAACACAACAAAAAAAACCAGCATTATGAGAAAAGTACTTAAGATTTCTGGAATATCTTGACAAGCCAGTATTTGTCATTTAGGCTGACAATTCAGCTTAAATGATTTCCTGTAGCTTGATGCTATTAGCTGGTATTTTGCTAATTGCATGGTATTTTCTATGGGAATTTTGCCAAAGAAACTAGCTGTTGAGTTGAATATTGTATTAGTTTTCTGTGGCTGCTGTAACAAATTAGCACAAAGTTCGTGGTTTAAAACAACATAAATTTATTCTCTCACATTTCTGGAGGCCCAAAGTTCAAAATCAATGTGTCAATAGAGATGCAGTCCCTCTGGAGGCTGGTAAGATATAGGGGAGGGGAAGTGTTCTATAGTCCTATGATTAATTCTCAGTATTTTAGTGAGCCTGTGTCCCTGGGCTGTTACTTTCACAAGTGCTTCTCAGCTTACACCTCTCCTTTTAGGTGAGACAAGAAGTCTAGAGGACGCTGGAGTTGGGCAAGTCCTTTCCTACAGGTCAGTTAGGCTCTAGTAAAACCCTAGTTGGTTAAGCTCTGGTAAAATAGTTTCCCTTGAGGACAGGCAGTTGTTAAGGAGAACAAGCTCTGAGCTTATTTAAAAGTTGTTACTTTCCCCTCCTTCTGTCATAAACATGAAAGGCTTTTTCTCTGATTTTCACAGTGAGAACTCAGTGGAGTTCTTTGAAGTAAATCTCAAGAAAGTATGGGTGCCCCCATGAGTTTTTATCCCTCATTCATTAGTCAATGTTTCATCTCCAGAAACTATTCAATTATCCTTTAAGTGTTCCTAAAAGGCTCCAGCAGAAGCTTCTGCCCCTGGTAAGCTGTGATTATCTGTCTCTCCAGTTTCAGGGTGGCAGTTTGACCTGTGATCTCAATTCTCTGATGGATCTAAGAAGAGTTGTTGATTTTCATTTTGTTCAGCTATTTTTCTTGTGAAAACAAAAGTGATGATCCAAACTTTTTGTATGTCAGACTGGAAACTAAATTATTGAAACCCACTTTTTAGATATTATAGAGTGGATATATTTTTCAGGAAAAAGAGCTGTACTTAATAATCTCTAAAGTCTCTTCCAGGTCATTTTTTTTTCTAATTTTAACAAATATTGCCCCATAAATTCAATGGGTGCAGAGCCATTGTATTATCTTTGACATTACAGTTTTTAAAGCAATATACAAATGGGGTATGGGAGGGCCTGGGTATAAACCATAGGGTGATGCCTTGGTCTCAGCTCAGCACCTGTGCTGTGCTCTAGAAAAGCTGCGCCATGTGTCTAAATCTCAGCTGCTTTCCCTCTGAAATAAGGCAGTTGACTTAAATTGTAATTAACACTAAAATTCTGCTACTCTAGAGGATGATTCCTTAAAGGATTCATGGCAAAATTGTGCCTAATTTATTGCTCAAAATCTTAATTCTTACATATGAAATACTTCATTGGAATTAAGCAAATAGCTATTTAAATGTCAGCAGTTGATCTGGGTACTCTATCTGGCAGCCTTCCATTTTCTAAATGGAAAGGAGAAGCCTTGCTGGTGCTCTCATTTATTTTAAATATAAGAAATATAGTTCCTGGTGATTAACAGATATCCTGAAAACTAGACAAATTGACTTCAGTTGAGCAAGATACTTTTTGAATAGCTGATTAACTGAGAGGGGAATAAAAGCTACATCTATTAAATACTGATATTTAGCACTTAATATTCAAATTGTTGAATTTATCAGTAAATTCAGTCAGAACATGGGATGTTCAGTCAGCTGGCGATTTAAGTTACCATGCTCCAAAAAAGTAGGGTTTTTTCTTCTTCACAGATTTGAATATATTTTCATATTAATTGATTAAATGGTCTTTATTTTGTTACTATGTAGGCACAGAATGATTCTAGTACTTGCGTGTATGCAATAAATTGACATTTGTCCTGTACCCTCATGTTCTAATCAATTCAAATATCATTTACTCAATATGTATGGCATGTCAGATACTATTTTAAAGCCTGGAAATAAAGAAATAAAAAAAGATAGGCCAGTCTTCAAAGAATTCACAGTAGTTTGGGGGACAGTAACAGCCTGGTGAAAGTAAATCTTTGAAAGTTATACAGCTAGATGAATTGATTTGAGAGTCATCAATCTATTGATGGTAAGTGCAAACAAGAATGTTCATGAGCTCGACCAGAGAATGAAACTTTGAAATCCCTGATAGTTAAAGAATTTCAGGGAGAGAAAAAAATCCTGAAAGAAAAATTTAGGGAAGTAACTATAAAACTAAAATTTTATCTTTGGATTCCATAAGAAGACGCCAAGACAAGGTTTGAGTGCAAGGAATTTAGTTGGTAAACGATCCTAGGACATAGCAATAGATGAGTGAGGAGGTGAGACAGAGAAGAGAATAAAGCCAGTAAAGATTGTTTTTAGTTGTGAGCAACTGAAGCTTAGTTTCACTGCAGAACTCTGACACTCAGTGTAGACATGTGTGGCAGAATTGTCCTGCATGAGGGGTGAATGAGCACAAATATTTGTATGCCAGTTGCTGTTAGTTACTGGCTGAGGGTGGGGATCTCAGGGGTTAATTCCCTGGCACTGCTGGCCTAACACATGTGCAGTAAGAGTGGATTCTGGTGGTCAGGCAAAAGAGCGTCAAGTGCTGGCGGTTGTAAGTCTGGGCTGTCATGCATGGAAATATTAAAGACTTAAGAGCTAAGGATGGAACATTAACAGTACCTGCTACAGTTTAGTGCCATGAGAAGCAAGGGAAGGGTTTCTGGGAGGAAGATGTATTAAACAACGTCACAAAAGACTGACAAATCAAATAAGTAAAAGAAGAACTGATAATGAGCCAAGGGGAAGGTCCCCTTAGAAATGGAAAAAAGTAGAGATATGAATAATTGATAGAGTAAGATGAAGGAGGAGATGGAATGGGGTGTGTGTGAATATTTATAACTAGAACTCAAAATTTCCATAAAGACAAATAAATAAAATTACCATTAAAAATAAAAATACCTATTCATGACTTAAGTAACATTTTTTTTCTTTCCAGTGCACTCTTTGCTTATTTTTATGATGGAATTTACACAGACTCCAAATAATTTATTTGCTGCTTATGCAGGGTTGGTATCAGGCACAGAGAGAAGTTAGAGCTCTGTTTGGTTCATTTGAGCTATAAAACATTGAATTACTTTGTGCCCAGCAATCTTAGGACACATGAATAGAAACTACACCAGCATCCCAGGGAATATAAATCTGATCACACGCTGTCCATCCTAAACTGAGGTTAGTCATGTCCTTGATGTTTTCTCCTGACATACTGATGAGCTGTTGAATTGCAGCCCATTATCAGAATATGGAATGACTTCTTTTGAGCAATTACATTTTTCCTAAACAGGCTCTAGATGGAGATATTCATCTATTGTTCTTATTTTTCTTAACAGTTGAGGTGAAGAATATACTCAACAACTAAAAAAAGTAAATTAAAATTATTCCTCATTTTTAAGTCTCTCAGATTCACAGAAATGATTTAGAACATTATTTCAGGCAGATAAGATAGGAAAAATATTTTTGAATTGTTAATCTGGATAATTTATAAAAGTGGGACACTGCTGCATGTTACCTCTTTCTATAGATGTACATTTTCTAAAGAAAATACAAATCAATTGCCTTTTTATACAAAAGAGATTTAATCAGAATTATGAAGGAGTTAAAACATTTCAATTTAGTTTTTAAAATCTGCATTTTGTAAACAACAATGAGAAAAAGCAAACTCAATTCACTATAGGAAAAAAAAGGCAAAATCTGCAAAAGTTCTTTCATAGATCTTAACATTTAGGTAAGGCTTATTATTATTATTATTATTAAATAATCATATGCATGATTTTCCCAGTAAATGGGCTATTTTGCATCCTGAGTACATACGTTTAGGGTAGGAGTGGGAAAGAAAAGGAAAAGTAATATGGGACCTAGAGAGAGACATAGGGTGACGGAAGAAAACAGAACCAACTCCTGACACATGGGGCAAGCATGAGCCTCTCTGAGGTTCTGTTTTCTCTGCTGTTAAACAGGGAAAACTTTTCCTTCTGTATTTATCTTGTAGACTGGCTAAGGTAAGCAAAGAAATTACTGGGGATGCGGGAGTGGGGTGACGCTGTGCAGGATGCGCTCTGGCCACTTGCTTCTCCTGCTCGTGGCTGCCTGCACCGGCTCTTCTCCTGCTGGTACTCAATGGTGGGGGATACCACCCGGGTTGCATAAACCATGATAGGCATCTTGAGACCACTCTGTGGAAGGATTTTCACAAGGCTAATATCACTGAACTGTACCAGCCCTGACTCCAAAGTGCCTGAAGGCTTTGCTTCTCCTTGCAAAGCCGGATCTCATCCTTTCAGTGACGGAAAACTTTTTTTCGTCTTTTCAACCTATGGGAAGAGCTTCAACTCCCCTCACCTCTTCCCTTCTTCCCATAAGGGGATATAGAAGGTGGGTTCACAACTCTTCCCATATGAGACACCTGAGAACTTGTTTTTGACTATTCGAAGAGAACTATCCTCTGGGTCTTAGATAGACATCTCAAACTTAGCCAAAGAAAAATAGACAGCTTTTCTAGATTTGCTCTAAAATGGAAGATAACACTCCCAAGAAGATAAGAACACGTACCCTCATCTAGCCAAAGGCAGGCATATCTCAGAATAGAGCATCTTAAAGCCAGCATTTGGTACTGTGGTACTTTAGGGATGTCAACTGAGCATTGAGGACCTATCATTTAACCAAGATCAAGCACCAGTGCAGGCAAATGCCTAGCCCAAATCCCCCCACTATGTCAAGAGTTCATAGAATACTCCAAAGTAGGTCTTCAGCAACTGAAGGATAAGTCTTAAGAATACTTCTGTAAGATGTTAATTCTCTGAGAACATCATAAACTTGCTTCTGTCCCATGGCGGATAGGGTGGGGACATTCTTACCTGGTAAAGTGGGAACACAATAAGAAACAGAAAAGACAGTGTAATTTGAGATTAAATAATTCCATAAGTGACAATCACTTGTCTTTTTATTTCTTTTTTCCATTTGAGTAGTAGTGAAAGCATATAAAATGCAAGGTGAAGTGTGAGGTTCACTCTTAGAATTCACAAACCATGTGAGGTTTCAGGGTGTTTGATGGGGGTGTCAATTATACTGTGGACTGCCTGACAGTGAAGTGGATTCTATTACAGGTTTATCTTTACCTTGTTGCCAAAAAGAGGGTATTGTTAGGTAATGAACCCTTAGTCAAATCATGGTTGCAATTAATTTGAACTGAGTTAGCTGATAATCAGTTTAATAATTTTAGGCAAATTAGAGCCATACCTTCTGGCCTTTTATTGGGTCTTGATTGCTTCCTAAACTGGTTTAAGGAAGTCTCATCCAACATATTATAAGTCTACAGACCATTTAAGCAGGCCTTGTGATTTAATGTATTGGTGACTCATAGCTTTAGACAGTTTCATGTACTACACCAGGTTGTTAGCTGAAAAGACTTTCCAAGGAGTATTTGCCTTGGACAATTCACCAAGGATCAGAATCTGGCCTTCAGATCTGGGCCTTTGGAAGATAGATTTTATCAGCACCCTTAACACGAGGGATGAATGAACTCAACAATTAGAATCAGGGGACTTATGTAAGTTAAGCAGCTGCTATAATAAATTTGCAGAGAAATCTGATAAACTGAAAAGATTGTTGTATACCGAGGAAGCATTGCAACAGCCTCTGAATGTAAACAGAGTATCCAGGACAGAGCCAGCCTAGCAGTAGAAGCTCAATTCCTGGATATAAGAAAGTTCTGAATCTAACCCCTTGATATGTTTTCCTGATCTTGAAAAGCCAGCTGACCTTTCTATCCCTTTGTTACTTAATCTGAAAAAGTGGACGGTGGGTGACCCACCAAAGGTGAAGCTATCTGAGGGCACAAAGCTCTAAAATAATTAGCCTCAGGAGACTGCTTTGTTCAAAGAAGTGTCATTTTCCCAAAACTCTAGCTGGTGAGATTGTTCTTATCCTTTTCAAGTTGGCATCTGAATTTCTGAGACAGAAAAAACTTTCTCATTTTTACCTGAGGAAGGCTGGGGGGTGAGATAGGATTTTCTTCTGCCTCACCTAGTTTGATGCTAACTCAGTACAAGGAGAAGCAGGGTTGAATTGCTTCTTTAGAACAGACTGTGCATCTCCACAGGCTAAAAGTACATGTATAGTTCAAATGCAATGATTTCTTTTTTTGGAAAACTATTTTACTGAGAGTTGATATATAGAATGCTAATTATAAAATTATTAATCTCAGACAGACAAACACACACACCTGCATATGTATAACATTACTGACCAGGACACTTAGTATCTACTTCTTATTATTGTGAATGGTAAATTGAACATCACCCCATCAGCTGGACCCCATCACACATTCATGACATATTGTCTCCATTTGTTGTCCAAAGATCTCTGGGGCACATACTGAGTTTTCTTTCTTGGTTTTGAGTGTTATTCACTAATTTCTTTTTTCTTTTTTTAACATCTTTATTGGAATATAATTGCTTTAAATTGTGTATTAGTTTCTGCTGTATAACAAAGTGAATCAGTTATACGTATACATATATCCCCATATCGCCTCCCTCTTGCGTCTTCCTCTCACCCTCCCTACCCCACCCCTCTAGGTGGTCACAAAGCACTGAGCTGATCTCCCTGTGCAATGTGGCTTCTTCCCACTAGCTACTACTTTACATTTGGCAGTGTATATATGTCCATGCCAACCTCTCACCTAGTCCCAGCTTACCCTTTCCCCTCCCCGTGTCCTCAAGTCCAATCTCTACGTCTGCATCTTTATACCTATCCTGCACATAGGTTCCTCAGAACCACTTTTTTTTTTGATTCCATATATATGTGTTAGCATATGGTATTTGTTTTTCTCTTTCTGACTTCACTCTGTAGGACAAACTCTAGGTCCATCCACCTCACTACAAATAACTCAATTTTGTTTCTTTTTATGTGTGAGTAATATTCCATTGTATATATGTGCCACATCTTCTTTATCCATTCATCTGTCAATGGACACTTATGTTGCTTCCATGTCCTGGTTATTGTAAATAGAGCTGCAATGAACATTGTGGTACATGACTATTTTGAATTATGGTTTTCTCAGGGTAAATGCCCAGTAGTGAGATTGCTGGGTCATATGGACCTCATTGTAGTTTTGATTTGCATTTCTCTAATGATTAGTGATGTTCAGCATCGTTTGACGTGTTTGTTGGCGATCTGTATATCTTCTTTGGAGAAATGTCCAGTTAGGTCTTCTGTCAATTTTTGGATTGGGTTGTTTGATTTTTGGTATTGAGATACAAGAGCTGTTCTATATTTTGGAGATTAATCCATTGTCAGTTGATTCATTTGCAATACTTTCTCCCATTCTGAGGGTTGTCTTTTCATATTGTTTATGGTTTCCTTTGCTGTGAAAAAGCTTTGAAGTTTCATTAGGTCCCATTTGTTTATTTTTGTTTTTATTTCCATTTCTCTAGGAGGTGGTTCAAAAAGTATCTTGCTGTGATTTATGTCATAGAATGTTCTGCCTATGTTTTCCTCTAAGAGTTTTATAGTGTTTGGCCTTACATTTAGGTCTTTAATCCATTTTGAGTTTATTTTTGCATGTGGTGTTAGGTAATGTTCTAATTTCATTCTTTTACATGTAGCTGTCCAGTTTTCCAAACACCACTTATTGAATAGGCTGTCTTTTCTCCATTGCATATTCTTTCTTCCTTCATTCAAAGTAAGGTGACCATATGTGTGTAGGTATATCTCTGGGCTTTCTACCTTGTTACATTGATCTATATTTCTGTATTAGTGTCAGTGCCATACTGTCTTGATTACTGTAGCTTTGAAGTATAGTCTAAAGTCCAGGAGCCTGGGGCTTCCCTGGTGGCGCAGTGGTTGCGCGTCCGCCTGCCAATGCAGGGGAACCGGGTTCGCGCCCCTGTCTGGGAGGATCCTACATGCCGCGGAGTGTCTGGGCCCGTGAGCCATGGCTGCTGGGCCTGCACGTCCAGAGCCTGTGCTCCGCAACGGGAGAGGCCACAACAGAGGGAGGCCCGCATACCACAAAAAAAATAAATAAAATAAAAAATAAATAAAGTCCAGGAGACTGATTCCTCCAGTTCTGTTTTTCTTTCTCAAGATTGCTTTGGCTATTCAGGGTCTTTTGTGTTTCAAAACAAATTGTGAAATTGTTTGTTCTAGTTCTGTGAAAAATGCCATTGGTAGTCTGATAGGAATTGCATTGAATCTGTAGATTGCTTTGGGTAGTATAGTCCTTTTCAGAATGCTGATTTTTCCAATCCAAGAACACGGTATATCTCTCCATCTGTTTGTATCATTTTTAATTTCTTTCATCAGTGTCTTAGAATTTTCTGCATACATGTCTTTGTCTCCTTAGGTAGGTTTATTCCTAGGTATTTTATTCTTTTTGATGCAGTGGTAAATGAGGGTGTTTCCTTAATTTCTCTTTCAGATTTTTCATCATTAGGGTATAGGAATATATTTTATTCTTTTTGTTGCCGTGGTAAATGGGAGTGTTTTCTTAATTTCACTCTCAGATTTTTCATCATTAGTGTATAGGAATGCTAGAGATTTCTGTGCATTAATTTTGTATCCTGCTACTTTACCAAATTCATTGATTAGCTCTAGTAGTTTTCTGGTAGCATCTTTAGGATTCTCTATGTATAGTATCATGTCATCTGCAAACAGTGACAGCTTTACTACGTGTTTTTCCAATTTGGATTCCTTTTATTTGTTTTTCTTCTCTGATTGCTGGGGTTAAAACTTCCAAAACTATGTTGAATAACAGTGGTGAGAGTGGATAACCTTGTCTTGTTCCTGATCTTGGAGGAAATGGTTTCAGTTTTTCACCATTGAGAACAATGTTAGCTGTGGGTTGTCATATATGACCTTTATTATGTTGAGGTAAATTCCCTCTGTGCCTACTTTGTGGAGGGTTTTTTTCATAAATGGCTGTTGAATTTTGTCAAAAGCTTTCTCTGCATCTATTGAGATGATCAAATCGTTTTTCTCCTACAATTTGTTAATATCGTGTATCACATTGATGTATTTGCATATATTGAAGAATCTTTGCATTCCTGGGATAAACCCCACTTTATCATGGCGTGTGATCCTTTTAATGTTCTATTGGATTCTGTTTGCCTGTATTTTGTTGAGGATTTTTGCATCTATGTTCATCAGTGATATTGGCCTGTGGTTTTCTTTCTTTGTGACAACTTTGTTTTGTTTTGGTATCAGGGTGATTGTGGCCTCGTAGAATGAATTTGGGAGTGTTCCTCCCTCTGCTGTCTTTTGGAAGAGTTTGAGAAGGATAGGTGTTAGCTCTTCTCTAAATGTTTGATAGAATTCGCCTGTGAAGGAATCTGGTCCTGGTCTTTTTTGCTGGAAGATTTTTAATCACACTCTCAATTTCAGTGCTTGTGATTGGTCTGTTTATATTTTCTATTTCTTCCTGGTTCAGTCTTGGAAGGTTGCGCTTTTCTAACAATTTGTCCATTTCTTCCAGGTTGGCCATTTTATTGGCATATAATTGCTTGTAGTAATCTCTCATGATCCTTTATATTTCTACAGTGTCAGTTGTTACTTCTCCTTTCTCATTTCTAATTCTATTGATTTGAGTCTTCTCCCTTTTTTTCGTAATGAGTCTGGCTAATGGTTTATCAATTTTGTTTAACTTCTCAAAGAACCAGGTTTCAGTTTTATTGATCTTTGCTATTCTTTCATTCATTTCTTTTTCATTTATTTCTGATCTGATCTTTATGAATACACTCTTTCTGCTAACCTTGGGTTTTTTTTTGTTCTTCTTTCTCTAATTGCTTTAGGTGTAAGTTTAGTTTGTTTACTTGAGATGTTTCTTGTTTCCTGACGTAGGATTGTATTGCTATAAACTTCCCTCTTACAACTGCTTTTGCTGCATCCTGTAGATTTTCGGTTGTCATGTTTTCATTGTCATTTGTTTCTAGGTAGCTTTTTATTTCCTGTTTGACTTCTTCAGTGGTCTCTTGTTTATTTAGCAGTGTATTGCTTAGCCTCCATGTATTTGCATTTTTTACGGATTTTTTCCTGTAATTGATATCTAGTCTCATAGCATTGTGGTCAGAAAAGATACTTGATACAACTTCAATTTTCTTAACTTTACCAAGGCTTGATATGTGACCCAAGATATAATCTATCCTGGAGAATGTTCCGTGAGCTCTTGAGAAGAAAGATTATTCTGTTGTTTTTGGATGGAATGTCCTATAAATATTAATTAAGTCCATCTTGTTCAATGAGTCGTTTAAAACTTGTTTTTTTCCATATTTATGTTCATTTCAGATGATCTGTCCATTGTTGAATGTGGGGTGTTAAAGTCCCCTACTATTATTGTGTTACTGTCAATTTCTCCTTTTATGGCTGTTAGCATTTGCCTTATGTATTGAGGTGTTCTTATGTTGGGGACATAAATATTTAAAATTGTTATATCTTCTTCTTGGATTGATCCCTTGATCATTCTGTAGTGTCCTCCTTTCTCTCTTGTAATAGTCTTTATTTTAAAGTTTATTTTGTCTGATATGAGAATTGCTACTCCAGCTTTGTTTTGATTTGCATTTGCATGGAATATCTTTTTCCATCCCCTCACTTTCAGTCTGTATGTGTCCCTAGGTTTGAAGTGGGTGTTTTTATTTCTTTTAAGATTTATTTATTCATTTATTCTTTGGTTGTATCAGATCTTAGTTGTGTCATGCAGGATCTTCGTGGCAGCATGCAGGCTTCTCTCTAGTTACGGCACGCGGGCTCCCGAGCTTGAGGTCTTAGTTACCTTGTGGCATGTGGGATCTTAGTTCCCTGACCAGGGATTGAACCCGCATCCCCTGCATTGGAAGGCAGATTCTTAACCACTGGAACACCAGGGAAGCCCTGAAGTGGGTGTCTTGTAGACAGTATATATACAGGCCTTGATTTTGTATCCATTCAGCCAGTCTATGTCTTTTGGTTGGAGCATTTAATCCATTTACATTTAAGGTAGTTATCGATATGTATGTTCCTATTACCATTTTCTTAATTATTTTGGATTTGTTATTGTAGGTCTTTTACTTCTTTTGTGTTTCCTGCCTAGAGAAGTTCCTTTAGCATTTGTTGTAAAGCTGGTT
>NC_041225.1:9044384-9051975 GCF_002837175.3 Physeter macrocephalus | reverse complement strand
TTCTGGCTTGCAGAGTTTCTGCTGAAAGATCAGCTGTTAACCTTATGGGGATTCCCTTGTATGTCATTTGTTGTTTTTCCCTTGCTGCTTTTCATATTTTTTCTTTGTATTTAATTTTTGATAGTTTGATTAATATGTGTCTTGGCCTGTTTCTCCTTGGATTTATCCTGTATGGGACTCTCTGTGTTTCCTGGACTTGATTAACTACTTCTTTTCCCATATTAGGGAAGTTTTCAACTATAATCTCTTCAAATGTTTTCTCCAGTCCCTTTCTTTTTCTCTTCTTCTTCTGGGACCCCTTACAATTAGAATGTTGGTGCACTTAATGTTGTCCCAGAGGTCTCTGTGACTGTCCTCAATTCTTTTCATTCTTTTTTCTTTATTCTTCTCTGCAGTAGTTATTTCCACTATTTCATCTTCCAGGTCACTTATCTGTTCTTCTGCCTCAGTTATTCTGCTATTGATTCATTCTAGCGAATTTTATATTTCATTTATTGTTTTGTTCATCAGTGCTTTTTTGCTGTTTAGTTCTTCTAGGTCCTTGTTAAACGTTTCTTTTATTTTCTCCATTCTATTTCCAAGATTTTGGATCATATTTACTATCATTACTCTGAATTCTTTTTCGGTAGACTGTCTATTTCCTCTTCATTTGTTTGGGCTCGTGGATTTTTACCTTGCTCCATTATATTCTGTGTGTTTCTCTTTCTTCTCATTTTCCTTTACTTACTGTGTTTGGGGTCTCTTTTTCGCAAGCTGCAGGTTCTTATTTCCCATTGTTTCTCATGTCTGCCCCTAGTGGGTGAGGTTGGTTCCGTAACTTATGTAGGTTCCTGGTGGAGGTGACTTGTGCCTGTGTTCTGGTGGATGAGTCTGGATCTTGTCTTTCTGGTGGGCAGCACCACATCCAGTGGTGTGTTTTGGGGTATCTGTGTCCTTATTATGATTTTAGGCAGCCTCTCTGCTAATGGTTGTTTTTGTGTTCCTGTCTTGCTAGTTGTTTGGCCTAGGGTGTCCAGCACTGTAGCTTGTTCGTTGTTGAGTGGAGGTGGGTCTTAGCGTTTAGATGGAAATATCTGGGAGAGCTTTTGCCGTTTGATATTACATGGAACTGGGAAGTGTCTGGTGGACCAATTTCCTAAACTCGGCTCTCCACCCTCAGAGGCACAGACCTGACACCTGGCC
This sequence comes from Physeter macrocephalus, assembly GCF_002837175.3. Taxonomy (NCBI): domain Eukaryota; kingdom Metazoa; phylum Chordata; class Mammalia; order Artiodactyla; family Physeteridae; genus Physeter; species Physeter macrocephalus. The sequence continues at coordinate 9,050,793 of NC_041225.1, read as the reverse complement.
AGAGCACGAAGACCAAAATTACACAAAGAAGAATACACATACACACTCACAAAAAGAGAAAAAGGAAAAAAAATCTATATATTTTAAAAAAAGGAAAAGATAAACCAAATCAATAAACAAATCTACTGATGATAATAAACTCTAAACACTAGAATAAGATAAACATAAGACTAGAAACAAATTAAATGTGGAAAGCAAACCCCATGTCTACAGTTGTTCCCAAAGTCCACCACCTCAATTTTGGGATGATTCATTGTCTATTCAGGTATTCCAGAGATGCTGGGTACATCAAGTTGATTGTGGAGATTTAATCCACTGCTCCTGAGGCTGCTGGACAAGATTTCCCTTTCTCTTCTTTGTTCGCACAGCTCCCGGGGTTCAGCTTTGGATTTTGGCCCACCTCTGCATGTAGTCTCCTTAGTGCGTCTGTTCCCCACCCAGACAGGACAGGGTTAAAGTAGTCAGTGATTTAGTGACTCAGGTTCACTCAGGCCCCGGGGAAGGAGGGGTACAGAATGCGGATGAGCCTGTGGTGGCAGCAACCAGCATGACATTGCAACAGCCTGAGGTGAGCCATGTGTTCTCCCAGGGAAGTTGTCCCTGAATCACGGGACCCTTGCAGTGGCAGGCTGCACAGGCTCCTGGCAGGGGAGGTGTGGATAGTGACCTGTGCTTGCACACAGGATTGGTGGCTACAGCAGCAGCCTTAGTATTTCTTGCCCATCTCTGGTGTCCGTGCTGACAGCCACAGCTCGTGCCTGTCTCTAGAGCTCGTTTAGGCAGTGGTCTGAATCCCCTCTTCTCGCACACCCCTAAACAATAGTCTGTTGCCTCTTAGGTAGTTTCAGACATTTTCCTGAACTCCCTTCCAGCTAGCTGTGGCTCACTAGCCCCCTTCAGTCTGTGTTCATGCAGCCAACCCCAGTCTTCTCCCTGGGGTCTGACTTCTGAAGCCTGAACCTCAGCTCCCAGACCCCACCCACCTCGGTGCCTGAGCAGACAAGCCTCTCAGGCTGGTGAGTGCTGGTCAGCACCAATCCTCTCTGCGGGAATCTCTCCACTTTGCCCTCTGCACCCCTATTGCTGTGCTCTCCTCTTGTTTCCGAAGCTCTCTCCCCCCCCAAACCCCTCACCCCGTCTCCGCCAGTGGAGGGACTTCCTATTGTGTGGAAACTTTTCCTCCTTCTCAGCTCCCTCCCAGAAGTGCAGGTCCTGTCCCTATTCTTTTGTCTCTGTTTTTTCTTTTTTTTTTTTTTGCTCTTCCCAGGTATGTGGGGAGTTTCTTGCCTTTTGGGAAGTCTGAGGTCTTTTGCCAGCATTCAGTAGGTGTTCTGTAGGAGTTGTTCCACATGTAGATGCATTTCTGTTGTATTTGTGGGGAGGAAGGTGATCTCCACATCTTACTCCTCCACCATCTTGAACGTCTCCCACTAACTTCTATGTTTACTTTTTTGTGATGTTGTTTTCTGTCATTGTTTTGTGTTCTAATGAACGTTTTGACTCATAGGCTATGCATGTGGTCACACTGGAAGTTTTGCAAAATGCCAAGACAAATGACATTAAAAGTAGTTATATAAAAAATACATTTAGTGTTTTATATATATATATATATATATACACACACACAAGTTTGGTTATACACATATAACAGCTGTTCAAGTCAAGTGTGCATAATCAAGGAACTGTTTTAGGAAGCAGATGGTCAAAATCAGCCTTCAAACAGAGGTTGAAGAAAATCATTTGGATAGAAGACATCTAATCAGAGGTAGTGACCGATGATGAAATAAACAGAAACCAGAAGAGATAATGGCCAGAGACATGACATGATTTCAAGTGTATGCTGATCAGAATGTATTTCCATGGGACCTGTGCTTTGATCTCATAATGCAGATTCACTTAGCAATTGCATTTCTATGAGAATATTCCAGTCCCACTGCTGCATTACAGTAAACATGGGTTCTGACTCCAATTTCAATATGAGGAGGTGTGGCATTCCCCCCCACGAAGCAACTCTTGGATACTAGCCAGGTACCCTACAATTCAACTCAATTTGACACTATCTACTTGGAGATAACATCAGATTTCACAGGTTAAGGGTTCAGTCCCATTAGACTGCCCTCCAGACACCATTCACAAACTTAGGTTGTTTTCTGAGCTTCTGGCTACAGACTGCAGTTTCCTACCACCACTTTGGGTTCTATTAATTTGTTAGAGCAGTTCACAGAATTCAGGAAACCCGCTTACTCACTAGGATACTGGCTTATTACAAAGAATATTAAAGGATCCGAATCAATAGCCAGATGAAGAGATACATAGGGCAAAGTCCTGAACAAAGGAACTTCTGTCCTCATGGAGTTTGGGCCCCAGTATTGGGGCACGTGGAAGCGTTCTGGTCCACCAACTTGATACTCTCTTAATTCACCTCCTTTGATTTTTATTTAGGCTTCATTACACAGGCATGCTTAATTAAATCATTGCCCATTGGTGATTGATTCAACCTCCAGCCCTTCTCACCTCCCCAGAAATCAGGGGGTGGTCCTGAAATTTGCAACCCTCTGTTCATGGCTGGTTCTGCTGTCAATAAGCTGCCATCCTTAGGTGCTTTCCAAAAGTCACCTAATTAACATAAACACAGTTGTGTTGGAAAGGGGCTTGTTATGAAAAATGGCACCCATTTCACTTGTATGGTTCTGAAGCAATTTCAGGAACTTAGGACTAGAGACCAAACATTATAATAAAAGATGCACCCATTGCTCTTTTAATTCTGAAAATTCTAAGGGGTTGGGAATCTATTAGCCAGGAACTGTGGATGAAGACTAAATATATATTTCTTCCTATAAATCACAATATCACAGTAAAGTTACTTAAAGAATTTTAAGGTAAAGAACATGGATCTGGAATCACATAGACCTGGACTTAATTATGGCACCAAAAAGTAATAACCCTGTGATCTTTGATAAGTGGTTTAATCTCTCCAAGTGGATTCTGTGGAGCAGCAACCCTTCAGGACAGCAGCACTAATTCCCCAAGTCGATGAGAATGTTGGTGGCTGGTAGCTTTGAGTCTCTCTCTGAGAATTGCTCTCAGTTGAAGGGGGCTGCCTCAACCAAGGTTACATTTTCTCTCTGGGGACAGTCTGTCTGCAATGATTGTTTGACACACAAGTACAAAGTCTTTCCCCCTTGCTTTGACTTGGGAAAATCTGAAAGACTATCCCATTTCCAGAGCTTCCCATGGGATCATCTGAGGTCTTTGTTGAGGCTAATCACAGTTCATCTTCTGAACTGGGCACTGTGTCAACCTGGAGCAGTCATTTACCATCCAAAGAAGGCAGGCACTCTGCCATATCACATTATTTACAAGCAGAGGTGTGATTGTAATGTATCTCATCTATTTTTTTTTTTTAGTTCGCTCTTATTTTTTTTTAAATTGAAGTATAGCTGATGTATATTATTGTAAAATTTAAAGGTGCACAATATAATGATTCACAATTTTTAAAGGTTAGACTCCATTTATAGTTATTATAAAATATTGGCTATAATGCCCATGTTGCACAGTATATCCTTGTAGATTATTTTGTACATAATATTTTATAACTCTTAATTCCCTACCCCTTTATAGCCCTTCCCCACTCCCTTCTCCCCACTGATAACCACCAGTTTGTTCCCTATATCTGTAAGTCTGTTTCTTTTATGTTATATTCATAGTTTGTTGTACCTTTTACCTCTATTCTTTTTAAACTTGAATATTTAGCTATTTTATTTATTTGTTTATTTTGTTTTGTTTTTTGAATTTTATTTTACTTATTTTTTTATACAGCAGATTATTATTAGTCATCAATTTTATACACATCAGTATATACATGTCAATCTCAATCACCCAATTCAGCACACCACCACAATGGCTTTACCCCCTTGGTGTCCATACCTTTGTTCTCTACATCTGTGTCTCAATATCTGCCCTGCAAATGGTTCATCTGTACCATTTTTCTAGGTTCCTTATATATGCATTAATATTCGATATTTGATTTTCTCTTTCTGACTTACTTCACTCTGTATGACAGTCTCTAGATCGATCCATGTCTCAACAAAGGACCCAATATCGTTCCTTTATAAGGCTGAGTAATATTCCATTGTATATATGTACCACATCTTCTTTATCCATTCGTCCGTCGATGGGTATTTAGGTTGCTTCCATGACCTGGCTATTGTAAAGAGTGCTGCAATGAACATTGGGGTACATGTGTCCTTTTGAATTATGGTTTTATCTGGGTATATGCCCAGGAGTGAGATTGCTGGATCATATGGTAATTCTATTTTTAGTTTTTTAAGGAACCTCCATACCGTTTTCCATAGTTGCTGTATCAATTTACATTCCCACCAACAGCGCAAGAGAGTTCCCTTTTCTCCACACCCTCTCCAGCATTTGTTGGTTGTAGATTTTCTGATGATGCCCATTCTAACTGGTGTGAGGTGATACCTCATTGTAGATTTGATTTGCATTTCTCTAATAATTAGTGATGTTGAGCAGCTTTTCATGTGCTTCTTGGCTATCTTGGCTATCTGTATGTCTTCTTTGGAGAAATGTCTATTTAGGTCTTCTGCCCGTTTTTGGATATGATTGTTTTTTAATATTGAGCTGCATGAGTTGTTTATATATTTTGGAGATTAATCTTTGTCCATTGATTCATTTGCAAATATCTTCTCCCATTCTGAGGGTTGTCTTTTTGTCTTGATTATGGTTTCCTTTGCTGTACAAAAGCTTTGAAGTTTCATTAGGTCCCATTTGTTTATTTGTGTTTTTATTTCCATTACTCTAGGAGGTGGATCAAAAGAGATCTTGCTGTGATTTATGTCAAAGAGTGTTCTTCCAATGTTTTCCTCTAAGAGTATTATAGTGTCCGGTCTTACTTTTAGGTCTCTAATCCATTCTGAGTTTATTTTTGTGTATGGTATTAGGGAGTGTTCTAATTTCATTCTTTTACATGTAGCTGTCCAGTTTTCCCAGCACAACATATTGAAGAGACTGTCTTTTCTCCATTGTACACCCCAGCCTCCTTTGTCATAAATTAGTTGACCATAGGTGCGTGCATTTATCTCTGGGCTTTCTATCTTGTTGCATTGATCTATGTTTCTGTTTTTGTGCCAATAACATATTGTCTTGCTGACTGTAGCTTTGTAGTATAGTCTGAAGTCAGGGAGCCTGATTCCTCCAGCTCTGTTTTTTTTCCCTCAAGACTGCTTTGGCTATTCGGGGTCTTTTGTGTCTCCATACAAATTTTAAGATTTTTTGTTCTAGTTCTGTAAAAAATGCGATTGGTAATTTGATAGGGATTGCATTAAATCTGTAGATTGCTTTGGGTGGTATAGTCATTTTCACAATATTGATTCTTCCAATCCAAGAACATGGTATATCTCCCCATCTGTTGGTAACATTTTTAATTTCTTTCATCAGTGTCTTAGACTTTTCTGCATACAGGTCTTTTGTCTCCCTAGGTAGGTTTATTCCTAGGTATTTTATTATTTTTGTTGCAATGGTAAATGGGAGTGTTTCCATAATTTCTGTTTCAGATTTTTCATCATTAGTGTATAGGAATATAAGAGATTTCTGTGCATTAATTTTGTATCCTGCAACTTTACCAAATTCACTGATTAGCTCTAGTAGGTTTCTGGTGGCATCTTTAGTGTTCTCTATGTATAGTATCATGTCATGTGCAAACAGTGACAGTTTTACTTCTTTTCCAATTTGTATTCTTTTTATTTCTTTTTCTTCTGTGATTGCCATGGCTAGGACTTCCAAAATTGTGTGGAATAATAGTGGTGAGAGTGGACATCCTTGTCTTCTTCCTTATCTTAGAGGAAATGCCTTCAGTTTTTCACCATTGAGAATGATGTTTGCTGTGGGTTTGTCGTATATGGCCATTATTATGTTGAGGTAGGTTCCATCTATGCACACTATCTGGAAAGTTTTAATCATAAACGGTGTTGAATTTTTTCAAAAGGTTTTTCTGCATCTATTGAGATGATCATGTGGCTTTTATTCTTCAATTTGTTAATAAGATGTATCACATTGATTGATTTCCGTATATTGAAGAATCCTTGCATCCCTGAGGTAAATCCCACTTGATCATGCTGTATGATCCTTTTAATGTGTTGTTGGATTCTGTTTGCTAGTATTTTGTTAAGGAGTTTTGCATCTATATTCATCAGTGATATGGGTCTATAATTTTCTTTTTTTGTAGTTCTTTGTCTGGTTTTGGTATCAGGGTGATGGGGCCTCATAGAATGAGTTTGGGATTGTTCCTTCCTCTTCAATTTTTTGGAAGAGTTTGAGAAGGATGGGTGTTAGCTCTTCTATAAATGTTTGATAGAATTCACCTGTGAAGCCATCTGGGCCTGGGCTTTTGTTT
>NC_041225.1:9001725-9043895 GCF_002837175.3 Physeter macrocephalus | reverse complement strand
GATTAGATTGTTTATTTGAGATTTTTCTTGTTTCTTGAGGTAGGATTGCATTGCTATAAACTTCCCTCTTAGAACTGCTTTTGCCGCATCCCATAGGGTTTGGATCATTGTGTTTTCATTGTCATTTGTCTCTAGGTATTTTTTGATTTCCTCTTTGATTTCTTCAGTGATTTCTTGGTTATTTAGTAACGTATTGTTCAGCCTCCATGTGTTTGTGTTTTTTACGTTTTTTTTCCATGTAATTCATTTCTAATCTCTTAGCATTGTGGTCAGAAAAGATGCTTTATATGATTTCAGTTTTCTTAAATTTACTGAGGCTTGATTTGTGACCCAAGATGTGATCTATCTTGGAGAATGTTCCGTGTGCACTTGAGAAGAAAGTGTAACCTGCTGTTTTTGGATGGAATGTCCTGTACATATCAATTAAATCTATCTGGTCTATTGTGTCATTTAAAGCTTCTCTTTCCTTATTTATTTTCATTTTGGATGATCTGTCCATTGTTGTAAGTGAGGTGTTAAAGTCCTCCACTATTATTGTGTTACTGTGTATTTCCTGTTTTATAGTTGTTAGCAGTTGCCTTATGTATTGAGGTGCTCCTGTGTGGGCTGAATAAATATTTACAATTGTTATATATGCTTGGACTGATCCCTTAATCATTATGTAGTCTCCTTCCTTGTCTCTTGTAACATTCTTTATTTTAAAGTCTATTTTATCTGATATGAGTATAGCTACTCCAACATTCTTTTGGTTTCCATTTGCATAGAATATTTTTTCCATCCCCTCTCTTTCAGTCTGTATGTGTCCCTAGGTCTGAAGTGGATGTGTTGTACACAGCATATATATGGGTTTGTTTTTATTTATTTTATTTTATTTTTTTTATTTTTTGTTTGTTTGTTTGTTTGTTTTTTGTGGTATGCGGGCCTCCCTCTGACATTCTTTTGGTTTCCATTTGCATAGAATATTTTTTCCATCCCCTCTCTTTCAGTCTGTATGTGTCCCTAGGTCTGAAGTGGGTCTCTTACAGACAGCATATATTTGGGTTTGTTTTTGTATCCATTCAGCAAGCCTGTGTCTTTTGGTGGGAGTATTTAATCCATTCACGTTGAAGGTAATTATTGGTATGTATGTTCCTATGACCATTTCTTTATTGTTTTCAGTTTGTTTTTGTAGGTCCTTTTCTTCTCTTGTGTTTCCTACTTAGAGAAGTTCTTTTAGCATTTGTTGTAGAGCTGGTTTTGTGGTACTGAATTCTCTTAGCTTTTGCTTGTCTGGAAAGCTTTTGATTTCTCCATCGAATCTGAATGTGATCCTTTCCAGGTAGAGTAATCTTGGTTGTAGGTTCTTCCCTTTCATCACTTTAAGTATATCATGCCTCTCCCTTCTGGCTTGTATAGTTTCTGCTGAGAAATCAGCTGTTAACCTTATGGGAGTTCCCTTGTATGTTCTTTTTTTTTTTTCCCTTGCTGCTTTCCATAATTTTTCTTTGTCTTTAATTTTTGCCAGTTTGATTACTATGTGTCTTGGTGTGTTTCTCCTTGGGTTTATGCTGTATGGGACTCGCTGCACTTCCTGGACTTGGGTGGCTATTTCCTTTCCCGTGTTAGGGAAGTTTTCTATTTTAATCACTTCAAATATTTTCCCTCGTCCTTTCTCTCTCTCTTGTCCTTCTGGGACCCTTATAAGGCGAATGTTGCATTTAATGTTGTCCCAGAGGTCTCTTAGGCTATTTTAATTTCTTTTCTTTCTTTTTCTTTATTCTGTTCCACAGCAGTGAATTTCACCATTCTGTCTTCCAGGTCACTTATCTGTTCTGCCTCAGTTATTCTACTATTGATTTATTCTTGTGTAGTTTTCATTTCAGTTATTGTATTGTTCATCTCTGTTTGTTTGTTCTTTAATTCTTCTAGGTCTTTGTTAAACATTTCTTGCATCTTCTCGATCTTTGCCTCCATTCTTTTTCTGAGGTTCTGGATCATCTTCACTACCATTTTTCTGAATTCTTTTTCTGAAAGGTTGCCTATCTACACTTCGTTTACTTGTTTTTCTGGGGTTTTATCTTGTTCCTTCATCTGCTACATAGCCCTCTACTTTTTCATCTTGTCTATCTTTCTATGAATATGATTTTTGTTCCACAGGCTTCAGGACTGTAGTTCTTCTTGCTTCTGCTGTCTGCCCTCTGGTGGATGAGGCTATCTAAGAGGCTTGTGCAAGTTTCCTCTTGGAAGGCACTCTACCTCTATTTTTTAAGGTGAAATTACAACTCCAGATTTTCATGTGAAATCTCCTAATTTTTGAATATTGGATCAAATTTGTAAATCACTATTTGGTTCACACAAAAGTCTGTGGGTTATATTCTGCTCATGGGCCACTTTTTGCAGTTCATAAATTAGTGGTCTTTAAGTCCTTCTCAGCTGTGGTATGCTGTGATCCTATAATTTTAGGAAATAGCATTGCATCCATTGGGCAGATGTTCATACATTTGTTCAGAATAATATTATAAAAGAACTGATTATATTATATCATAACCCTGCTCTAAACACAATGGAAAAAAATAAACAAAAGTCCCACACAGTGGTTTATTTTCCACCCTTAAATATTTCAGTTCTTCTTTTTGCTATTCAGAGCTCTGTCCAATACTGATCTGCCTGGCCTTAAAACCTTGTACTACCAATCTAGGCAACCTTCCTTGATAATTACAGTCATCACTAGACCACTTTTATTTTGAATACTTGAAGTATTTATATCTCAGAACACACAAGTTTCCTTTAAATACATTATCCTGCATTTAACAGTAAAATACTATTCTGAGTACCAGAATGAGGGCTGGGCCATTTATTGACTCATGCTACCTTTATATTCCTCAAAGTGCTCAGCACTATTTTTCAGCATTATTCGACAAATTTTCCTGTCTCACTCATACTGTTAGTGCCTCAGACTGGATCACTCTAATACTCCTCCAGCACAAATATAATTGGTAACACTGTTTAGTATGAATAAGTGAGGTCATAACTGGCAAACAGAGGGAGGGGGAGAGAGAAAGAGAGTAAGAAAGATGGTTTGAAAGTACACAAAAGAGAGGCTAGAGGGACAGGACAGGGCTGGGAAATGGGAGGTCTACATGTCAAGCAGCTTTTAAAAAAAATTATTTTATTGAAATAATAATAAATAATAATTATTATTGAAGTAATAATATTTTGAAAATATTTGCAAACAAATCAACAGACAAAGAATTAATCTCCAAAATATATAAACAGCTCATGCAGCTCAATATTAAAGAAGCAAACAACCCAATCCAAAAATGGGCAAAAGACCTATATAGACATTTCACCAAAGAAGACATACAGATGGCCAAGAAGCACATGAAAAGCTGCTCAACATCACTAATTATTAGAGAAATGTAAATCAAAACTACAATGAGGTATCACCTCACACCAGTTAAAATGGGCATTATCAGAAAATCTACAAACAACAGATGCTGGAGAGGGTGTGGAGAAAAGGGAACCCTGTTGCACTGTTGGTGGGAAGTTAAATTGATACAGCCACTATGGAGAACAGTATGGAGGTTCTTTAAAAAACTAAAAATAGAATTACCATATGATCCAGCAATCCCACTACAGGGCATATACACAGAGAAAAACATAATTCAAAAAGACACATGCACCCCATTATTCATTGAAGCACTCTTTACAATAGCCAGGTCATGGAAGCAACCTAAATGTCCATCGACAGATGAATGGATAAAGAAGATGTGGTACATATATACAATGGAATACTACTCAGCCATAAAAAGGAATGGAATTGAGTCATTTGTTGAGATATGGACGGATCTAGAGACTGTCATACAGAGTGAAGTATGTCAGAAAGAGAAAAACAAATATCGTATATTAACACAGGTATGTGCAACCTATAAAAATGGTACAGATGAACCAGTTTGCAGGGCAGAAGTTGAGCACAGTCGTAGAGAACAAACGTATGGACCCCAAGAGGGGAATACTGCAGTGGGGTGGGGATGGTGGTGTGCTCAATTGGGCGATTGGGATTGACATGTATACACTGCTGTGTATAAAATTGAAGACTAATAAGAACCTGCAGTATAAAGAAACAAACAAACAAACAAAAAAACAACTAATACTAAACTTTCTTTGGGTTATTTTTATGGAAATATGTTAATATAAATGTTTCAGACATTACATGAAATTTCTAAAAATCTTGTATGTTCTGGTATAAATTAGAACCCAATGTCTGCTGCCTGGGGTAGAGAATGCAATTGTGCTGCCCTGGCAGCTTCTTCCTTTTTGTTATGTAAAATTCATTTCTGATAAATATCAAAATGTACAGTTGCTAAAGTTATGATTATGTATACCTTAATGATTATTAAAGTATTAAAAATTTATTTTTTTGAAGTAATAATATTTTATTGTGTTAACACAATAAAATAATTAACACAATTATTTTATTGTGTTAATTTCTACTGTACAGCAAAGTGATTCAGTTATATAAATATTTTTTCTCATATTCTGTTCCTTTATGATTTATCATAAGATATTGAATATAATTCACTGTACTACACAGTAAAACCTTGTTGTTTATTTATTCTGTATGTGAGTTTGCATTTACTAATCCCAAACACCCAGTCCATCCCTTCCCCATCCCCTCTCCCTTTGGCAACCACAACTCTGTTCTCTATGTGGGGTCAAGCAGCTTTTTTAAAAAAAAATTACTTTTAGTTTTTTATTTTGTTTCAGATAGCTGAACAATACAACTATATTCCAGCACATCTTCTTAACCTCATGAAACCTTCTTAAGCTATTCACTAACCAAAAGAAAGACAACTTATTTATGTGTAAAAAATGCAAGGGGAAAAGGTGATGATTATATAACAGGGAATTTGAAACCTCAAATAAATTGTTCAAAAAATTTTTTTTAAGCTTTAATTTTATTTTATTAAAAAAATATTATTTAAAAAATGTGGTAAAATATACACGACATAAAATTTTAACCATTTTCAGTAGCATTAATTCACATACTGTGCAATCATCACCACAATCTATCCACAGAAAATTTTTAATATTACTAAATTGAAACTCTGTACCTATTACACATTAAATCCATTTCCCCCTACCCTAATCCAGAGACCACCACCATTCTACTTTCTGACTCTGAATTTGACTACTCTAAGTACCTTGTTTAGGTGGAATCATAAAGTATTTGCCCTTTTGTTATTGGCTTACCTCACTTGTCATAATGTCTTCAGTGTTCAACTGTGTTGTAGCATTTGTCAGAATTACCTTCCTTTTTAAGGTTGAATAATATTTTATTGTATATATGTACCTCATTTTGTTTTGGAACTTTCACTTTAACAGAGTCTCCTCAATCTCCCTCCAAGTGACTGGATCATTACATAAGAGCAGCAATTACCCCCTATTTTTGCCATCATTCTACATTAAGAAACTTTTATCTCGAAGACAAAAGTAATATTTCATTTTAATTTGCATTTCTCCAATTAATAGTGAGATTAAACTGTTTTTATTTTTTATTCTAATTTTTTGAGTTTATTTTCTGCCTGTGAGATTGTTTCTGTTTTGTATATAGATGCATTTGTATTAGTTTTAGATTCCACATATAAGTAATAGCATACAATATTTGTCTTTCTCTGTCTGACTTACTTAGTATAATCTCTAGGTCCATCCATGTTGCTGCAAATGGCAGTATTTTATCCTTTTTAATGGCTGAGTAATAGTCCATGTATATATATGTTACATCTTCTTAAACCAATTGTCTGTTGATGGGCACTTGGATTGTTTCCATGTCTTGGCTATTGTAAATAGTGCTGCTATGAACATTGGAGTGCATATATCTTTTTGAATTAGAGTTTTCATCTTTTGTGGATATGTATATGCCCAGGAGTGGGATTGCTGGATTATATGGTAGCTCTATTTCTAGTTTTTAAAGGAAACTCCATACTGTTTTCTATAGTGGCTGCACTAATCTACATTCCCACCAACAGTGTAGGAGTATTCTCTTTTCTCCACACCCTCTCCAGCATTTTTTTTTAACATCTTTTTTGGCGTATAATTTTTACAATTTGTTACAATGTGTTAGTTTCTGCTGTATGACAAATTGAATCAGCTATATGTATACATATATCCCCATATCCTCTCCCTCTTGTGTCTCCCTCCCACCTTCCCTATCCTCTCCCTCTAGGTGGTCACAAAGCACGGAGCTGATCTCCCTGTGCTATGCAGCTGCTTCCCACTAGCTATCTATTTTATATTTGGTAGTGTATATAGAGAGACTCCATGCCACTCTCTTACATCGTCCCAGGTAATCTTCCCCCTCCCAGTGACATCAATTCTGTTCTCTACGGCTGCTTCTTTATTCCTGTCCTGCTCCTAGGTTCTTCAGAATCTTTTGTTTTTGTTTTTTTTTTGTTTGTTTTTCTTAGATTCCCTATATATGTGTTAGCATATGGTATTTGTTTTTCTCTTTCTGACATACTTCACTCTGTATGACAGACTCTAAGTCCATCCACCTCACTACAAATAACTCAATTTCATTTCTTTTTATGTCTGAGTAATATTCCATTGTATATATGTGTCACATCTTCTTATCCATTCATCTTTTGTTGGACATTTAGGTTGCTTCCATGTCCTGGCTATTTTAAATAGAGCTACAATGCACATTGTGGTACATGACTCTTTTTTGAGTTATGGTTTTCTCAGGGTATATGCCCAGTAGTGGGATTGCTCGGCTGTATGGTAGTTCTATTTTTAGTTTTTTAAGGAACCTCCATACTGTTCTCCGTAGTGGCTGTGTCAATTTACATTGTAAGGATTCTTCAATATACGCAAATCAATCAATGTGATAAACCATATTAACAAATTGAAGGAGAAACACCATATGATCATCTCAATAGATGAGAAAAAGCTTTTGACAAAATTCAACACCCATTTATGATAAAAACCCTCCAAAAAGTAGGCATAGAGGGAACTTACCTCAACATAATAAAGGCCATATATGACAAACCCACAACCAACATCATTCTTAATTGTGAAAAACTAAAACCATTTCCTCTAAGATCAGGAACAAGACAAAGTTGTCCACTCTCACCACTATTATTCAACATAGATTTGTACGTTTTAGCCACAGCAATCAATCAGAGAAGTAAAAGAAAAAAAAAGGAATCCAAATTGGAAAAGAAGAAGTACAGCTGTCACTGTTTGCAAATGACATGATACTATACATAGAGAATCCTAAAGTTGCTACCAGAAAACTACCAGAGCTAATCAGTGAATTTGGTAAAGTAGCAGATACAAAATTAATGCATAGGAATCTCTTGCATTTTTATACACTAATGATGAAAAATCTGAAAGAGAAATTAAGGAAACACTTCCATTTACCATTGCAACAAGAAGAATAAAATACTCAGGAATAAACCTACCTAAGGAGACAAAAGACCTGTATGCAGAAAGTTATAAGACACTAACTTACCTCAACATAATAAAGGCCATATATGACAAACCCACAACCAACATCATTCTTAATTGTGAAAAACTAAAACCATTTCCTCTAAGATCAGGAACAAGACAAAGTTGTCCACTCTCACCACTATTATTCAACATAGATTTGTACGTTTTAGCCACAGCAATCAATCAGAGAAGTAAAAGAAAAAAAAGGAATCCAAATTGGAAAAGAAGAAGTACAGCTGTCACTGTTTGCAAATGACATGATACTATACATAGAGAATCCTAAAGTTGCTACCAGAAAACTACCAGAGCTAATCAGTGAATTTGGTAAAGTAGCAGATACAAAATTAATGCATAGGAATCTCTTGCATTTTTATACACTAATGATGAAAAATCTGAAAGAGAAATTAAGGAAACACTTCCATTTACCATTGCAACAAGAAGAATAAAATACTCAGGAATAAACCTACCTAAGGAGACAAAAGACCTGTATGCAGAAAGTTATAAGACACTGAAGAAAGAAATTAAAGATGATACACACAGATGCAGAGATATACCATGTTCTTGGATTGGAAGAATCAACATTGTGAAAATGACTATACTACCCAAACCAATGTATGGATTCAATGCAATCCCTATCAAAGTATGTATGGCATTTTTCACAGAACTAGAACAATAAATTTCACAATTTGTATGGAAACACAAAAGACCCTGAATAGCCAAAGCAATCTTGAGAAAGAAAAACAGAGCTGGAGGAATCAGGCTCCTGGACTTCAGTCTATACTACAAACCTCCAGTAATCAGGACAGTATGGCCCTGGCACTAAAACAGAAATATAGATCAATGGAACAGGAGCGAAAATCCAGAGATAAACCCACACACATATAGTCACCTTATTTTTGATAAAGGAGGCAAGAATATACAATGGAGAAAAGACAGCCTCTTCAATAAGTGGTGCTTGGAAAACTGGACAGCTACATGTAAAAGAATGAAATTAGAACACTCCCTAACACCATACACAAAAATAAACTCAAAATGGATTAAAGACTTAAATGTAAGGCCAGACACTATCAAACTCTTAGAAGAAAACATAGGGAGAATACTATATGACATAAATCACAGCAACATCCTTTTTGACCCACCTCCTAAAGAAATGGAAATAAAAACAAAAATAAATAAATGGTACCTAATGAAACTTGAAAGCTTTTGCACAGCAAAGGAAAACTTAAAGAAGGTGAAAAGACAACCCTCAGAATCGTAGAAAATATTTGCAAATGAAGCAACTGACAAAAGAGTAATTTCTAAAATTTATAAGCAGCTCAATATCAAGAAAACAAATAACCCAATCAAAAAATGGGCAGAAGACCTAAATAGACATTTCTCCAAAGAAGATATACAGATTGCCAACAAACACATGAAAGGATGCTCAACATCACTAATCATTAGAGAAATGCAAATGAAAACTACAATGAGGCATGACCACACACCAGTCAGAATGACCATCATCAAAAAATCTACAAACAATAAATGCTGGAGAAGGTGTGAAGAAAAGTGAAACCTCTTCCACTGTTGGTGGGAATGTCTTTAAAAAATTAAACTTGCTTTTCAAAATACTTTTGTATTAGTACAAGTGAAAAGGAAAAAATTCCATTGAAAAGAAACATGTGTAGACTGGCCTAGTCAATGAAGACCACCATTTCTATCCATGAAATAAATGCTTCAAATATATTAAACATGTTTAAATTTTCAAAAAATATCTAGGTTAGAGTCATGTGACTAGTTTGCCCAATGGACTGTGAGCAGAAGTGGTAGGTGTGTCTTCTGAGCCAGGAAATTAAGAGCCTGTATCTTTCCTCCATTTCTCTTTCCCCCATGGTGCTTGTTTATTCAACTAAAATATCATTCATCAAATTGACATGAAACTGGACTGCAAATCATAACCTACAAATAGTGCAAGCATGTCACAGAGGCTAGATATGCACATGTGCATGTGACATGCACATGAAATGGCTAACACTGCTGTGCATACCACTTCCATAGGAGTTTTGCCCTATAAAAATCCTTTAGACTATCTTGAATCACATTGCATAGAAACAGCAAAAGAAAATTCTTTGATTATTTCAGGTGTTTTGTCAGGCATTTAAAATTATGCAAAAATTTTAATGTTTTTAGGACTTAAAGTTTTACTGAACCTAAGATAAAAGTCAACACTACTTACAAAACACCTGAATATGGAGAGCACACTCAACACACTTATGTGGAGAGCACATGATGAATATATATTACCAAACTCTGGCTTCTTTAGGTCTATTCCTGTTGTTTTATTCTAAGCTTTATATGGTCTTGGATCCTTAAAATATGGAGATTTAATCAAATAATGTTACATTGATTTTTCCATTCTAATAACCAGCTTTAAAAAGAAGCACAGTAGAAGGGTATAGCCCTTTTTATTCATGGGTACTTTTAAAGTCAATTCAATTTTTATTGTGATATGATATTTTAATGAACACTATCCTAAAAATAAAATTGACTGCATTATGGTTTTGTCTACAACATTTAAGTATCTTATTGCTAAAATATTCCAAAATGAATCCAGTAAGTATTTTCCATTTCCAATAGCCCAAGAGATTGAATTCTACTATTTTTATCAATTACAACTAAACCAGGTTAAGAACAGCTGCCCTAAAACCCTGCAGATCCAAGCTAGTCATCGAAGAATCTAAAACACTAGCATTTTCCATTCAGGTTGGAAAAATTAACGTCCAACATAAAAGAGATCTGAATGATTAATCAAGTAAACAGTCAACAAACACTTCTCTGTTGTTCAAGCTAATAATTATTTGAAGATTGAAGTTTCTGCCTTTGCTATTATTGGTGATTCCTAGAGTCACAATTTCAATGTCAAATGTGACAGTTTTATCAGCCACCTTTCCCAGGAGTAACTGCAGGTAACTGATTAGTCATTTCTTTTCCATTTTCAAAAATGGCACTGTTTGTACTAATGCACACTGTCTGATGCTTCTGCAGAGACTCTTATTCATTCTATGATCTGCCCACACTCCTATAATGTCTCTCCCGTCCAATTGTCTCTCAGTTTCAACTCCAAATGTTAATGTCTGTCCACAGAAATAATTTGGGGTGCTGCAGTTGGATTCGGAATCTTTCTGGAGTGTTCTACTTCCTCTATTGCTCAGACAGTGCCCTTCAAGGCATCTTTCCACTCATGAGGCACCAATGTGAGATGACCTATTTGGGGGATGCTTCAAGGACTTCATTCCTGGAAGCCATCTCCTCCACCAGAAGTGATAATTGGGTTCTAAGAGCGATGCTATGAAGTTCATTTCAGCACTTCATATACATCCTCAAAATGATTTGAAGTACATTTATGGGACTGGAGCCTGTCATCTTGGGCACTAAACTCATCATCCACCTTACATCATTGTACTATCATGCCACCAGGGTTTTCTATTTTTTTCTTGCATCTGCACTGGTGGGTGAGATGCTGCTGTTCCATTGTTTAAAATGTAGTTTTTCACTATGTTAAGAACCGAGTCATTCAACGAGGAAGCTAGCCATGGTACATCATCCAGTAAAGGCACTTCTGGTAGTCTGTCCAACTGAATGTGTGAGGCTTTTTTGGTAAAGCTCTGCAGTTTCTCACTCTGCTCTTATACACCACCAAGAATGGCAGTCTCTCTTTCTTGGACTGTCCTCTACAGGGTTAGTTCCATGCTCTTTGACTTCTGGAATCATCTAGTGGCTTACTACTCTGTTCATTGGTGTCCACTTCTTGCAAAAGACCAACCGCTCTAACTGGAGCTTCCTAAGGCCTCCCTTTAAATCATTAAAATGCTATTCCAGGACCATCCTCTGGGAAGATGTCTCTTTGATCTCTGGGATGATGACTTAATCCTTTTCAAGTCATGCTTTTTTCTGAGAATCATGAGAGGTTTATAGACTGTATTCTCAGAAAAATGATCATCCATGCCCTGCCTCTGTGCCTCCTGCAACCCCTGAAGTTCTGGCCCAGCTCCTGTTGGCTCCATGTTCTCATGGGTCTCCTGCTGCTCAGGCTCCAACTCCTCTTTGTAGGTGGCATGGCCTGTGGTTGTTGGTATGGGTTCCTGACTGTTCCATACCTCACTGAGCTGCCCAGCACCTGGAGCAGCTCCTTTGAGAGATAAATGGATTCTGAATAAAGCTGAAATGCTTCTGCTTTGATATGTTATATCGGAGTTGCCTTTAACATGACTTTTGCTCGTTCTGGATTGATTGGTCATTGTTGGTGATGAGAGAATAATAAAAACGATAATTTCATTTGGTGGCATATGGCACGGCTCAGCCTGTGGTAGATGGTAGAGATGTCTGGTGGGGCAAAGGGCCAGGTCAAATGGTCATTTTATAGCAAAGTAGTGAGTGAGCAAAGCTCAGAGCTCCCAACTCCAAACCCTGCATTCACCTAGCAGTTATTTTATTTTCCTTACTTCATCTGTTTTCTAATTACTTCAGTTGGTTAAAAAAACAAAAACAAAAACCTTTTCTGGTTAAATTATATACAACTTCTTAGGAAGAATATTTAATAAAGCTGAGTCAGGGGAATTAACACTGAAATGATTTTTATAAGCTTTAACAATATTATGACTCAGCCATAAAGTAATAATTTAAAATGCTTTGAATGTTTTATGAGGAGAAAATGAGTTAGGCACTAAAGGATGTGCATTGCCATGGATTGCCATTTTGTATTGCATTCTCACAGCTCATACCTTGTCTAGAGTGATGACCTATAATTTTGGAGGTTAAAAAAAGGATTAACCTAATGTAGATTGAGATGGTCACTGATTTGTCTGTAAAGAGATTAACCCAGGGGATGTGTGAACTGCATATCCTCTGGTTATAT
This sequence comes from Physeter macrocephalus, assembly GCF_002837175.3. Classification (NCBI taxonomy): domain Eukaryota; kingdom Metazoa; phylum Chordata; class Mammalia; order Artiodactyla; family Physeteridae; genus Physeter; species Physeter macrocephalus. The sequence continues at coordinate 9,031,531 of NC_041225.1, read as the reverse complement.
CTGCATGAGATGGGGTGGATCTTTGTGTTTGCCTCCACAGGGCTGTGGCCAGATGAAGGCCTTTGGTTTTCTCTAGCTCTGTTATTTGCCTGAGTTTCCAGGTCTTCCTGCTCCTGGAAGGGAAAGCAAATGTGGAGCAGACATCAAGCCACCTCTGCCCTAGGACTAGGCACTTTCCAAGCTGCTCATGGAGCCACCCTTGTAGACTCTGACCTCCTGGTCTCTGGTTTCTTCTCATTCGGACCTGCCTACTCCTTTCTGTCTTAGTGGACTCTGTCATCCTGGCTCATTGTCTTCCAGGACTGCAGAATCTGCTAGATCTTTTCTGGTCCAGACCCTTTCGCTCCAGGACTCATTCTGAACAAAAGCTCTGCACAACATGCCACCCTGCCCTTTGTTAGTCAATGATCACAGGCTTGAGGGAGAGTTTAGCTAAGTGAACTTGTGACCTTTATTGAATATTGAAGAGTGTACCAGGCACTGTTCTCAATGTTTTACTCATATCAGCTCATTTAATTCTTGTGATGACCATGTGAGGTCTTTATTATCCTCATGGAGTAACTTCCCTAAGATCATGCAGATATTAGGGGACAGAGCCATGATTCAAATCCAGACAGTTTGGCTCCCAAAGGCTGAACTCTTCACCACTACACCATAAAACCTCTGTAAATAAACACACAGGTAGTAAAATGGGAAAGCTAGAGCATCAGGGTGAATTATGCAATATTTTTTGTATTTGTATCATGTGCCAGTCTTGTACACATGCAATGACAGATCTTGAGTTATATCAGATAATAATTTTATATTCTCTGAGTTCACAAGATAGTGAATGATAAAATAAAGGAGAGTATGATCAAGACTATATGAAAAATGCAGTCTAATTTGCTAAGAGAGCACAGGGGAAGGAGTGAGCAGTCCCAGGACAGAGGATCAGGGAATACTTCATGGTCAAGCCAGAGTTTGATCTGGATCCAAGCATAGTATTTGGGTGTTAGAAAGGAAGAAAGAAGGGAGCAATTTTAGGAAAGGAAAGAACAGAGGGAAAGTCCCAAGGGCACAATGTGTACAGGGGCAGTAAATAACTTTGGATAAGAATTAGAATGAGAGCATGAAATAGAGCTGAGAGATGAAGGCCAGAATTTAGAAGACCTTATTTGCTGGGTTTAGGAGTTTGTGTACAAATTAAAAGGTGACATACTTCAGAGGATTTGAATGTGCTTCAAATGGTTGACTGGACAGCAGAGGATGATATAAATTGGAGCTAAGAGTAACCTAATAAGAGGTTGATACAGTCTCTTAGTTAGAAGAGTTATTAGGCAATGGGCAAAGAGGGATGAATTTGAGAGCCATTTTATAAGCAGGAATAAAAGCCTTAGTGAGCAGATATGAGGGATGAGACAGAGTGTGTTGTCATAAACAGTGAGAGCCAGAGTGTCCAGGTTGTCACCCATAAGTCAGTAGCTTTTTCCTTCACCTGGTTTCTTAGCACACTTGACCCAACAGCATAAAATGTGAGATCACCACTTCTACACTCTGCTTCCTCTGATCCTCAACAGAGGAAGAATATAGTTGTCCTTGACTCTGAGATGACATCTAATCAAATCCTTCTTGGTAAAATATGAAATTAATACTGACAAATGTCTACACCACTTGTGGAAAATTTGTGAGTCTCCATTTAGAAATTGTATTAATTCTTACAGCCACTGTTTTTAAAAGAGTCAGGAGGACTCCCAAAGTGGTCTAGATAGCCATAGCTCAAACAGAACACGATGTATTGAGTGAATTGCTCACTCAGGCCTTTATTTTGTTCTGGGATCTCAATAGAGGGAAAAAAGACATAGTACTATTTTGAGAAGGGCTCTGAGAGCAGTTGTGCTCTACTGAGTAGCAATGATGGTTGTGGATATAGGAGGGGGAATGACAGAAATTCACCACGTACAAGCCATCCCAGCACAGGTCAGTTTTTGTGGGATGTTGGAGTTGAAATAGGTAAGGATTTGTAGAGACAAAATCCCTTGCATATCTCTGGAGAACGTTGGGAATCTGGCTGTTTTCTGTAGGAAACTTTTCATGGAAATGTCAACAGCTCTAAAAAGGGTATGGAGATTCTCTTGCTTAACTAGTGGTCTTAGGCAAGCAACAGACATATTGGACCTAGTTTTGGCCAATGATTTTTTACCTCCTCCCTTTAGAGGAAAGCATAGGACCCGATTTGATGCATGGGGATCCTGTATTGACTAAGATTTAATACTTTGTCAGTAGTGCTTCCTATTTGGCCTGAAAGGGCCAACTGCCTTCAAAATTCCTCTTTATAGTATTTCCCTTCCCTTAGTCCCAGAAGAATGAGAAAATGAAAAAGACTGCGTGAGTTAAACCTATCACTCTTTTTTTGACAACAATTTCGGAACATATGCCCTTCTGGCATAACCATGTAATAATGGATGGTAATTCCAAAGCCATAGAGTTGCTCCCAAAGCAGCCCTAGACTATTCGTGTTTATTGCTGGGTCAGTCTTGGGAGTTTGCACCTTTCTAAGAATTTGTCCATTTCTTCTAGGTTGTCCATTTTATTGGCATATAGTTGCTTGTAGTAGTCTCTCATGATCCTTTGTGTTTCTGTGGTGCCAGCTGTAACTTCTCTTCTCCTTTTTCATTTCTAATTTTATTGGTTTGGGCCTTCTCTTTTTTGTATGAGTCTGACTAAAGGTTTATCAATTTTGTTTATCTTTTCAAAGAATCAGCTTTTAGTTTCATTGATCTTCTCTAAAGTATTTTTTTAGTCTCTATTTCATTTATTTCTGCTCTGATCTTTATTATTTCTTTCCTTCTACTAACTTTGGGTTTTGTTTGTTCTTCTTTCTCTAGTAGATTTAAGTGCAAGGTTAGGTTGTTTATTTGATATTTTTCTTGTTTCCTGAGGTAAGCTTGTGTCACTATAAACTTCCCTCTTAGAATGTTTTCACTGTGTCCCATAGGTTTTGGATCATCGTGTTTTCATTTAAATTTGTCTCCAGGTACTTTTTGATTTCTTCTTTGATTTCTTCAGTAATCCATTTGTTGTTTAGTATTGTTCAGCCTCCACATGGTTGTGTTTTTTGCAGTTTTTTTTCTTGTAGTTGATTTCTAATCTCATAGCATTTTTGTCAGAATAGATCCTTGATATGATTTCAATTTTCTTAAATTTGCTGAGTTTTGCTTTGTGGCCCAAGCAGGCCTGGACTGAATTTGAGGTTGAATAACCTAGACATCCAATCCACTGCCACATTCACAAGTGCAAATTGGAATATCCAAATGCTGCTTCTTTTCTGTGACTTTATCACTTTCCACTGGATACGCTGAGAGTGCGCTGCTTGCCTGTCACTCCTTTTATTCAGATGAAAACAAGTCTTAAATAATATACAAGGAATATTCTCCATAAGAACCAATAAAACTTCATAAAAGAGGATGATGTGACTGCCTAAAACCCAAAGTCTTACTTGATTTGGTTTCACCAATCCTAAAAGATATCCTTTTTATTTTTTAGAGGTTTTTGGAGTATAGTTGGATTAAGTTATTATCTCTAAATTGTCTGGTATGATTCAGGTAATAACCAGCATTGTATTTATCCTGATTTTAATAATTGATGCCTGCTTTTGTGAGCAGATGTCAATCACCTTAGAAGTAGGGGCATAAAGAAAACTTGGCAGTGATATGGCAAGATTCTCTATTCAAGGGCTGGAATCAAGGTTTTCTGAGCTATGAAATCATCAGGATGTGTCATGAGTAAGAGGTGGTAGAAGGAAGGTTGCCATATCTGGAGTGCTGAAGTGATTAGCTCTGGGCCACTTCCCAGTGAACCCAAGAAATCCTTCCTCTTTGGCTGAGTTACTTGGAAAGCAACCTGTTCCCAATGTACATGAAGTTTACCTTCTGCTCTTTGTACACTGTATAAATGTTCAACTCAGTCAAGGAGGAATTTGGAAGAAACATTTTCTTATGTGATTGTTTGAAATATTTTCATATGAATCAATAAGATGGAAATGTGACTCTTTAGAGAATCTAAATCCATAGAAACTCAAAGAAACCATTTTGCGTGGTTGATACTGGAATTTATCCAAGACTGCCACAAGGCCAACAGAAAAGCATCCTGGGGCCTATGATGGTTGCATAATAAATTGAACTGAGGATACTAGGAAAGCCAATACATCAAAAAACTAACCCCTTACCTACCACCAAATCATTTTAAAATGAATTTCTCAAAAGAGGCTGCACAGGTTACTTTTGTTGTATTGGGACAGGTTTATTCACCAGTAATTGCACCCAGGAGAGACTTCTTAAACTTCTACTTGTAAAGCAGGACCTGGGAAATAAACTCTCTGTTCTCCCTTATGGCTAATATAATAGGGGAGTATCCCTTAACCCTTTCTGTTCCCTCACTAAATATTCTTAGGATGACTCCTTCTGCTGCACTGTCCCCTACCCAGTGTTGAAACCGAGCAGGACACAGTGGTACTCCTGGGCATGAAAGCCTTTCCATGTCCCCCATTTCTGGTTTATGGTGAAAAGACTCCAGCCTCCATGACCTCCCCTGAGTCCCAAAAGGCAGATTCAAACTGTTGCTAATCCGGGAAGGGAGGGGATGCAGAGATAGGGGAGGAACAGCCAAGAAACAATAGTGAAGCCTTGGAGCAGAGTCCTGGTTCTGCCTCAAGGGATACACATAACAGTATCTTCTAAGTTCTTTATAGAACTAAAACTCCCAACAAATGGAAGATGTCAGCATTCTTCATTCCAGATTAAAGAACCAGAGAAGCTCTTCAAGAAGTCCACCTGAGGCCAGATTAAGAACCACACAAACTCAGCAGATTTCCTGAGACCAGATTAAAAGAGTGCAGGCCCTGCGCACACCCTAATCTTATGAGCAGCCCCACCCTTGAACTATTGGTATAAAATTCCTCACCATATCCTAGTAGGTTGGGACACACAGTTTTCAAGGGAAGGAGCCTGCTATGCTCCCCTTGGTCTGGCAAAGCAATAAAGCTATTCTTGTCTACTTCACCCAAAACTCTGTCTCTGAGATTTGATTGGCATAGGTGCACAGAGGCCAAGTTTTTGGCATCAGTGTGGACTTCTCCTCTGTAGTTCTACTCTCAGGCTGGCACTTAGTTCCCTCAGTTTTATTCTACTCTTCTCCAGCCCCACCCCCCCAATGATATTTACTATTCCAAGTCCATTCTCTTAAGGTGAGGTACTCCCAGTGAGCTATTTGTTTTAGCCTTTTATGATTATTAGTTTTTGTATTAGTTTTTCTATTGCTGCTTAAACAACTTACTACAAAATTTAGTAACTTGCACAGAGTTAACCCAACTGCCAGGTCTGAGGGAACAGTCTCCACAATACTGCCCTCACTTCAGACACCAGCCACAAGTTTAGAAGTTCCCAGGATCACTTACAGCAGACCAGCTGGCTACAAATTTGGGGGTCCCCATGGTCACTCAGGTTTGATAATTCTTTAGGATGACTCACAGAACTCACTATTAACTGAATGATTTATTATGGGGGAAAGATACAAGTTAAAATTAACCGAAGAAAGAGACATATAGAACAGAGTCTGTGAGGGGTTCAAACACAGAGCTTCTGGCCTTCCTGTTGCACTGAGTCATGGATGGTGTTAACTCTTCCAGGCCACCATGTGTGACAATACACACAAAGTATTGTCAGCCAGGGAAGCTCACCCACAAACATTTAGTGTCCAGAGTTTTTATTAAGGCTCAATAGCACATTGCCCAGGTGGCTGACTCTGTCTCCAACTTCTCCCTGATGTCAGGCTTACATGTTTACTCTCTAGTTCCTTCAGAGGTTGGAACTCATGCTGTGTGATCCAAATAAATCACGTTGTTAGACAAAGACACTTTTAGCAGGCATTCCAGGGACCTAGAGATTACTACCTAATAGGTGAGGTCAAAGACTAGACTTCTCTTTGGGTGAGGCCAAATTCCTAACTATGTAAAGCTTAAACAACACAAATTTATTATCTTAGCATTCCATAGGTCAGAAGTCTGATAGGAGTCTCACTGGGCTAAAAGCACAGTCTCCTTTCTGGAGACTCTACGGGTATTATCTCTTTCTTATTCATTCCTACTGTTAGCAGAATTCAATCCCTTGTGGTTACAGGACTGAGATCCCTGTTTTCTTACTGGCTGTCATCTGAAGGCCATTACCAGTTTGCAGACACTGCCTGCATTTGACCTCCATCTTTAAAGCTAGCAATGGCATGTTGAACTTAATAAATGCTTTGTATCTCTCCTCCTCCATCTTTTGTCTCATCTCTCTGACCTGACCTGGTAAAATTCTCTGATTAAGGAAAAATTCTCTGATTAAGGATTAGAATGGTCCTACCAAGATAATCTAAAGTAATTTCTTCATTTCAAGGTCCTTAATTTCATCACATCTGCACAATCCCTTTTGCCATATAAGGTAACATATCTACAGGTTAGGGCATGGAGGCCAATATTCTATTAGAGATACTGAACATATGAATTTTAAAATGTGGCTTGGTTGCCTTAATTCAACTGAAAGTATGACATAGTGTCTTCTAAGCCATTAACAGGGCCAAGAGGGGAAATAGTTCCAGGTGGGAGGTTTTTCATGGTCCATCAAATCTCATACATAAGAGTTTCATATCCCAAAATAGAAAAAGCTGGTCAGGATGGCTTTGTTTTACTTGCCCCAAGTATTATATTTGTTTCATATTTGACAAACAATTATCAAGAAATGGCTGCTTGCTAGGCAGTATGCTAAGCACATTTTCTTGGTTTTCCCACTAAATCATTTAACTAGTTAAAAGAATTCAGATCTTCATTTCATAGATTGGGAAACTAGATTTTAGAAATATGCAGTGTATTACCCAAGGTCACACAGTGAGAAAATGATATCTCAGGAATTTGAACATGGTTTTCTGTGAGTCTAGGATTTTTTAGACTGCAAAATGCCAAGTCTCCAATGTTATCTAATATGTATATTTAATACCTATATTACATACATATATACACACTTTTTAATATCTACAATGTTGACAACTCTATTTTTATGTATACAATTTTACTTTTATTTTATCAAGTTCTGAGAACCTAGAAGCAGAAAATATGCATCTTGTTTATCTGTGGAGAAAATGTTAATTGCATTTGAGGTGCATACACTGATTTTATAAAATACTCTCTGATAATTTCTTAATAGGCCAATAAAATTAAGCAGCAAAGTCATTTTAAATGGAATTTAACAAGCACAGAATTTCTTCTAATGCATTCTTTTTAATCCCTAAAACATCAAATCAAGTGAAATCCCAGAGTATCTATATAACAATTTCATTCAACTCACTTATAATGGGGAGGCATGTATTTTAATTTTTATAGTTTTACCCTTGTAACACATCTTTGCAGTTGGTTAATTTAATTCAAGGCAATTTTCAGACCAAAAGTGAGGCAATTACTAGCCCATTATGAGAGGTAGTTAATAGATTTTCCATTCATATTACTGAAGATTTTGATTTCCAGTATTTTCACCTGGTAAATCTTTAGGGAGCAAGATCTCATACTCTACCTGTAAGTGGCTTGGCACACCGATTGTTCACTTCTCCTAACAATCCCTAGCCTGGAACTTCTGTGCTATGAATCTAAGTGTCACATTGCTCTTTTGCATCTTTCTATTCAGGGAATCCTCACTCTGTGTTTCTAATTCTTCCCCCCTCTGTGGGGAAAAGACCTCACAGACCTTCGCAGATCACTTAGTTTGCTAGTGGGAAAGTGATAGTCTCTCATTTCAGTAAAGTACATAATGAATCTTGATCTCTCGACTCTTCTCATTCATGCAAAGTAGAAAATCAGGGTCAATGTTCTCCTCTTGTGAAAGTAATCACTTGGGTTTAGCAGAGAACTGCAGAAATCTCCAAATCAAGATGTCTTCTTGGCGGGAGGACATCTGTTCCTCCTAATGGCGTATTTGGAAAAGTAAGATCTCTCAGTAGCTCCTCCTGGTGGCAATTTCTAAGATACAAATCTTTTTGCTGGAGTCCTGCCTTGGGGAATTGCTCTAAGCTCCATGGGTTATAGGAGAACTTATATTATTTTTAGTTCCATCTTCTATTTTTTTTTTTTTTTAACTACAGAATCCTCTAGTGGTAGCTGTGAGGCCATGCTTATGGATCAGTTTTTTGAAAGTTTCTTTTTGAAGTTTCAACGACTTTTACAAGGATGTAAACATGGACATCTCAGGTTATAGGAGAACCTTAATTTATTTTTGTTTCCTCTTTTATTTTTTTTTTTTTTTTTAACTACAGAATCCTCTAGTGGTAGCTGTGAGGCCATGCTTATGGATCAGTTTTTTGAAAGTTTCTTTTTGAAGTTTCAACGACTTTTACAAGGATGTAAACATGGACATCTCAGCAGTACATATTGAGCTCCACTCTTACGTGCTTTCCTCCACGTTGCAAGGGAGAACTCAGATCCATTGAGTCCAAATATTAAGTACTTACTCTGTACCAGTCACAGTTCTAAGCATTGGGAAATACAGAATATAACCAAAGACACAGAAATTCCTGCACACATCAAACTTCTTTTCAAGTAATAAATAAAATAAATATATAAAGTATATAAGATGATAGATGATGAACCAGAGAGGACATTCTGGATTGGGTGTGGGGCTCATGTTTTCAAGCCCTAATCATCTGTGGTCTCTTCGGACAGTCTGATTTCAGGTTATTGGGTACAGTGAACCCTGTTGTCTATCTAATATCCTTATGCCCTGGTTCTTTGCTAGCAATCCTGATTTTCTCTTGGCAACTCTATACTGATTTTCTCAGACTCCTTTGTAGCTATCGAAGGCAATGCAAATCAGTTCTGGTCATGAGATAAATAAGCAAATGTTCCTGGACGGGTTGTCTCTCCGGCCACCCCTGCCCAAAGTCAAGGACTTTAGAGGAGAAGGTCTCTGTCTATTTCCGCTCTGCTTTATTTCTGACCTGAATGTGGACATAATCTCTGGAACTGCAGAAATCCCCTTGCATTCAGGAGGAAAGCATATGTCAGAGGTGGTAGAGCAGGAAAATGGAACCCAAGCAGTTCTATCAGCCCTGACTCTGATTACCATCACATTGCACCCGAGGGGCTCCATCCACATTGCAACCTTTGCATGTGAGACCCACTGGACCACAATTTTAAGGGATACAATATGTATGAGACTCTCTGAAATTGTGAAAACCTGAAGCACTGTGTTTTTTTAATTAACCCTTCTTTGGTTTATTCACAGTATTCAGGTTGCAATTGCACACAGCCAAATACAATCTTAAATGATGCAGGAGGGGATTAATGATAGTTACGTTTCATCTTCAAAACTTTTCTTGCAGGATACAGATGAAGATACTTAAGTTGAGTCCTAGGACAATTCAGGTATCATACACGGCAAATGTGCAAGGTGGGCTATAGTAGGGATTGTAGTGGTGTGATTCATCTGTCAGGTTTGTTTTCTTGCTATTCCAATACCTAGAGAACCCAACTTGTTCAAAAAGGAGGATAGAAGGAAGGATGAGGTTGGAAGTATCAGACTTTAAGTCAAACATTAGGGCATAATTGAACAATCAAAACTATATCTTACATTATATAAATGCAAAGAGTTTCTCAACTTCATATCCAAGCACTCACATCTGTCAAGACTGTCTCCTGGTATCTGGAATCTGTGTCCATTGCCATGCCAATATTGCCATCTAAATCTGATCCAGAATCAGCCTCACAATGTCCCATTCAAGCCATTGAATTTGCCTTATCCTTGCTCTCCTTGTCTTCAGTCTATTTCCCCACTAATTGAATCTCTATATTATCAGAGTTGCTTTTCTCAAAATCATATTTCCCACTATCATTTTTCTTCTTTAAAACTTTCTTTAGATAAATTCTGTTTTCTGGATGAAGTCCAGATTCCTTAACTTTGTGCACTAGGTTCTTTAAGCTGTGGCAGTATTTGGCTTTCTGGTTTTCTATCACTAGCCAAACCTTGACAATTTCTGGATACACTGCCACATTTACGATATTGTGCCTTTCTTGTTTATGGGTTTTCTTTCTGTCAAGAGTGTTCTCCTTCCTTTCACCTTTCTGCGTTCCTCTTGCTCTTCTTTCAAGGCTCAGAAAATGGAACCAACTCTGAAGTTTTTCCTTATTTCTCCAAACAGTTGATTATTTCTTACCCTGTATTATTCCTTATATTACATCATCTGGTACTACCTCATGACGGCATTTAATTCACTTTATACAATGATCAGTTCAAATTTATTTATATCTGTCTTTTTCCAGATTATGAGTTTCTAAGGGTTCATGTTCATATCTTATTTGTATTTATTTCCCAGTTTTTAGTATAAGTGCTCAACTAATATGAGATCAGTTTAATTTTTTTTATTTTAGAATTTGTTCTAAGTAATTGTCTTGATCATAAGCTACCTGACTAAGTCAGAGATGGGAATGAAGTAATAAAAAAAAATTCTAAATGCAAAGCTTTCTGAATTGCTTGGAATCAGAGTCAAAGCCTTGAATTGTTTGGAAATTACTAATCTGAGACCATTTAATGAAGATTTTGAGTTGCATTCAGGATATTATCAGGGTACAACATAACTGTCAGAGATATGAATATACATATATATGTCTTTTTCATGTCTTTCCATGCCTAATGACAGAAAATATATATTAATATATTTTCTTATTAACAAAACAAAGCAATAATATTTTAAGAGATTATATTGTACAAGCATATATATTTTCAGTTGGTTGGGATAGGATTCATATAATTTGATTAGATGGAAATGGTGTAAAAAGTGCATATTGGTATCAAGGGAGCCTGTTGTACTTAATGTTGATGGATGCTTAATATTGTCAATTCATATACGGTTCCAGCAGCAATGAGTAGAAACATTGCCTTTAGGTGCAAGCCTATTAATAAATTAATCTCATTACAAAATGTCATCCAATGGGCTTATCTTTCCCACTGGAAAAAATACAGTCTAATGCTTTAGCGCATCATGTTTGGGCTGGAAGGCAGATGATTAATTATTTTGTTCTGTATTGGAAATTCTCAGGTTGCCATGAAAAAAGGGAGCCATGTAGGCTCAGCTTACATAAAATCTTACACTGATTAGTGGAACTCATCTTTTTTCTTATCTCTTTCTCTCTCTTTTTTTTTTCCAAATGGGCATTTTATTTGGGTAGATTTGGGTAGATTTATTTGGGTACCCATTCCATTTGGGTAGACTATTATATTGTCTTACCTTACTTGAGAATACATCATTATAAGCTGTGTGATATGTACATAAGTAGTAATATTAATTTTACACCAAAATAAGTGTTAAACACTTGATAGTTCCAATTTAAATTCATATCTCGGGCTTCTCTGGTGGCACAGTGGTTAAGAATCCTCCTGCCAATGCAGGAGATACGGGTTTGAGCCCTGGTCCAGGAAGATCCCACATGCCGTGGAGCAACTAAGCCTGTGCACCACAACTACTGAGCCTATGTTCTAGAGCCTGCAAGCCACAACTACTGAGCCCACATGCCAAAACTACTAAAGCCCGGGCACCTAAAGCCTGTGCTTTGCAACAAGAGAAGCCACCACAATGAGAAGCCCAATCACCACAAGGAAGAATAGCCCCCGCTCGCCGCAACTAGAGAAAGCCCACGCGCAGCAACGAAGACCCAACACAGCCAAAAAATACTAAATAAATATAAATAAATAAATATAAAAAATAAATAAAATAAAAAATAAATTCATATCTCAAAGGTAGTTAGTGAGCTTTTTAAAGATCCTAATCAGAAGTTCACATGACAGAGGAGGCTCAAGCAGGTACTTCAATATCACCATCTAAATCTGAACTAGCCTCTTGCTATTCAAAGTGTGGTCCAGAGACCAGTATAACAGGCATCACCTACGAGCTTGTTAGAATGTACAATCTCAGGCCCTCAACCCAGACATAATGGATCAGAGTTTGCATTTCAACAAGACTCCCAGTGGATTCTGTGAATATTTAATTTGAGAATCACTGCACTAGGCAGTTTGTTAAAATTAGCATAAGAGATGTAAGAAATAAATTTGCTTTGGTGAAATGAGTAATGAACAAACACATGGTTTATTAGAAATATTTATACAGGCACCTTTGCCCTTTTGGGAATTAGATATAAGAATCTGGGCAACCCAGTAGCTTTTGGAGTGGCACCCCAAAATAAATGTAGAACTCATTTGGTCTTGTGTCTCTCCACTTAACAGAAGATTCTGGTACCTGATCTGACTACAAGGTTAGCTGAACTTGCTGTCAAAATGTTGTTATATTTACCTTGGAATGAAACTTTCATGAAAGATGCTTGCCACTGTCTGCTAGGACAGAGAATGAGGAAGTCTCATGATTATTCTTGTGCTTGCTTGATAGTAAATGTTTGTAAGTGCTTATAAGTTTGCATGTCTGGAACGTCTTTCATGATTAGCTTATAATATGCCACCTGCTAGCAAGCCCAGTAATCATTGGTAGCTTGGACATTTACCAGAAAGTATCTTACAATGAAAAAAGACTAAATTGATTTAGGGCAGTTTACAATAGAGATTTGGAAGCTACACAACCCTATAGTTTCTTTTCATTTTTCTAGTGGTGCTCTTGGCTTACAGATAATCTCATGACTGAGAAGATTTTGTATTCCAAGCAAACCTCCAGTCTAGGTCAGAGTAAGACTGCCACTAATAATATTCTGTTCTGAATGCCACTGGTGGGGCAATACGTTCATTTCTGCAAATGGAACTTGGCCCTGGATTGCTATACCTCTTCAATGAATCACATTAATTGCCAACAGATGGCACAAATAACTTTGTGAACTTCACAGATATTTCTACAACATTCTCTTACTTTGTCATTCTCAGGTGAGAAATCAAGTGTTTCTTTAGACATTTTTAACTCCATTCTAAATCAGCATAATAAAGCCTAACCTTTGGCCTTTTCATAATCTTTAAGTCTATTTCCTGAACCTCAAAATGTGTTGTTTTGCTAAATGGCTCACTGGGTCTTGGTCTATCCACAGTGTTCATGGTCACCTGTAGAAGGAGCTGGGAATGAAAACTATTATTACTTTAATGGCAAAGGATCTGGTAGGCAGAGCCATAAAATAGCCTGTTTCAAACATATTGAGCAGGATGCCATATTGATAATTCAACATGTATTCCTTTTTTATCCCTGCTCCTGCCAGAGAGTTGACAGAAATATTATCTCAGCCACTCTCGAGAAAGCAGATCACCTTTAGGGAGATAAAGGTAGGAAGTACAAAGGATCTGCTGAAGACAAATGGGATAGTAGTAGATTTTGGAAAAGTATATGATAACTCTGTATTTTCCCCAAAATGTGGCATAATGAGACCCTTTTTGCTTCCGCAGTTGGAAAGGAAAATGGCTCAATTCTTTGTGTATGGATGTCTGAGGTAGGATCATGCTAAGAACTAAGAGCTTCAGAATTAAAATGAGGGGTATCCTTAGCCAAACTTGATGCTGAGGAAGTCACCAGAGGGTTACAGAAATGGACCAGTGAGACGTCTCCCAGGGTTGTCTTGTTGCATCAGTTGGACTCTGGAAGTTGAGCTTTCAATTGTGTTACCAAGAATCTTTAAGCTATATGTATTCTGTTAGGATGGTTTAGATATTGCTTCATTTCTCAGAGTCTAGTTTTTTCTTTCTTTTTTCTCCTGCCTCACCCAGTCATAGGTAACTGGACTGAGTGTACATCCGACTTAAGAGCAATTCTCCTATGAAATTTGAAATTGAAATATGGTCTATCTTAGTGAATGTTCCTTTTGATCCAACAATGTTCCTGTTGTTGGATGAAGTAGTCTATAGATGTCAATTATACCCAGTTGATGGATGGTGTTGAGTTAAGCTATGTCTTTACTGATTTTCTACCTATAGGATCTATCACTTTCTTATAGAGAGGTGTTGAATTTCCCAATATGATAATGGGTTCATGTTTCTTACTGCAATTCTATTGGTTTTTGCCTCATATAGTTTATGCTGTGTTGTTAGGTGCATACATGGTAAGGATTGATAGGTCTTGGAGAACTGACCACTTTATCACTATGTGATATTCTACTTTATACCTGACAACTTCCCTTGCTTTGAAGTCTTCTCTGTCTGAAATTAATATAGCTACTCTTGTTTTCTTTTGATTCATCTTGGCATGGTGTATTTTTCTTCATCCATTTATTTTATTATTTTTTAAATGCATGCAAAGAAGTTCTTATTTCATTTTATTTTCTTAGCTTCCCCCTGGACCCCTAGATTTATTGAGATATAATTGACATATAACATTGTGTAAGTGTAAGGTACACAGTATGATGTGTGAAATCTCAAAAAGATGAATTCATAGAAACAGAGAGTGTATTGGTGGTTGCCAGGGGCTGGGAGATAGAGGAAATGGGGAGATGTTGGTCAAAAGGTACAAACTTCCACTTATTTTAATCTATATGTGTTTTTATTTTTAAAGTGGGTTTCTTGTAGGCAACATATAGTTGCATCTTATTTTTCGACCCATTCTGACAATTTCTGTCTCTTAATGGGTATATTTAGACTACTGATACTAAAAGTAATTATTGACATATTTGGATCAATATTCCCAAATTTGTTACTGTTTTCTGTTTGTTCCCCTTGTTCTTTGTTTCCATTTTTATCTTCCACTATTTTTCTGTCTTTTGTGGTTTTAACAGAGCCTTTTATATGATTCTAGTTTCTCTCCTTTCTTAGCATATCAATTATACTTCTGTTTTTTAGAAACTTCTTTTAGAAGTTGCCCTAGAGTTTGCAATGTATGTTTACAACTAATCCAAGTTCACTTTCTAGGGGTCCTGCCCACTTTCTAATAAAACTATGTCACTTTATTGGCAGTATGAATAACGCATATAACAAAATAATCCTAATTCCTCCCTCTTATCCCTTGTCTCTTTGCTGCCATTTATATATACATATATAAATAATCATACATGTTTGAGTATGTTGTTACTATTATTCTATTATTATTTTGAACAAACTATTATCAGTTAGATCAATAAAGAATACGAAATTTAATTTTATCTTTACTTATTCCTTCTTTGATGATCTTCCTTTCTTTATGTAGATCTGAGTTTCTGATTTTTTTCTCTTTAAAGAACTTCTTTTAACATTTTTTGCAGGGCTGGCCTATTGGCAACAGATTTCATCAATTTTTGTTTGAGAAAATATTTATCCCTCCCTTTTGAAAGACAATTTCACTTATAGAATTCTAGGTTGGTTTTTTTTTTTCTCTCAACACTTTTAATATTTTACTCTACTCTTTTCTTGCTGCACATTCTGAAAAGTTGGATATAATTCCTGTCTTTGTTTCCTTATAGGTAAGATGTCTTTTTCCCACTAGCTTCTTTTGGGATTTTTTTCTTTATCTTTGATTTCCTGAATTTTGAAAATGATATGCATTGGTATAGTTTTTGGTTTTGTTTTTTATTTGTCCAACTGATACCTTCTGATCTTCTGGTACCTGTGGTTTGTTGTCTGATATTAAGTTGGGAAAATTCTCATTCATTGTTGCTTCAAATATTTTTTCTCTTCCTTTTGCTCTTTCTTTCCTTCTGGTGTTCCCATTACACATAAGTTATATCTTTTGTAGTTTTCCCATGATCTTTGGATATTCTTTCTGATTTTTAGTCTTTGTTCTCTCTCTCTCTTTTTTTTTCAGTTTTGAAGGTTTCTATTGATATATCCTCTAGAAGATATTTTTTTTTCTCAGTTGTATTTAGTTTAGTAACTCCATTAAAGTCATTTTTCACATTACAATGAAGAGCTCTATATTTACATTACAGTGTTTTTGACTCTAGCATTTCTTTTTGGTTCTTTTTTAGGATTTATCCATTCTTTTTTTTGTTTGTTTGTTTTTGCAGCACACGGGCTTCTCACTGTTGTGGCCTCTCCCATTGCAGAGCACAGGCTCTGGACGTGCAGGCTCAGCAGCCATGGCTCACGGGCCTAGCCACTCTGTGGCATGTGAGATCTTCCTGGACTGTGGCACAAACCCGTGTCCCCTGCATTGGCAGGTGGACTCTCAACCACTGCAACACCAGGGAAGCCCTATCCATTCCTTTTTTTACATCTATATGTACCTTTATATTTAAAGTGGGTTTCTTATAGCCAACATAAAGTTGGCTCTTGTCTTTTGATCCACTCTGACAGATTTAGGATAAACTTGGAGAAATCCATTGTCAAAACATACCGAAATTAAACTTCTGAAAACTAAAAGCAAAGAAAATGGTTTGAATGGAGCCAGAGGGAAAAATAATAGGGTCTTACTTACAAGGGAAAATAAATTTGAATGATAAAAGGGATCTCATCAGAAACGATAGAAGCAAGAAACAAATATCCCATTTTTAAAGTTGCTGAAAGAAAGACAATTCAACCCAGAATTCTATAGCTAGTGAAAATGTCTTTTAGAAATGATGGTAATTCAAAATATTCTTAGAGGAAGAAAAACTAAAAGAATCTGTCACAAGCAGACCTACCTTAAAAGCATGGTTAAAGGAAGTTCTCTAAACAGAAAGGCGATGATAGAAGGAGGAAATTTGGAAAATCATGAAGAAAGAACACAGTAAGCAAAAATATGGATACTTACAATAGGCTTTTCTTTTCCTCTTAAATTTTCTGAAGTATTTTTGATGGTTGAAGTAAAATTTCTAACACTGCTTGGGATTCACTCACCTTCCTGAATCTGTAGGTTTATGTCTCTTGCCAAATATATGAAGTTTTCATTCATTATTTCTTTGGATACTTCTTGCTCCTTTCTCCTCTCTGGGACTCTAATGACAAGAATATTAGATCTTTTGTTAGAGACCCAAAGGTCTGTAAGGTTCTGATATTTTTTTCCAATCTATTTTCCCTCTGTTGTTTACATGAATAATTTCTATTGCTCAACCTTTAACTTCACTGTTTCTTTTCTCTGTCCATTCTGTTTTGCTGTTATACCTATCTACTAAGTTTTACTACTGATTATTATATTTTTCAGTTCTAAAATATCTACTTGGTTCTTCTTTATATCTTCTATTTTTTGTTGTTGCTGTTGAGACTTTCTTTTTCTTTTTGGTGTTTTCTATTATTTTTTTTTTCCACTTGATTCAGGTGTTTGTAATCACTCACTGAAACATTTTTTGAAGGCTGCTTCAAAATCTTTGCCAGATAATTCTAACAACCCTGTAATCTTGGTATTGGCACTGATTGATTGCCTCTTTTCATTTTGTTTGGAGTCCTCCTGGTCCTCAGTATGATAAACCTTTTTTATTGAAACCTGGAACTTTTTGTATTATGGCTAGATCTTATTTAAACCTTCTATTTTAGCTAGATTTCTCTCACACTACTTCAGCAGCAGAGGGGAGGGCACAACCTCCTTATGTCAGATGGCTATAGAAACCCAGGTTCTCTAGACTTTGTTGAGAGTTGGATAGGAGTCTTCTTCTTATTGCTTGACAGGGGTGGGTGTTCAGTTCCAACATCCCATGTGGTCTCTATTGGCAATGCAGTGGAGGTAGCCTCATTACTATTGAGTGATTACAAAAGTCTTGTCTCTCCACTGGCCCCTTTTGACTCCATCCCAGCATGGAGGGGGAGAGATCACATGATTAGTGTGTGTGTCAGGGAGGTGGAAGTGTAAATTGATACTTGGTCTTTGCTATGGATAAACACCAGTGATTGTTGAGTCCAGGCTCCTAGAAAGTTCACTACAGTAAAATTGCCTCTAAATAAGGAAGTTGAACTCTCCAAATGAGAGGAGACATCTGAAATATTTGAGAATTCAAATTTAGAGGAAAATGAAAGGGGAAATAAACCTTATGATTTTGTTTGGGAAGTTTACCTTTCCTGTCAAGCCTTTCTTAACATATTACTTTATTTTGCATTCCCCTATTTCCTGTATTATAAGCTCTGTGTGCATATGTGTGCTTCTTCATTTAAGACTAAGCAATTGTATTCTTAGAGAGGAAGTTGTAGCAGCTTCACAGAAACATTTTGATCCTTCTGCAAGGAATTGCTTTTGCAACATATTATCTGCATACTGTTCTCTCCCTGCATTCCACTTCTTTAGGAGACAATTTTATATGGGTGAGTACATCTCTGGGAAAATTCTCTTCTACCAATTTCCCTAGAGCAGAAATCTCTGCTGCAGAAAACTCATGGTTTATTGTTCTCAAAATTTAAAAAACGTTATAAGGATATTCAGGTCTTTACCACACATTGCTAACATGTCTAATTAATTTTTTTTTAATTACCAATTTATTTTCATTCTGCTTGATGTTTTAATTAAGTGCATGGATTGATATTGTTTAAGGAAAGTACTTATTTGGCCACATATATAGACAGTTTCTGGCCCAAACTTTTCCTTATCTCATGTACAGTTCTCACAGTGTGCCGAATCAAATTCAAGAGGCAGCAAAGGAGATTATACTTTAAGATGTATCAGTGTTTTAAGGGATATGTCAGAATCTACTGATGTTCAGATTCAGGGAGAAAGAAATATCAATCCAGAAAATAGATCCAAGCATGAAGGATTTGAAAAAGCTACACAAGCAAGTATATGGAAAAATGGTTTATTTTTGATGAGGGAAATATGACAAAGTGTGCAACTGTCCACTTGAGGCAATAATTTTTCTTCCAGATCTTATGAGACTTAATTGTGGTCATTTTTGCAATTCACTTCTTTAGAGGTAGTAATTATCTGAATATTACAGATAATATCCAGTTCTGGCACTATCATCTAGAGGGATTTATCTAGGATTGAGTTTGCAAAAAGCAATGGTAGAGAAATGGAAAATGGCTATAGTACTACAGCTTATAAAGACCTCTCAAGGAAAAGTGAAGAGAAATATAGAAAAAGAACTTTACATTCTCGTCTTAGAATCCAACTTTGTCCGTTTACAAGTATTTTCTAATAATTATTCTCCTTTATTTCTCCAGACACTTTTTTCCCCATTTTGTTTCAGAGAGACTGTTTGTTGTGTAGAAGAGAGGGGAAAAGACCCATTACTGAGGTTTTCTCAGTCTTCCCAACTTTTGATTTATACCATGTTTTTCTGGAAGCAATTTTACTCATCAACCTATGGCTTCTGCTAGATTATTAGTATATTGTATTAACTATCTTCACTCCCAAACAATTGTGCATATACACTCCTGCCTGAATCACTTCCAAATCATATGATTCCTCCTAGGGTTGTATATGAACAGCTCATGCTTAGGACCAAAATGTCGATGAAAAATTTTAATATTCAGGGTCTATATGTGTAAGGAGGAGAAAATGTTCACTTTTTTTTCTTTATGCTTGAACTCTAACTATTTTAACAAATAAATCTAGGTGTTGGTATCTTTTCATGGATTTTACCGGATACCTAATAAATTCTTGACTGTGGTTTTAGCTCATTCTTCCACTCTAGAATTTCTATTTCCATTTTACCTTTGATTACTACTTCTATTCCACTTACCCAGGTTTCCCTACCTTACCACAAGTCACACACAGGCTTAATATCCATTTTCTATCTATCATGTTTATTAACTATCTCACTGTTTTCATAATTTCTACTTTATTTCTTGGAGAGTTCCATACATTTTTCATTCACATATTAAGATGAGTGGGCATGGAGGTGGAGGGCACACTCTGATGCATAGCCCCAGCCAAGTTCCTTGTGTAGTAGAAATATGTGGTCAAACCCAGAGAGCTTCTCTCACACAAATATGATGAATTTCCTTCTGTGCATTAGAAAGCTGGTGGTAATTCTTATTTCTCTAAAGGAATTGCATGAAAAACTGTAAGTCCCAAACTGCCATGTTCTCATATCTTTTCCTGTCTCTTCAGCTTTCTATGCCACCTTGATACTCAAGGGTGCAAGGGTCACTCTCCTTTTGGAATGTATAGTGGAAGGGGTTGGAGGAAGGTAGTGTCAGGCCCTGGTTGCCTCAAAACACAAGCATTTCTCTCTTGTTTATATCTGGGGTAAGAACCATATTTTTGAGGAATAATGTTAGGTTGAAATGATCTATCTTTTTTCTGTGTGACTCAACTGTTCTGTTTCAGAGGTCAAAGCTGATATATTCCAACACAACCCGTCTGGTGTTATAGTTAATAGAAATACCTAGATCTCTTTATTTTTCTTCATAACATTTCTTTCTATCTGTAATACTATGTTATCATTTGCTTGTTTGCCTACAGTCTCTCTTTCTCTACTGCAATAAACTCCTTGTGAGCAAGGAATTTGATTGCTTTGTTCACTGTTGAATTCTTAGTTCCTGACATACAGTAGGTGTTCAGTAGACACTTAAGAGGACATAACTGTAAATGGTTATGTAGTAGGAAATAGTAGTAATGTAGGACATAACCATACATTGGAGAAGACAAAGTGGATTATCAAGCTCTTCACTTCTTGACTCTGTGGTCCCCATATGTAGGTATCCAAAACTGAAGTTGATTGGTTTAGGCAAGGAAGGTGGATGGTTTATTTTGGAACATACTGGGTTTCAGATGCCCCAAAGACATTTCCATAGAGATGTCAACTGGAAATTTAGATTGAAAATCTAAAGCTAAAGGGACAGTTTTGTGTTGAAGGAGAGACTGAGGACTCAACAGTAACCATGTGTTATTTGGTGCATGAAAAGCACTAGGCAGATTTTGTAGCATGAAATGACCGGCGGACTGGAGACAGAACCCTTGGGTGCACTAATGTAGAACTTAGAGAAAATATTTTTACTTAATTATGGCCTTCTGAGTAAGTCAAAGGATAAATATTGGACGTTAAAGAATGATTGAATAGAGACCTCGAGAGATTTATCTCCAAGAACTATGTTTTTGCTCTTCAAGGGAGGATAAAATCCCCAGAGACATTTGTTTATAATTCAAAAGATTGTAAAACAATGGGGAGCAGAGTTTTATCAGTTTTTCTGGAAGGGAGAGTGGTAGCTATATGGCAATTCCTGTATAAACTCCCAGATTCATAATTTCAGAATTCTTCTCCTGTAGTGCCAAATAAAAAATCATTGGTGCATGTAGGGTTATATCTGGTTCCTATTGTATCACCTTGAAGAGAGATAATGGGGCATAGGGAAACAACACATTTGCTGCTGTAAAGTAACTGTACTATGCCTTTGATCCCAAAACTTAATGTTTTATTTCAGGACAAAATAAATAAATGTAGATATGAAAAACATTGATTAATACTGATAGGCCAATATGAGAGAAAAAGAATCCATGCGAGTGATTGAGAGCTGGGAGAGGGTGATATCTTAGAAGATAACTGAGTTTTCAAGTATTTGAAGAGCTCCCAGGTAGAAGATAGATTTAATATAATCTTAATCTAGATTACAGAGGGCTGTATAAATGTTAATTGTTGCACATTACTGGGAAGCAAGCTTTGGTGCAAAAGGGAAAGCACCTTTATCAATTTTCAGTAATCGACCACTGTCTCTTAGAAGTAGTGAAGTAACATGGTATAATGAAACTACTGGACCAAGACAGTATAGGACAATTCCTGGTATTTAATTTTCAACACTCATTGTCACATTGTTTTGGGCAACCATTGTCATCTTTGAATCTCTGTTTTCTCATCCTTAATCTAACTAGCTAAAAGAACTGTCCTGAAGGTCAATCATGTAAAAGTATTGATGTACATAAATTTGAAAAATTTTAAATGCCAAATGAATCTGAGATAAATGCTCCTGAATGAAAGTATTAAAAGAGACACTAGGGAATTCCCTGGCGATCCAGTGTTTAGGAATCTACACTCTCACTGCCAAGAGCCTGGCTCAATCCCTGGTCAGGGAACTAAGATCCCACAAGCCACAGGGTGCAGCCACAAAAGAGAGAGAGACTAGGTGGTTTCTTGGATGCCTGGCATTCTGATAACTCTGACCTTAGATATCTGAGTGAAACCTCATGGGGGAACCCCAGTAAGAAACACCCTACTGAGTCTAGTCAACCTACAGAACCATGAGAGACAATAATAAATTGTTTTAAATTGAAGGGGTAGTAGTATATAGCAATAGATAATATAACTTAATGCATTTCCTATTTGAACTGAGAATATACAAGAAACTGAACCACCTGAAGATTCTCAAGGCTAATCATCCTCATATGTTTTGCTAAAAGTATATCTTTTGTTCTTATCACACAGTTAATTATAACTTGTACATTTTTATGTGCTATAGTGCTCATTTTCTCCAAGCTTCCAACCCAGTTCTCTGTGGAAAACCTTCATTGGGACTCCAGCTACCCAAGAGGACATAACTTAATGTTTTTTCCAAACCCATTTATGTTACCAGGGAAGTGCTGCAAATATATTACATAGAGAGAACACATGGGTTTCCCTTAGAGTATTTTCTTTAATTAAGAAAATAGAATACATAAATAAAAAGAAATACATTTACCCATCTTTTGAGATGTGCCATAAGAACCTGAGAATTGCATGAGAATATGGTCTTGTTTTTGAGGAAATGATCTATTTTGGGCATACTTTTCCTAAAAATTGAATGCTGATATTATTTCACCATAGGACATAGCCATTTCTCAGCAAGGAAGCAATATGTGATAATGATAGACATATATTAAAACAGCCTTAACCTGTCAAAATGCTCTCACATATGTTAATACAATCACAGAGTATTAAAGTAAGAATTAGACAATAAGTCCAATTCCTTTGTTTTCCAAATAAGGACAATGGAAGCTACAAGGTAAAAGTGATTTGCTCATGGACATTTGGCTAATTGGTGGCAAAACCCAGATTCTTTTGTCCCTGTCCACTTATCATTATATCATTCCTGTCTTGGGAAACTCTTATGTGGTAAATTCAGCAGCCCTGGTTTGTCTAGTTTTACAATGAATGAATTAAGGCTTAAATAATTTAACTAAGGTCAAAAATATAATTTGTAACCTCAAGCACTGTTAAGAGCCTTTATCTCCCCAGAAATTCTACTCCTAGGCCTATGTGCAAAATAAATGAAGCTATACATCCACATAAAAATTTGCACATAAACGTTGATGACATTATTCATAATAGCCAAAAAGTGGAAACAACTCAAATGTCCACCAACTGTTGAACAAATAAACAAACTGTGCTATTTCCATACAGTGGAATACTATTCAGCAATAAAAAGTAATGGAGTAATGTTGGATATTAATCCCCTCTCAGTCATATCGTTTGAAAATGTTTTCTCCCAATCAATAGATTGTCTTTTTATTTTGTCAGTGGTTTCCTTTTCTGTGAGAAAGCTTTTAAATTCAATTAGGTCCTCTTTGTTTATTTTTGATTTTATTTCTTTTGTTTAAGAGACAGAACTAAAAAATTATTGCTACAGTTTTTGTCAGAGAGTCTTCTGCTTGTGTTTTCCTCTAGGAGTTTTATAGTATCCAGGCTTACATTTTGGTCTTTAATCCATTTTAAGTTTATTTAACAGCTCATACAACTCAACATCAAAAAAAACCAAAAAACAAAAAACTAACAACCTGATTAAAAAATGGGCAGAATAAATGAAAGACATTTTTCCAAAGAGGAAATACAGATATCCACCAGGCACATGAAAAGATGCTCAATGTCATTAATCATTAGGGAAAGGCAAATCAAAACCACAATTGGATATCACCTCACACCTGTCAGAATGACTGTCACCAAAAAAATCACAAATAACAAATGTTGGGGTGGAAGTGTAGAAAAGGGAACCCTCGTACACTGTTGGTGGGAATATAAATTGGTGCAGCCACTGTGGAAAACCGTATGGAGGTTTCTCAAAAAACTGAAAATAGAACTACCATATGACCCAGCAATTCCAGTCCTGGGTATATATCTGAAAAAAGCAAAAACATTAATTAAAAAAGATACATGCACACCAATGTTCATAGCAGCATTATTTACAATTGCCAAGATGTGGAAGAACCTAAGTGGACACCAACCAGATGAATGGATAAAGAAGAAGTGGTAAACATATGCACTGAAATACTACTCAGCCATAAAAAAGGATGAAATTTTGCCATTTGAAGCAACATGGATGGACTTGGAGGGCGTTATGTTAAGTGAAATAAGTCAGAAAGAGAAAGACAAATACTGTATGACATGTGGAATCTAAAAAGTACAACAAACCAGGAAATATTAAAAAGAAAAGGAGCAGGCTCACAGGTATAGAAAACAAATTAGTGGTTACCAGTGGGGAGGGGGAAGGGGGAGGGAAAATATAGGGGTAGAGGATTAGGAGGTACAAACTATTAGGTATAAAATAAACTACAAGGATATATTGTACAACACGAGGAATATAGCCAATATTTTATCATAACTATAAATGGAATATAACCTTTAAAAAATGTAATGGAGTAGTGATATATTCTACCTCATGGATGAATTTAAAAAATACTATGTTAAGTGTAAGAAGCCAGACACAAAAGATCACATAGTGTATGATTCCAGTTATATGGAATATCCTAAATAGGTAAATCCATAGAGTCAGAGAATAGATTAGTGGTTGCCTAGGGTTGGGGGTGGGGGTGGGTGGTGGGAGCATAGGAATGACTAATAAAGGGTTTGAGGGTGTTTTTGGAGTGATGAAAATGTTATAAGATTGTGGTGATGATTGCAGAACTGTGTGAATTATACCTTTGAATTATACTCTTTAAATGAGTCAATTTTATAGCACGTAAATTGCATTTCAATAAAGCCATTACAAAAAAGAAAAAGAAAAAGAGGAAGACAACTCTTCATCATGACCTAGGAGGCCAGGATTTGATTTAAAAATGGCATATTGTATAACACTGAAATATGCCAGCTAAGTAACTCAATTAAAGTGAGATGCAAATGAGTTAAGGGCTGTGATTTATTCCTGATGTGAGTCAGATTTACCTAGACCAGTGTTTCCTAAAGTGTGGTAAGCGTTCTCTTGATGGCATGATGATTTTAAGGAATACTCAGATTTTAATAAACATGAAATTAAATAGTTGATGCTGGTAGTCTATTTGTGGAGATGATATAAAGTTTCTCTTGAGATATATTAATTTTAGTTAAAAATAAATTAATGTAGAGAAACAAAAATGTACAAATAATGGTACAATTGGTATGAGAATATGATAAAAATCATGAAGATGGTTCAGGAACAATTGACTTTTGGGAAACTCTAGTCCAGAGGAAACTTCTTTCCCAACACTCAGATTATTCACTAAATTTGTCCAACAATAGCAATCTTTGGGTTACCTAAAGGAGGAATTAGATGAGTGTAGATAGCTCGCGGTCTCCCTGTTCTCAGATCAGGAGGGACATGGCTTAAAATGGCAAATCAAAAGTGGCTCACTTCTGTGCAAAAGACCACGCCTCATATTTGACTCAGTAATATAGTGAAAAGAATAAGGGCTGTTGAGCTAAAAGATTTTGGATTTGAATATTTGCTCAATAGATTGTCTTTTTATTTTGTCAGTGGTTTCCTTTTCTGTGAGAAAGCTTTTAAATTCAATTAGGTCCTCTTTGTTTATTTTTGATTTTATTTCTTTTGTTTAAGAGACAGAACTAAAAAATTATTGCTACAGTTTTTGTCAGAGAGTCTTCTGCTTGTGTTTTCCTCTAGGAGTTTTATAGTATCCAGGCTTACATTTTGGTCTTTAATCCATTTTAAGTTTATTTAACAGCTCATACAACTCAACATCAAAAAAAACCAAAAAACAAAAAACTAACAACCTGATTAAAAAATGGGCAGAATAAATGAAAGACATTTTTCCAAAGAGGAAATACAGATATCCACCAGGCACATGAAAAGATGCTCAATGTCATTAATCATTAGGGAAAGGCAAATCAAAACCACAATTGGATATCACCTCACACCTGTCAGAATGACTGTCACCAAAAAAATCACAAATAACAAATGTTGGGGTGGAAGTGTAGAAAAGGGAACCCTCGTACACTGTTGGTGGGAATATAAATTGGTGCAGCCACTGTGGAAAACCGTATGGAGGTTTCTCAAAAAACTGAAAATAGAACTACCATATGACCCAGCAATTCCAGTCCTGGGTATATATCTGAAAAAAGCAAAAACATTAATTAAAAAAGATACATGCACACCAATGTTCATAGCAGCATTATTTACAATTGCCAAGATGTGGAAGAACCTAAGTGGACACCAACCAGATGAATGGATAAAGAAGAAGTGGTAAACATATGCACTGAAATACTACTCAGCCATAAAAAAGGATGAAATTTTGCCATTTGAAGCAACATGGATGGACTTGGAGGGCGTTATGTTAAGTGAAATAAGTCAGAAAGAGAAAGACAAATACTGTATGACATGTGGAATCTAAAAAGTACAACAAACCAGGAAATATTAAAAAGAAAAGGAGCAGGCTCACAGGTATAGAAAACAAATTAGTGGTTACCAGTGGGGAGGGGGAAGGGGGAGGGAAAATATAGGGGTAGAGGATTAGGAGGTACAAACTATTAGGTATAAAATAAACTACAAGGATATATTGTACAACACGAGGAATATAGCCAATATTTTATCATAACTATAAATGGAATATAACCTTTAAAAAATGTAATGGAGTAGTGATATATTCTACCTCATGGATGAATTTAAAAAATACTATGTTAAGTGTAAGAAGCCAGACACAAAAGATCACATAGTGTATGATTCCAGTTATATGGAATATCCTAAATAGGTAAATCCATAGAGTCAGAGAATAGATTAGTGGTTGCCTAGGGTTGGGGGTGGGGGTGGGTGGTGGGAGCATAGGAATGACTAATAAAGGGTTTGAGGGTGTTTTTGGAGTGATGAAAATGTTATAAGATTGTGGTGATGATTGCAGAACTGTGTGAATTATACCTTTGAATTATACTCTTTAAATGAGTCAATTTTATAGCACGTAAATTGCATTTCAATAAAGCCATTACAAAAAAGAAAAAGAAAAAGAGGAAGACAACTCTTCATCATGACCTAGGAGGCCAGGATTTGATTTAAAAATGGCATATTGTATAACACTGAAATATGCCAGCTAAGTAACTCAATTAAAGTGAGATGCAAATGAGTTAAGGGCTGTGATTTATTCCTGATGTGAGTCAGATTTACCTAGACCAGTGTTTCCTAAAGTGTGGTAAGCGTTCTCTTGATGGCATGATGATTTTAAGGAATACTCAGATTTTAATAAACATGAAATTAAATAGTTGATGCTGGTAGTCTATTTGTGGAGATGATATAAAGTTTCTCTTGAGATATATTAATTTTAGTTAAAAATAAATTAATGTAGAGAAACAAAAATGTACAAATAATGGTACAATTGGTATGAGAATATGATAAAAATCATGAAGATGGTTCAGGAACAATTGACTTTTGGGAAACTCTAGTCCAGAGGAAACTTCTTTCCCAACACTCAGATTATTCACTAAATTTGTCCAACAATAGCAATCTTTGGGTTACTTAAAGGAGGAATTAGATGAGTGTAGATAGCTCGCGGTCTCCCTGTTCTCAGATCAGGAGGGACATGGCTTAAAATGGCAAATCAAAAGTGGCTCACTTCTGTGCAAAAGACCACGCCTCATATTTGACTCAGTAATATAGTGAAAAGAATAAGGGCTGTTGAGCTAAAAGATTTTGGATTTGAATATTTGCTGTGTGACTAGAAAAACCTTGGGCCAACCACAGTGTATCTGAGTCTGTGTCTTATTTATGAAATGGAAATATCAAGACTTATTTTAACAGTGTGGTTGTGAGGATTAACTAAAACAATGTGAGTGGCATATATTACCTCAGATAGAGTAGATGATTAAAGGCTAGCTTCCTTTCTTTCGTTGTACAATCACAATGCATGGAGTAGAGTGGCAAGTTAATTGGCTGTGACATTCAGTCAAGAAGATACATGTTAAGGCTCTTGTAGGGTTGAAGGGTGAGGCCCTCCGGCCTTTTCAAGTCAAGTGCAATTACTGGTCAGTCACAGTCAAAGGGCAATTAACACATTCCTTGGACAAAATTAATTTTCTTTCAAAAGACTTCTCTGTCTTACTCGACCATTCTGATTATTATTCTAGACCCTTTGATTGTTATGCAGAATTTTTGGTTTTTGCTGTGTCTTGTGATTGCATCTTCTCTGCACAAAGACTGGAAGATCATCCAGGGAATTCTTCTGGTGTCCCAGATACTTCCTACTAGAGGAAGCTGATACTAAGAAGGCTGGTAGTTTAGTACATTTATAGATGAAGCAGAAATGACTTCCCCTTAGGTACCACTGGACTGATGACAAAATACATAATTGGGTCTTTATTCAGTATTCAATGTGAGGTGGTAAACAGAGCATGGGCTTTGAAATTTTACTTGCATGTACCTGCTAGCTCTAAGTTTTATTAACTTTATGACCAATATAGTTATTTTCCTCTCTTAGTTTTGGAGTTCCATTTGATTAAAAAAAGAAGATGAAGAAAGAAAGAGAGGGAGGGAGGAAGGAAAGAAAGAAGAAAAGAGGGAAATGAAGAGGGGCATTGAGGGAAAAGGAAGCAAGGAATGAATGAAGGAAGAATATTAGCATCTTTTTCACCAAAATGTTTTGAGAATAAAACAGAATGAGGTAATTTGGGAGACAGGGTAGGCATTTAGTAAATATTTTTGCTTTCTCTTTTCCTTCTCCCTTTTGGACTTAATTTTGGAGTTTATACACACTACTATATATAAAATAGATAACTAATAAGAACCTACTGTATAGCACAGGGAACTCTACTCAATACTCTGTAATGACTTACATGGGAAAATAATCTAAAAAAGAGTGGATATATGTATATGTATAACTGATTCACTTTGCTGTACACCTGAAACTAACACAATATTGTTAATCAACTATACTCCAATAAAAATTAATTAAAAATAATAAAAAAAAAGCATTTGTTAAATAAGTAATCTATATAGATATTCTGCGTGAAGATTATAAAAGCCATAAGGGGGTGCTTCCCTCATGGCGCAGTGGTTGAGAATCTGCCTGCTAATGCAGGGGACACGGGTTCGAGCCCTGGTCTGGGAGGCCATAAGGGTATAATTCTTGTCTTCAAGGACAACTACAACTTAGATAAGGTAAAACATATTTAACATAAATTGGATTGTGAAGCAATGGTCAGGAACTGTACATAAAAGCTAATGAAAATTCTTACAAATATCACTGGGAAACTTCCACTGAGAGAATCTCTTTTTTTCTGTATCATCTCGTTACAGTGACATTTCAGTGAATATATTTTTGACTTGATGAATGAGTGGTTTTATCCTCAGGCAGTGACTACTGTTTCAGTAGCAAATTTGTCATACTTACAGAAACACCCAAGATGGGGGCTACACTATGCTTGCCATTTTATAGATGAAGGAGTTGAGGCTTACTGAAGTAAAGTAACGCGTCAAATCATATAACTAGGGAGAGAGGCCTCGGCCTCTGTTCTTTTAACCTCAGAGACTTTACTCCTTGTCACTGTGCACTATGGCCTGGAAGAAAGAGGCAAGCAGGTGGTTCATTGTCTATTCAGGTATTCCACAGTTGCAGGGTACATCAAGCTGATTGTGGAGATTTAATCCGCTGCTCCTGAGTCTGCTGGGAGAGATTTCCCTTTCTCTTCTTTGTTCGCTCAACTCCTGGGGTTCAGCTTTGGATTTGGCCCCGCCTCTGCATGTTTGTCGCCCGCCCTCTGGCATCTATTCTTCACCCAGACAGGAGGGGGTTAAAGGAGCGGCTGATTAGGGGGCTCTGGCTCACTCAGGCTGGGGGCAGGGAGCGGGCGGTGGGGGGTGGGGGG
>NC_041225.1:8900117-9001596 GCF_002837175.3 Physeter macrocephalus | reverse complement strand
GGGGGGGGGGGGGGGGGGGGGGGGGGGGGGGGGGGGGGGGGGGGGGAGCGAGCCTGCGGCGGCAGAGGCCGGCGTGACGTTGCAAAAGCCTGAGGCGCGCCTTGTGTTCTCCCAGGGTAGTTGTCCTTGGATCACGGGATCCTGGCAGTAGCGGGCTGCGCAGGCTCCCGGGGGGAGGGGAGGTGTGGAGAGTGACCTGTGCTCGCACACAGGCTTCTTGGTGGCGGCAGCAGTAGCGTTAGCGTTTCATGCCCGTCTCTGGGGTCCGCGCTGATAGCCGCGGCTCACGTCCGTCTCTGAAGCTCGATTAGGCGGTGCTCTGAATCCCCTCTCCTCGTGCACCTTGAAACAAAGGTGTCTTGCCCCTTAGGCAGTTCCAGATTTTTTCCCAGACTCCCTCCCGGCTAACTGTGGCGCACTAGCCCCCTTCAGGCTGTGTTCACGCCGCCAGCCCCAGTCCTCTCGCTGGGATCTAAGCTCCGAAGCCCGAGCCTCAGCTCCCAGCCCCCGCCCGTCCCGGCGGGTGAGCAGAGAAGCCTCTCGCGCTGGTGAGTGCTGGTCGGCACCGATCCTCTGTGCGGGAATCTCTCCGCTTTGCCCTCCGCACCCCTGTTGCTACGCTCTCCTCCGTGGCTCAGAAGTTTCTCCACGCCACCCCCCGCCCATCCCCCCCATCTCCACCAGTGAAGGGGCTTCTAGTGTGTGGAAACCTTTCCTCCTTCACAGCTCCCTTCCAGAGGTGCAGGTCCCATCCCTATTCCTTTGTCTCTGTTTTTTCTTTTGCCCTACCCAGGTACGACGTGGGGAGTTTCTTGCCTTTTGGGAGGTCTGAGGTCTTCTGCCAGCGTTCAGTAGGTGTTTGTAGGAGTTGTTCCACATGTAGATGTATTTCTGTATTTCCACCATCTTGAAGGTCCTCAAGCAGGTGGTTTGGAGAGAGCCTGTGTAAATGGCATTCTGTTGGCTTCCAGAACCGACAAGATTCTGAAGGGACAGACATGAGACAACTTGACACATTTGGAGCAGAGGAATGGACTTATTACTGGCGGCTACTAGAGCACTTTGGGAATGTCACTGACTCCAGGTTTAAAAGAGCAAAGCACACATTAGCCTGGGTGCTTGGTTCTGAAATAATGAAGTTTCCTTTGTTTCATAGGTTAGGCAGAATAAGAATGATTTTGCCATCAGTTTTCTTCTTTTCTCAGTAAAGCTCTGCAATCACAGCAGTCTTAGGTGAATATTTCTGCCCAGGTGCACATGGAAACCAACCCTTTCCGTTTGCTTGTGGAAAAAGCCATCGCAATGTGAAGTAAGGAAAATGCTAGTAGACTTTACCTTTTGAATGTTGAAGGGAATGATCTCAGTGTCTGTGAAACCACCCATTCCTTCCTTCGTGAAATTTTCAGCATAATGCAGAGAGTGCTTTCTACTGCTTTTTAAACTTTTTTGAGGTGGAGACAGTTTACAAAACTATTGTGGTAGAACAGCACATAGAGAAGGGTGGTGTGTAGGGAATGTGTGGTGAGTGTTAGGAACATGAGGGGTCCTTTCTTTAATTGAAAGCTGGCTTAAGCAAGGTGATACATTGGGCAAAGTTTGTCTTTGAGGCACCTCTTTTTCTCTTCTTTCTGTGAGCCTCTCTCTCCTACCTCCTGGAATCCTATTCCTTCATGAAACTGCCCCAGTGGCTTACTCCCTTGGCTTTAATCCATACATCAAACACTATCCTCGGACTCCAGTTCCCAGAGCTAGAGATTCAGTTTTGTAGGCACAAGAGTAGTAAAAAATGTCCATTTCTCTAACCTCAGGTGGAGTGAGTCTATCTCAGGCTTTGCCACTTAAAGCAGGGTCAAGGGACCCACAGCACAAGCACTACCTGGGAATTTGTTAAAAATGCAGAAGTTTGGGTTCCACCTTAGACTGACTGAATAAGAATCTGAATTTTACAAGATTCTCAGGTGATAAAGGATGGAAAAGCTCTGCTCTGGAGACTGCTTCCTTCCATGGCAGTGAAGATCTAGGTCAAAATGTTCTGTATATCATGTCTCAGCACAATATCCCAATTCCATATGATCTTAACATGTGCTAGAGTCTGAGGTCGATTTGCTCAGGTTCTTTTGAAAATCTACGGGTTAAATTAAATTAAACAGGCAACGATAATGATGAAAATACTAACACTGCTGAAACAAGAGGGAAGGGGACAGGGCACAGCCTTTAAAAGAATGACATACCGGGCTTTCCTGGTGGCGTAGTGGTTGAGAGTCTGCCTGCCGATGCAGGGGACACGGGTTCGTGCCCCGGTCCGGGAGGATCCCACATGCCGCGGAGCGGCTGGGCCCATGGGCCATGGCCGCTGGGCTTGTGCATCCGGAGCCTGTGCTCCGCAACGGGAGAGGCCACAACAGTGAGAGGCCAGCGTACCACCAAAAAAAAAAAAAAAAAAAAAGAATGACATACCAGTTGAGGATACAACAAAGACTGGTTAGAACTGGTTAGGTGCAAGGTGGTGGGAGATTCGACTTCCAGTGGACCTTGAGCCTCATTATACACTCATTGTAATACATTAGCTAAATGACACACCCACTAGCACCATGACAGTTCTGAGACTTACCATAAAAGGCCAAAAAGTGGTCAATGACCCAGATCCTGGAAATCCCCATCCCTTCTCCAAAATAGTTGTAATAATCCTCTTGCTTGTTAGCCTATGAAATTACCCAGCCCATAGAAACTAACCACCCCATATTTTGGGGCCTCTCACCTTCTGAGATGGCCCACACTCTGTCTGTGGAGTGTATTTCTCCTAAGGCCGTCTTGCCTTTTGAGACTGACCACATTCTGTCTATGGAATGTATATCTCTAAATAAATCCACTTCTTACCTATTGCTTTGTCTCGCACTGAATTCTTTCTGAACTGAGACATAAAGAACCTGAACTTCAGTAGGCTCTGAGACCAAGTGTGCGATTGTAGTTTAAAGGACATGGGACTATTGCTTTGTCTCGCACTGAATTCTTTCTGAACTGAGACATAAAGAACCTGAACTTCAGTAGGTTCTGAGACCAGGTGTGTGATCTCAGTTAAAAGACAGTGGATTCAAGTCCCAATCTGGGTTTTGGCTGGGTTCAAGTCCCATCTAAATTGTGCAGTTTTACTGCTACTACTGTACCTGGTTGCCATGTTTGATTACTCATTATGCCAAGATATATTTCAGAAATTTTCTCATTTATTTTTCACCATGATTCTTTGAGGAAAGTACAGTAAGTATCTCTAATTCATGCGTGGAGAAACTAAGCTTCAAGAAATTAAGGCCACACAGCTAGTGAAGCAGAGATTAGGTTGAAACCCAGGTGGTCTGGCTCCAGAATCTTAAATTGTTTTTTGACCCTTCCAGAAGTTCTAAGAAGCTTTAGAATTCTGATCTGATTTATGAATCTACAAACCAGAAAGATAATAGTTAAGGTTTCCCAAGTGAATCTGACCCAAAACCCTTTTTAAAGAGATGGAACAACTCTCTAAACTAGACACCACAGCACATCTGGGAGCTGTCTCCTTCCTCATAGCTTCACAGGTGATGATGGACATAGGTGACCCAGTGAGGCAGATCTTTGGGCACTTTATGTGTAACTTTGGGACACCACCAGGCCTAAAATTCTCTGGCAGGAGCTCTTGCTATTAAAATAATTCATTTTGTTTAAGCACAGAAAAACGTTTTCTTTTTAGCCTTGATTTCCAACCCTTTGTCCAGTGTCCAATAACAGCAGACCTGGATTCTCTTTCTGAGCATAGTGATGAATCAAAGTTGTTTTTTTCAAGCTCAAATTTTATTTTAAGTCTCATTCTTGAAGTTTAAAAATTCGTATGACTGCTTTCTTACCTGGGCTGGATAGTCTCTGTTTGCTTCTCCAGATTCAGGTACCCCCATGCTCCTTGTTCTGGACCCCCATAGCCAGCCACTATGGATAGCATTAATAGGCTGCGCTTGCCCTCTGGCTTATGGGTGGATTTGGCCAATGGGCAATGATATGCCAGAATGCAGACGGATGGAGAGATCAGGTTACCTATTCACTTGGTTCTTTGCCTGCAGGGCTACAATTTCAGTGCATCCCTCTACCAAATGTCACAGTTCTAGCTGGGCAGTTCTTCCTTACAGTGACAGATTATCCTAGGCTCCCTCAGGTGTAGGGATGGGAATAGATCCCTGGTCTTAGGGTGATTCATGTCCCTTGTTTATGTCCTTCATGCTTCCCACATATCTGTAAATAGTCCTTTATGAAACTGCCCAGCTTCACCATTTGATCATGCCATTTGTTTCTTGCCTGTCTTGAATGACATATAAATCAAAATATAATCAAGTAAATTTAAATTAAAATGCCATTTATTTTCTTGCTACATTGCTTTACATCTTTCTCACATATTCCCTTATTTCCTGACTCTTCAGATAAAATCAGTGTTTCCAGAAATGTGCCATGTTTCTCCACCGACTTCTTTCAGGTATTTCCAAGTGAAACTGTACAACTCAGGTTGGGACTTGAAACCACAGGCCAGGACTCAAACTTAACCTGAACCCAGATTGGGACTTGAATCCACTGTCTTTTAATTGAGATCACACACCTGGTCTCAGTACCTACTGAAGTTCAGGTTCTTTATGTCTCAGCGCAGAAAGAATTCAGTGCGAGACAAAGCAATAGGTAAGAAGTGGATTTATTTAGAGATATACATTCCATAGACAGAATGTGGTCAGTCTCAAAAGGCAAGAACGGCCTTGGGAGAAACACACTCCACAGACAGAGTGTGGGCCATCTCAGAAGGTGAGAGGCCCCAGAATATGGGGTGGTTAGTCTTTATGGGCTGCATAATTTCATAGGCTAACAAGTGGGAGGATTATTCCAACTCTTCTGGAAAAGGGACGGGGATTTCTAGGATTTGAGCCACCGTTCACTTTTTTTTTTTTTTTTTTGCGGTACGCGGGCCTCTCACTGCTGTGGCCTCTCCTGCTGCGGAGCACAGGCTCCAGACGCGCAGGCTCAGCGACCATGGATCCCCTCCGCGGCATGGGGGATCCTCCCGGACCGGGGCACGAACCTGCGTCCCCTGCATCAGCAGGCGGACTCTCAACCACTGCGCCACCAGAGAAGCCCCACTGCTCATTTTTTGGCCCTTTTTGGTTGGCCTTGGAACTGTCATGGTGCTGGTGGGTGTGTCATTTAACATGCTAATGTATTACAATGAGTGTATAATGAGGCTCAAGGTCCACTGGAAATCGAATCTTCTGACAAGATGGACCTAGTTGGTTCTAACCAGTTTTTGTTGTGTCCTCAAAAGCGCTGTGTCATTCTTCTAAAGGTTGTGCCCTGCCCCCTTCTCTCTTGTTTCACAAGGGTATTATGAGTACTCCAGATGGAGGATGCTGTGAAACTAATATGAATGTTCACACCTGAGAGAAAT
Organism: Physeter macrocephalus; assembly: GCF_002837175.3. Classification (NCBI taxonomy): domain Eukaryota; kingdom Metazoa; phylum Chordata; class Mammalia; order Artiodactyla; family Physeteridae; genus Physeter; species Physeter macrocephalus. The sequence goes on along the minus strand of NC_041225.1, from coordinate 8,996,153 downwards.
TCACAATGAATCATTTCATTAGGTGTCCCAGGGGGTTAGAGACAGGGTGGAGATGATGGGTCTTGGGGCAAGGGGGGCTGCCATCAAGAAGACTTCCATGGAGAAACAAAATAAAAGAGAACAAAATTCCTTCCCTGGAAGCTGCCTATGGCCTCAAGCAGGAGTGAGAAGGTGGGAATGGAAGGTGTAAGATGCATTTATATTTGTGGGAGATAATGTCAGTACATCTCTGAATCCAGATAGCAGCTGTCAGAACATGAACATCCCTTCTGGAGACAAGAGGCATCTGGACCAGGTCAGATATGCTGATGGAGCCAGGGTTTGAAAATGTTGCAGGAAAGAAAATGGGTCGTGAGAGAATAGTCATGTCCCAGGTCTCAAGGGGGTGGGCTCTTGGCTTCGTGCAGGAAAGAATTCAAGAGCAAGCCATAGTAAAGTGAAAGAAGGTTTATTCAGGGAGTTATACACTCTACAGACAGGGTGTGGGCCATCTCAAAAGACAAGAGGTCAGTTTTTACAGGGGTGGGTAATTTCTTAGACTAATGTGTGGGAGGATTATTCCAACTATTTTGGGGAAGAGACAGAGATTTCCAGGAATTGGGCCACTGCCCACTTTTTGGACTTTTATGGTTGGCCTTGGAATTATCATGGCACCTGTGGGTGTGTCATTTAGCTGATGTATTACAGTGAGTGTATACTGAGGCTCAAGGTCTAGTGGAAATCCACTCATCTGCCATCTTGAACCTAGTTATTTCTAACCGGTTTATGTTGTGTCCTCAACAGCTGTCATTCTTTTAAAGGTTGTGCCCTGCCCCCTTCCTGTTTCAAAAAAAGTAGGAGAACTGATAACAGAGGAAGAGGCCCTTAGAATAAATGGAGGGTGAGCTAACTAGAGAATAAGGGTTATGAGAATGGCCTTCTCCCAAATATGTAAGCATAAAAAGAGGGGAGCTAAGGGCATGCTGATGAGATGACTGCCTGAGCTCTGTGCACTCAATATGTCCCCTGTAAAATGACAAGTGGACTTATTATTGAACAAAGTTCCTGTGCCCAATGCACAGTGAGGCCAAATAAACCAAAATGTTGGAGTTTGGAGCAGAGAAAGGTTTATTACACGGCCAAGGAAGGAGAATGGGTGGCTTGTGCTCAAAAATCTTGAACTCCTCAGTGGTATGGGGGGAAACGTTTTTATAGGCAAAATTTGGGGTGAGGGCTGCAGGGTATGTGACTTTCTTCTGATTGGTTGGTGATGAAGTAACAGGGTGGGGCTCCAGGAATATTGTGCTCAGCCTTCAGTTGCCATCCTCCTTCTGGGTGGGGGCCTTGATTCTGCAGAAGAACTCAAAGATATTGTTATGTATATTCCTTGAGAAGAAACCAGGACCTTGCTCCAAGACTGTACAATTGTTTCTTGACTGCTCCTCCTTTGTATCTGCATCCCTTCCCTTCCCTGATTAGTAACTGTTTGAACCTGCCCTTTAGAACTCAGGGAAGGTCAAGGAGGCTGAATGAAGCCTATTTCCCACAGACAAGGAATGGGGGACATAGAAAGGATTTGTACCCAGGATCCCCATAGGGTCCTGCTTGGTTTCAGACTCTTTGCCTTGTTATTATGGATGACTACCAGGACAGTAATTTTGATCTGGATCCATAAAAATGAGAAAAATAGGAGCTAGAGTTTCTTAAGCAGATACTGTGTCAGGCACGTAAACATAGCTGTCTCATTTTAATCCTCTAAAGAAGTTATCTTTTTCCTTCCATTTCATACATGAGGAAACTGAGGTTCAGAATTTACTAGCATAGGGTCACAAAACTAGTAAACTGACTCCAACTCAGTTTGTTCTGAGTCTGGAGACAGCTAAACCAAGCATCCTCCTCCTAAGACCCATGTGGACTGAAGAAAAAGCACAACCCAAAAGTTGAGAATTATGTTTTGTTTGGAGGACTTTCTGAGGACTTCAAGCCTGGGAGGCAGCCTCTCAGATAGCTCTGAGGGACTGCTCTGACGAGGGAGGGGAAGAGCAAGGATATATAGGAGTTTTGCAACAAAAATCAGGTAGTCTGAACATCAAAAGATTACTGTTAATTAAAGAAAATCAGGCATCAATTTAATGAATTTAGCACTTTTCTGTGTATGGGAAAATGCAAGAGTCTGGGCTCATTGAAATCATTCCTTTGATATGCATCTAAACTATTTAGGGCCAGTATCCTTTTTTTCCCATCCTGAGTCCCCTCAGGGTGCACCATGGGGGGGCAGCTGCAGTGGCTGATGGCTTGATGGCTGCAACATTCTTCATTTACTGGTACTTTCTTAGTCCACATCCAGGAAGTGTTACTTTTCCCATTTCATCATGAATGAAGGGATAAGCAGAAAGCAGTCAGCACAGGCTTAGAGAGGCAATAATTCAAACAATTAAGAAAAACTGATTCATACAAACAAAGCCTGAAGGAAGAGGTCAATGAACTGGAAAGAGGAAAAATTGAGGAACTCCCTGGAAGAGACAGTTTTAAACTTGCCATGTGTGGCCAATGAAGTTAATAAGGTGAAACCCTATATTTTAACTTACATTAACCATATGTGTTATGCACTTATACTCATAGCTCCTTTCCACTCCAGCAAATCCCAGTTGAGCATCAGAATATATTTAAAGTACTGGACCACACAATAACTAAATTGAGAAAGCTGATCTCAAATTTACTGTGCATGAACATCACCCAGGAGTGACCATTAAACAGACTCCTAGGCTCCATTTCTAGAGATTCTGATTAAATAGGTCTAGAGTGGAACCCAGGAATCTGCATTATAATAACCTTCCAGGTGACTCTGATGGAGATTGATCATCTGCTTGAAGCAATTTTGATCTGAAATCTGACCTAGGAAAAGTGATCTCAGTGTCCTGCTAGCAGCTGCTGAACTCTAGTTGGTGACTTATGCAATCCGTACTCTTGGCACGTTCAAGGCCTGTGTCCCTTCCCCATTAGCTGACTTGCCTCTGCTCAGCTCTTGCTGGCGTTACAATCTCTGTGTCTCAGCCGTGTGGTCCACTCTGCTCCTGGCTCATGCTAGGTCCCCCAGCAGGCTTGCCGTTCCCAGCTCAGCTGTCCAAGGACTGACTGGGTGCAAACAGAAACTTCCTGATCCCTAATCCAGGGAGCCAAGGGAACTCCGGGGACAATATCTATGACCTTCTCTCTGTGTAGTCTCTTCCATTACTTGTTTCCTTTCCACCAAATAGATGAGGTCATGCTCATCAGACTCATGCTCATGAGTCACAGAGACTGTCCAAGAGAACAAGAAAGTTTTCCAGTCTTCACCAGACAAATTGAGGAATGAGTGCCAACTCTGGGGACTGCTAACCTGCTGGCTTGTTTCTAGAACCACCACCATCATTCCTCTCCCTGGGGTTTCAACTTAGAATGATTAGCGGAGTCCAACTATTCCCTTCTCTGTCTTTCTCTTTTCTGTCGTCCCTGACTTTATTTTCCTTGCCAAATGGCTCCTATTTCCATTTCCTTTTAGGAGTTCACTTTGTTTACATTCTGAGTTCTCCCTACAAAGGACTATATGAAGAATGTATGAAAAAAAAAACAAAACAACAACAAACAACTACATTATTTATTCTCTCTACAGGTACAATCAAAGGGATATGAGCAACAAATAAAACTTGTAATGACATTGAGCTTCAACTCCAGAACTCACTAGAAAAATGATGGAGCCTCCAATCACTCAAAGTTTCTTCCATGAATTATTCTTAGACTGGCCTACACTCTCATCTTAGGTGGACCAAGCTACCTGTCTAAGGGGTGCCTGTCCCACTGTGGTGTTAATTTCTGCCTTAGTGATTCTACTCTTTTCTCTTTCATGAGGTTGAGTTATCAGGAAGATTTAGATTTTTAAGATTTTCCTTTTTAAGATTACGATTGCAAGGATGTCAGCTTTGAGATTCAAATGTCTCTACTGACGTCTTTTAAGTAACTTCCTTCTCTGGCAAAAGGAACTTCATGATTCAATGGTGGTGAGATAGTAGACAGAGGAACAAGGGAGAAAAATTCTCCAACACTTTAATATTTTTGAATACTATGTGAGTTCACAGTGTTTATTGAATTCTGATTCCAGTACACCTTTACTGTCCTCCATGGGAGGAGAAGCAGTATTATATTAATAGGTGTCTTTTCTCTGCCCACAGTCAGGAAACTGGCTTTGTGCTTTCTCTTTTATTTCTTGTAGTCAGGGTAGTATGTGTTCTTGCAGGAAGCACCCCTGGTGGTGGTTGCCACAAGACTCCCTTACTCTCCATTCTGGCTGAATAGGAAGTGAGGCCAGGGCTGCACTGAAGACCTGTTTGTCTCTAATTTTAGAGGTAGGAAGCCCACCCTGGCACCGGTATTGCACATACTTGACCCCAAACTCTGCATTTGGGGGAGCAGGGTATTTGCTTAACTGTATTAATTTTTTCTTCTTAGGCTGCTATTCTGTGGTTATGCTCCATGTTTCAGGACCCTGGATAGGAGGAGGGTTGTGGGACAGTTCTTATCCCTAACACTTCCTACCATGGAGAGTCTTCTGTTTTAATTCTTAACCTCACTCCAGGATCCACTTAAATACCGATTTACTTGTCCTGGCTACACATCACCTTAATTAGCCTGTATTTCAAGTATTTATCAGTCGGCTCATTGACCTGATAGCATGCTTTTGAAAGTAGTGACAATATCTTGTAATTCTTTGTATCTCACTACATTTGGCATAATACAACTTTCCCTGAATATATTTTTATTAACCAGTTAATAATTGTGCTGCATTTGATATTTTTCCAGATCTCATTCAGAAGGTCTGCTAGATACCCACACACACTTTACATACTAGAATGCTACACGTCACAGGAATCACAGCCTGTATTTCAAGTATTTATCAGTCGGCTCATTGACCTGATAGCATGCTTTTGAAAGTAGTGACAATATCTTGTAATTCTTTGTATCTCACTACATTTGGCATAATACAACTTTCCCTGAATATATTTTTATTAACCAGTTAATAATTGTGCTGCATTTGATATTTTTCCAGATCTCATTCAGAAGGTCTGCTAGATACCCACACACACTTTACATACTAGAATGCTACACGTCACAGGAATCACAGTTATCTCCAGACAAGAGATTTGTCTCTGTATAGGCAAGAATCCTGGCTCTCTCGCTTTCCAATCCTGTGACAGTGCCCAGACTCCATGTTCTGAGAATCAAAGGGCTTCAAACAGAACCTCAGATGAGTCAGCAATTATCCTGGTTGCAATTTTCCCAGAAAGAAAACATTGAACAACTGGGAATGACTCGTTCCTTTAGGGTCTTAAATATTTAGGAGGATAATCTTCTCACTGGGATCTCTAAATTATTTAAACTAAACTGGTCTTCCCCTGTGGTCTTTTCTCTCCACAAATTTGAAAGCCTGACTATTTCTTTCTCACAAGTGGGTAGGTTTATAGTTTAATCAAAATAACAGTTACCTAAGGCCTTATACCTATTAGAAACTACATCGATTACAGGGTCACCAAGGCAGGGAAGAGGGAGGGTGTGAGAAGACATTCAGACTGCTGGTGTAAATGGAAAGCAGTGTCTCTTCTCCCCACAGGTTAGGAGTGAGCCCACCTTTGGGGCAATTCACCTTTCCCAGGGGCAAACTCTGAGGTCCATTTCTTAGGTCACTATATAAGCATGCTATATAAGCTGGTACTTCATATCTATGATTTGATGTACCTGATAACCAGGAATTCAGACTGTCTTTGTCCCCTGTGACTCCAGATCATTTTATTTTGACAAGAGGTAAAACAGAGGGGACTGAGATATACAGACCTGACTTTAAACATTTTAGGGGTTGACACTTGATCTAGGGATTATATTTTTTCATGTGCAGTTCCACAAGTGGAATTAAACCAATGGGTGGAAATTGTACCAAGGTTGTTTCCACTTTTGTCTAACCAATCTTCTAGGTCATACCTGCATGGATAGGTATAATCAAAGAGAGATGAGCAGTGTTGACTGAAAAATAATACACAAACTAAAAGTTGAGAATTATGTTTTATTTGGTGAACAAAACTGTGGATTTAAACCTGGAACACAGCCTTTCATATAGGTCTGAGAGACTGCTCCAAAGAGGTAAAGGAGGAGACAGGATACATAGGAGATTTTTGTTTGTTCATTTGTTTCCTGGCTGTGTGGCATGTGGGATCTTATTTCCCTGACCAGGCATTGAACCCATGCCTCCTGCAGTGGAAGCATGGAGTCCTAACCACAAGACTGCCAGGGAATCCCTATACAGGAGTTTTTGTAACAAAGACCAGGTAGTCAGAATATCAAAAGATTACGGTTATATAAAGAAAACCAGACATCTCAACCAAAGATTGGTTCAAGATGGCAGAGTAGAAGGACGTGAGCTCACTCCCTCTTGTGAGAGCACCAGAATCACAACTAACTACTGAATAATCATCAACAGGAAGACACTGGAACTCACCAAAACAGATAGCCCACATCCAAAGACAAAGGAGAAGCTACAGTGAGATGGTAGGAGGGGCACAATCACAATAAAATCAAATCCCATAACTGCTTGGTGGGTGACTCACAAACTGGAGAACACTTATACCACAGAAGTCTACCCACTGGAGTGAAGGTTCTGAGCCCCACATCAGGCTTCCCCACCTGGGGGCCTGGCAATTGGAGGAGGAATTCTCAGAGAATCAGACTTTGAAGGCTAGTGGAATTTGATTGCAGGACTTACAGAAACTCCATTCTTGGAGGGCACACACAAGTAGTGTGTGCATCAGGACCCAGGGGGAAGGGGCAGTGATCCCATAGGAGACTGAACCAGACCTACCTGATGGTGTTGGAAGGTCTCCTGCAAAGGTGGGGGGCAGCTGTGGCTCACTGTGGGGACAGGGACACTGGCAGCAGAAGTTCTGGCCCTCCCAGAGTCTGTCATTAACCCCACCAAAGAACCTGTAGGCTCCAGTGCTGGGTCACCTCAGGCCAAACAACTAACAGGGAGGGAACTCAGTCCCACCCATCAGCAGACAAGGGGATTAGTTTTACTGAGCTCTGTCCACCAGAGCAATGCCCAACTGTACCCACTACCAGCCCCTCCCATCAGGAAGCTTGCACAAGCCTCTTAGATAGCCTCATCCATCAGAGGACAGACAGCAGAAGCAAGAAGAACTATAATCCTGCAGCCTGTGTCACAAAAACCACATTCACAGAAAGATAGACAAAATGAAAAGGCAGAGGACTATGTACCAGATGAAGGAACAAGATAAAACCCCAGAAAAACAACTAAATGAAGTGGAGATAGGCAACCTTCCAGAAAAATAATTCAGAATAATGATAGTGAAGATGATCCAGGACCTTGGAAAAAGAATGGAGGCAAAGAACGAGAAGATGCAAGAAATGTTTAACAAAGACCTAAAAGAATTAAAGAACAAACAATCAGAGATGAACAATACAATAACTGAAATGAAAAATACACTAGAAGAAATCAATAGCAGAATAACTGAGGCAGAAAATGGTTAAGTGACCTGGAAGACAGAATGGTGGAATTCACTGCTGCAGAATAGAATAAAGAAAAAAGAATGAAAAGAAATGAAGACAGCCTAAGAGACCTCTGGGACAACATTAAATGTACCAACATTCACATTATAGGGGTCCCAGAGGGAGAAGAGAGAGAGAAAGGACTCGAGAAAATATTAGAATTCCCTAACATGGGAAAGGAAATAGCCATCCTAGTCCAGGAAGTGCAGAGAGTCCCAGGCAGGATAAACCCAAGGAGAAACATGCCAAGACACATAGTAATCAAATTGCCAAAAATTAAAGACAAAGAAAATTATTAAAAGCAACAGGGGAAAAATGACAACATACAAGGGAACTTCCATGAGGTTAACAGCTGATTTCTCAGCAGAAACTCTACAAGCCAGAAGGGAATGCCACAATATGTTTAAAGTGATGAAAGGGAAGAAGCCACAACCAAGGTTACTCTGCCTGGCAAGGATTTCATTCAGATTTGACAGAGAAATCAAACGCTTTACAGACAAGCCAAAGCTAAGAGAATTCAGCACTACCAAATCAGCTCTACAACAAATGCTAAAGGAATTTCTCTAGGTAGGAAACACAAGAGAAGAAAAGGACCTACAAAAACAAACCCAAAACAATTAAGAAAATGATAATAGGAACATTCATATTGATAATTACCTTAAATGTGAATGGATTAATTGCTCCAACCAAAAGACATAGGCTTGCTGAATGGGTACAAAAAGAAGACCCATACATATGCTGTCTACAAGAGACCCACTTCAGACCTACGGACACATACAGAATGAAAGTGAGGGAATGGAAAAAGATATTCCATGCAATTGGAAATCAAAAGAAAGCTGGAGTAACAATACTCATATCAGAAAGAAAACCGGGCATCTCAAGTTAAGGAATATAGCCTATGAGAAGATACAAGAGTCTGGGCTCACTGAAATCATTCCTTTGATATGCACCTCAGCTATCTGAGGTCAATATCCTGTGTTTTTTCATCCTGAGTCTCCTCAGGGAGCATAATTAGGGGTGGCTGCAGAGACTGACTGCTTGATGGCAGGCATCCTCTTTCCATCCTGAGTTTCCTCAGGGCTCATTGTTGGGTGGCAGCTGTAATGTGATGGCTTGATGGCTGTAACATCCTTTGTTTACTGATATTGTAGGCAACATTTTTTCATTGACAGTAGTAAATCAGTTTAATAACAATAAGCTTTGACTCCAGAACTCACTAGGAACATGGAACCTCCAGTCCCTCAAAATTTCTTTTTAGGTTCTTGGGCTGGCCTATATACTCATCTCAGGAGGACCAAACTACCCTGTTAAGTTTACCTATCCCATTCTGTGCCATTTCCTTTTGCTGCATGATGCAGCAAAAATAAACTGTTGCTACATTTTTTCTATTTCATGTAGTTAGTAGTCACTTGATTTCTAGTCACAGGAGTTACTGAACCAGTTCTCTCACCTTGGGTGGTTATGGACGCATTAATACTTCAGTAATTAGATGAATTTGCTATTATTCCAAGAATGTATACTGTCTCTCCCCTATGGTGATATGGACATAGTGTTTGCACAGAAACTTTTGCTGATCAAATTAAATAAAGCGAAGTGAGGCGAAAACTGGCAGAAGGGAAGTTTTTTCTTCAACCTTAAAGCAGGGAGCAATTTATCCCCTCACTGAAATCTTCATTTTCTGGGAGGCCCCTATGGCTAAGCTCATTAAAAAATAAAGCCATAAGCACATCATAAACCAGGTAAAAGGTCTCAGTGTGATCCTTGGAAAGGTGCCAAAGTAGAGAATCACAAAGTGAGGTTGGGGACCAAGATGAGAAATATAGATCCATCTTGCTCTGTGGATATATTCTCCAGATTACAGTGAAAAAAAATGCTTAGAGGAAGAACTACATAGAAGGAGACTTTGTTTTCTTTCAGGAGATATCTCTATTTACTAGTCTTGAAAATAAGAATTTCTATAAAGACTTGTAGAAGTAGAATGGGATAAGATGAAAATAAGGTCATGATTGTATTTTATTAAGGATAAGATGCACTGAATTCTTATGCTGTCTTGTGAGAAAAGGAACAAGAACACGAGCATAGAATAAGTACATTTACAGAATATAGTTTAGGGGACATGATTGGAGACAAATGAATATGTAAAGTGGAGTGGGCCTTTTGAATATAAAAACATTAAAGTCAAATAAAGTCATATTTTACCTATGTGATGAATGGCTACTGCTATCATATTAGGGGAGAGGGTTCAGGTACTGGTACTGACTGAGATTCTTAAATAAGATGTTTCTATGGCTTATAACTTAGAGTGATGCAAATTACTGTGTTTGTTTGTTCTAAGCTGTCTGTAAGCTACCTGAAGGATTTGGCACAAAGGATTCATTTCTGTTTTGCCTAACTTGGAACTCACTCAGGGCAGAAAAGCACTGGACATTGCCCAAAAACATTAAAGGCAAATGGAAAACCTTCAGCCACCTGGGACAATAGATTATAGTTGAGACATACAACAGACAGCCTAAAGCTTGTCATATATGGGGAGAGAGTTTCTTTTGGAAATTAGGACATTTAAATGCTCCCATGAATACTTGAAAATTTTAAAGCTACACACATGCCCAGGACTGGATGCATGCTCAGAAAAGATCTGAGCAAACCCTAAGCTATCATCTTGGCAGCTCTCTAGACCCAGTGCAAGCAGGAAGTTAAGGCTAAGGGAGAGTTGTAAATGGCCTGCCTAAGTAGTATTGAAGAAGTGTCTCAGGATAGAGAATCTACAAAGACTGGGAGAGGTTTTTTTCTTTTTTAAGCTCCTAGTTTTCAAGGCAATCCCTTCCAAGACACTAGCTGAACACAGGCTAAAGGAACATAACTTTTAGTGATTACACGTGAGAAGGAATACAGTCTTTGCAAAAGTAGATTGGAAAAGTCACTAATCAAATGGATGACCGGGCATTTGTGAAATATCCACAGCTAACATACTTAATGATGAAAGTCTGAAAGCTTTCCACCTGAGATCAGGAACTAGACAAGGATTCCCACTTTAACCACTGCTATTTAACATTATACTGGAAATTCTAGCCATAGAAAATTACTTTTGAAATATACAGAAGTTTTGATATTGCAAGGGACTTCTTTCATGCTGCATATATTACATTTCTTGACCTGGATGGTGGTTATACAGATTGGTTTATTGTGAGTTATTCCTCAAGCTGTGCCCTTGTGATTTGTGCATTTTTATATCTAAATTATATTTTAATTAAAATTTAAAACATATATTATTGAATAAAAAGTAAACTGAGCATTTTAAGTGCATTTTGATTTTAATATGACTACTTCCCTATCTATTTTTAATGGAATATTGTAAATATACATGAAAGCATATATTAAGCTTCAAGCAAATGAACGGTAAATGCTTTTTACAGCAACTACTTTCCAAAGGAGAATACTGTGATATAGCATTTCTGATTTCAGCAATAAACATCTCACTGGAGGTGCTGGTATAAACTAAAGGAAAGCTCTGATCTGCTGCTTTTACATTATTAGCCTGGCTGTTTCTTCAGTGTTTCATCCCTCTACAATTTTGTGAATATTATGGTGGGGAAATGACTCTTTCTTTCTCAAAAGACTGGCTTATAAATCATTATCTATTTATTCATGAATGCTGAATTTTTCTCGTTAATGTCTGAGGGTCTGAATGTGTGGAGGAGAAATCTTTCTACTTGTACTCTGATTAATGCTAAACTCATTAAACTTTGTGCTTTTGGCATTGATCTTGATATTTTGGAAAGCATTTTTGCTTTCTGGCAATAATGTGATAAATCCAGAACTGTTCTGATATTTTCTTGGCCAAGTCATGGAATCAGATGCTTTCCAAGGTTCCACTGATTTTCGCAGTTCCGCATATTATATTGTTCAAATATGCTTTTTTATGATGAGGCGAAAACAACTAAGGCTGTCTTCTACCTTGATAATTTACATAAAGGAGATCAAAGGAAACCAGCATGGAGGGATATAGAGTACCCCTGTCATTCTCCTATGGAGGACAGGTAAGTTGCGGCCATGTACCAGCAGAACTCTATATCAGGCAGCATCACAAGACCAGAGTATGAATGGTGCTTCCAGGACTCATTGCTGTGCTCATTCTATACAAGCAGCCACTTTGATGGAGACAGTGAGAATACAGTGATGGTGAGAATAGTAGTTGGTTAATTCAAGTAAGAGCCTGAACATAATTTGGTCAAGGTCTGCTCACAAAGACCAGCCAATTCACAGCAATGACACACAAATCACTTACAATGTTATCCAGTTGTAATTGCTAGAGCTGCCATGGTAAAGTACTATAGACTGGGTTGATTAAACAACATAAATTAATTTTCTTATGGTTCTGGAGGCCAGAAGTCTGAGATCAAGGTGTCAGCAGGGTTGGTCTTTTCTGGTACCTCTCTCTTTGGCTTTCAGATGGCCATCTTTTCCCTGTGTTTTCACATGGTCTTCTCTCTGTGTCTATCTGTGTCCTAATTTCTTCTTATTATAAGGACTCCAGTCATATTGGATTAAGATCCACCCTAATGTCCTCATTTTAACACTTTAAAAACCCTATCTCAATAAAATAAAATAAAATAAAAACAAAAGACCCTATCTCCAAATACAATTACATTCTAAGGTACTGGGGGTTAGGGGTTCAACATATGGATTTTTGGAGGCATGAAATTCAGCTCATAACACTGTAAGAACTTCTTAATCTTGGTCAGGTACATTGACTTGGTATGTGCACCCAACACATTCTCAAGCCCATGCTCCAAATGGAAGTAGTTTAGCAGGTCTTTCTGAGGTGAACATAGGTGTGAAGTGTGAAGAAAAAGAAAATATGGAAGAAAGAAAGACATGGAAGTATGTGACAATACTTATAACTTCTTTGTAGCAGACATCTTAGCAGAATTTTGTAGCTAGACACATTTTAATAAGCCTAGATATTTGCAAAAACATTGTAAAAGCTGGTTTTAAAATATCAACGTTACTAAAGCACTGCTTTGCCCCTTTCTCCTTCGTTCAGTAATATTGGAACACATACTAATATAGGAGGATATTAGAAATTAATGACCCTCAGAGTCAAAATGAATAGATTTGAACTCATTCTATTTGCATTCAAATGTGTTCTTTCCTCAATATGACCTATGTTTTCTAATGATAATACACGTTAACTGTCATCCAGTGTCACAGGCTGTGGCACCTTTGACTTTCTTCTTTTCTTTCTCCTTACTATAATATAGCAGTTGGAGCCAAACAGGTCTGTGTTCAAAATCAAGGTTTGCCACTTACTATCTGTGACCCTGACCTGCTATTTATCCTCTTGCTTTACATTAGTTTCCTCATATGCAAAAAATGGGATAATAACAGTCCCCATTTCATTGACTTGTTGATAGAGTCAAATGAGAAAATGAATGCATCTGACATTCAGTAAATGCATAGTAAATATTACTAACTATTGTTATTATTGCTAAGTATTACTGATTCTACCACTAAACTTTCTCTCAAAGCTGCACTTTTCTCTCTATTCATACTGCTTTTGTCCTAATTTAGGACTGGTCTTCCTGCTGCCCTTGACTTTTGGAGAGCTAACCCAATGTACTCTTTTCATCCACTTTTCCCTGTTCTCTTTAAAACCCTTCAATAACTTCAAATTATCCAGAAAATAAGGTTGAATTGCTTTAAATTGGCTTTTTAGGCTCTTAGAATTTTAGATGAATGTCTCTTTTCACTCCTCCTTGGTCTCTGTCTTCTAACCTGTTGTGTGGTCTTGGATCAGTTACCAGAGTTGGCAGTGAGAAGGCCTACTCTCAAAGTTTTTTATGAGGATTATCTAATTTAATTTCTAGAAATCCTGGCTTCTAGAGCATTAACTAGCAGCGTGGTCTTGGGAAAATCAATGAACTTCCCTGTGCTTTATTTTAGTACTCTGTAAATTGACATGGTTCTCAAACTTTAGGGTGCCTAAGAATCACCTGGAGAAACATGTACGCTCGAGCCCTTATTTCAGAGATACTGATAATTTCTAACATTTAAAAAATTGAAGTAAAGTACACTAACATGAGGTGTACATCTTGTTTTTTTACATATGTATACTCTTGTATGAACACCATCCAGGTAAAGATATAAAACATTTCCAGCACTCTAGAATTTTCCCATGTCTTCGTGTCTATGTCTCTTCCAGAGATAACCATTATTCTTACTTCTATCAAGATTCCATTTTAACAGTCTGCACTAGATGGGTTTTGGTGTTCCTTCTAGATCTGGTATTGTTTGGTTCTAAATTTCTAATTCAGAGGGAGAAGTGCTTTGAGTAAGTTCACATGGTTATCCCCAATTTAGATATTATTTTAAAATGTGTTTTCTGCCCCCTCACTCCTGTAGGAAACACTGGTGGAACTTCCTTTCCTTTGATTCTCTATCTCCCCAAACCTTCATATTCTTTCTTATTCTTCAGCTCTGTACTGCTTCCTTCCCCAGGTAGGCTAGAAACACAGAATACTGAAGTTAGAGGTCAGATATTCCAATCTCCATCAATGCAACAGTTTCTTCTATGCCATCCCAGGCAAATGGTCTTTTACTTCTGATTTAAAACTTGCAGTGCCTAAGACCTGGTTATATCACATTATTGGATATTTCTCTTTGTTAGAAAGTGTATTTATATGTTGAGATTTATAAAATAGTCTTTGATACATTTGCTCATAGTTATACCCTTTAGAATAGAATATCTGGTCTCTTTTCCTTATGGCAGCCTTTCAAATATCTAAGACAATTGCCACAAGAACCCAAAGATTTTTTCTTATCTAGTAGTTGGAATTAGGCCTCCCAGCACTTTACTGGATACTGCCATGCCTTTCAAAGACCCAACTCTGAAGGTTACTATGCAACTAAGAGTCAAAATAGCCTACCAGGGGAGGAATTACACTTTATTCTGTAACAAAACTGTTGGAACAATAATGTATAGGTTCTACCCCATTGGGACATACAGAACAGCATACATCTCTTCTCTCTCCTCAGCACCAGTTTTGTGAACATGCGACCCCTGCAGTTCCACTGATCTCATGACCTGATGGTCCCCATGCTTGGTCTGATGCTCTGCTGTTATTATCTTAAAATTCTTACTATATTTTGAACAAAGGCCCCCACATTTCATTTTTCACTGGGTCTCACAAATTAAACAGCCTGTTCTGACTTTCTGGTTGTGTTACCTCTGCTAACGTTCTTCGTATTTTGATTTTTCTTCTTTAATAATACTTCCTATAATGGCCATCAAGAGTGTATTATATTTTATAGTCCTTTTTGCTTACTTCAGAGCACTTTTCCTCGGAGCAATGAATATAAGATCAATATTATAATCATACTCATAGATGAATAACCTAGAGCTTAGAGAAATTAAGTGAACTGCCAAGTTTTTATAGATTATTAGTAACAAATCTAGGCTGGAACTAGATCTCCTGACTTCAACATCATTTGGGTAAGGCCTTCCTGCCTTTCTCCTAGAATAATACTATATTCCAACTTCCCAGGGTTCAGATTGGATACTCTAATCTTATTAACTTTCCAGGTTCCTACAGTTTTCCTTTTAGTTCACTCTCTAAGCATCGTACTTCAACTTGACACCGTGTATTGCTGACTCATCTGTAGTCTAGAGTTCCCTCTATTTGCTTCTCAGGTCATTTATCCATAATTGCCTAGTCTTTTCTTATCTAATAATTGAAAATTATTTCCCTACTCTAAGTGATTTACCCTGAGCTTGCATTTCTTAAAAAAGTAATCTCAGGTTAATTTTGAGAGAATTCCAATGCAATCTCACTTTTTCCTCCCTCGATTATGATTCTGATCTATAGCTAATCTCCAGATCATTAAGGATGTTCCAGTAATTGGAAAGACATCTTCATGTTTTTTTTTTCATTAAATGTTCATCTAACTTGTGAAAAGTAGTTAAACTAACTTAAGCTGCTGAGACTTGCCTTACTTGACCAAAAAGAAATCCAAAGCAATTCTATGAAAATGTAGCTTCATTTGCAATTATATTAGTCAGGGGAAGGGAAATGGAGCATATAATGTAACAAGGTTATAATGATCATCTTAATATGGCAAGATTGATAGTGGCATGAAGCCTCAACATTGTTGTTACCTCTACATACTCCACAGACTGATTCCTTAGGCTTGTGGGCTGTCTTGGCCAAATAGGACTGTGAAGTTGGTGTCTTTGTCTTCTGGTGACAACTCTGACTCAGGTTCTGCTTCCTAGAGAGCCCAGGCCAAGATATACATTTTCAGATGCCGTGCTCACCTCCTGAAGTTGTCTACCATTATTATTTCCTAGTTCTTGGGGGATAAAATAAAAGGATTTGATTGAGATGATTTAAATGTTCTTAAATCTGTAACGTTGCTAGCTGAGGAACACTACCACTTTGAGAAGGTACCACTGACCTAAAAATAAATTGAACTGGTCATTTCTATCCCTCTTAATCATATCACCATCTTCCCCACTGATGATTTCAAAAACCGGAGCACTCTCCTTGTTCCCTCTCTTTCCTTCATCTCCACATTCAATCAAACAATTAAGCCTTGTGGTTTTTATCCCTAAATGACTTCTGCCTTCTATTTCTACAGCTATACCTGCACAATACACACTATACCAACATGTGACAAACTATAACTACACACTAAAACTCAAGTCAGCACGGCTTCTTACCAGTGTTTGCAATAAATTCTTAATTGGTGTCTTTGGCAACTTTAGAAGCCCTCAATAGGTACTCAAAAATTATTCACTGAATAAATAAGTGAAACTGCAAACCAGGGCTGAAATACAGCCCATCTCTATTCCAGACCATTGTCTCCAATCTCCCAGTGCTAACATCAAACATTGGCCAACCCCTGGCTCCCCTGGGGTTGGCTGTCAGGACTTGCACCTCCTCTGCTTACCATTTTGGCTTGGCTAGAACCAGAGATCTCAAACTGATTAGGGTCTGGCTTCCTCTCTTTTTTCCTCTAAGACTCTTTAATATATCTTCAGCTCTACAACTCTAGGAACAATTGTTTCTCTTATCTGATTTCAGCCTATGATTAGTCATGCCTTACTGTCTTTTCTTTCCCTATATCCGAGGTGGAATAGGCTGCCATTCCCAGCCTCCACTGCTCCAGCTCCCTCCCTGAGCCAACCAATGCTTGTAAAACATCACATACCCTTTAAACCCTGCAGGGTTCAGTAGATCCCAGGTGGAAAGTGCTTGGAGTGACTAAGCCAGATGAGTTCCTCCTTCTGATCACATAACATATTAAGGATAAATGTTTCCTCCAAGCTGAGATTTGTGAGGCTTCATTGCTTAAAGATAAGCACTTTTTCATAAAAAAAAAGTTTGTATATTTGTGCTCACTGAGTCCACCTATGAATTTGTGATGAGAATACCATTGCTCAGCCCCTGGAGAAAAATTGAGCTGCATTAATTATTCCCAACTGTTTTCTGATCTTAAAACTTAGCTGTTCACTTAGAAGTCAAGAAAGATTGCAATAAGCAGCTGGCAAAACAGTCCTAATGGCAGAGATGCGATGTTGAGCGCAACTTTGGCTAGCATTTTCAGGATTTTTAAATGCTTAGTTGTAACTGCCACTTCCATAAGGATTCCATGCAGATTAATAATGTAAGGAAAAGGCCATCTTTCTAGTAATTGAACACAGTAACTGTTAGGACTTTTTCTGGCAAAATAAGGAAAGAGGGGGAATTTGTTTCCTTGTATGTCCATCCCTATTTTTATTTTGTTTTTCTTCTTTAAAAATCTATATACTGCTATTTGTCAATTATATCTCAATAAGCTGAAAAAATTTACATTTCTATTAACATTGTATCATGGTAATAATAACATATAATATAATTATATATATACATATGTGCTTATAGGCAGATACCTATATATGTATATCTGTGCACATATATAATATTAGGTAGACTTATTTTGATGATAACAAATAATGTGAATAAATGAGCTGGACTAGTAAGCATACTATAATAGGCACTCAATAAATATTAGACATTATTACTGTTATATTATTATTATCCGTATAAATAGCGATACATTAAAATAGAAGAAAAGGGTTGACTTCCAGCATGACAGTGTGGGAATCTCCACTGTCCTGCTTCCCAGTGAAACTAGTAAAAAGTATAAAAATCCAACTATTTAAAATGGTCCTAAGTGCAAAAAAAAAAAAAGAAACTTCTACTCAAAAGCATTTGTGAGAAAGCTGTAAAAAGGTGTGGTGTGTGTGTGTGTGTGTATGTGTGTGTGTGTGTGTGTGTGTGTGGTACTTGAATCAGAACCACTTCCTCCCAGCTCAGCAAGGCAAATATTCCACTCCGGACTGCTATAGCCAAGAACTCAGGGCTCCCACTCACCACAGCACACAGACAGGATAGGGATGAGCAAGATATCAGTATTTCTCATCCTACCCAAGCTAAGGCTAAGTCCTAGGTGAATGTGGTTGAGTGGTATGGGTTTCCTTCTGAATATATTTCCTGAGCTGATTCAGATCAGTTAAGATGTATATGGTAAATCCTAAAGCAACCACTATAAAAATAAATCAAAATATAGTGAAAAAGTAATTAAAGAAATGAGCATGCTACATTAGAAAATATTCGCTTAATGTAAACACAAACAATAAAGGAGAAAAATGATCAAAACAGACATAAGACATACAGAACACAAAAGGTAAAATGCAGACATAAATCAAACTACTGTTGATTCTCAATATTTTTGGTAGCTATGCTCTCTAAACTCACCACAAACACTCAATTAGTGATGACTGAATCATCTCTTCTAGGAGAAATACAGAGTTAGGTTCTTATGAAACTCTGGTCCCAGCATTTCATCAAACAATCAATACAGAACCACATTTTCCATGTGTTTCTGTTTAAGGATGACTGACTGAATATGCATTGTTGATTCCTTTACAGTGAACTCATGGTCAACAGCACTATAACTCATGCCTGAACAAAGCTTGTCGAAGACATAGATTTTTTCCATAAGGCATATCACAGCCTTGTTGCACTTAGGGGTGGTAGATAGCACTTCAGCACTACGTTTGGGGGCCATTATAAATAGAGAAATCACCAATGAAAAGCAGAAAAATGCAAACAATATGACACTAAACAGACCATGAAAAGAACACTTGTTTACAGTATTAAGCTGAAACAAGACAGTGTGTTACCTTGTTTGACCTCAGCTTGAAATGTGCATTCCAAGAGACTCAAACTTTTCACTGCTCTATGCTTGTCTGCAAGTGGCTCCCAAAACACTGCAAGTATTGATTTAAGGTTACAAATAAATTTTAATGAGTACATGAATTCACATACATGGTATGTTTGAAAAATAAGGATTGTCTGTATATCAATACAAACATTAAATGTAGATGGTTAAAGTAATTCAATCTAAAGGCAGAGAATGTCAGACTGGATTAAAAAAAACAACAACAAAAAAAAACCATACTCCAACTATAATGATGTCAAGTTCCAGTCCAATAGGGCAACATAGGAGGTTCCTGAACTGCCCTCCTCAATGGACACACCTAATGTACAACTACACATGGAGCAATATCCTCTGAAAGAAATCCAGAAACTAGCTGAGTGACTGCTACACATCAGGCCGATGTCAAAAGAAATAAGAAAGGCTGAGACACAGTATAGCCATAACCCCCACCCCTGGCACAGCACTATGCAAACAGAAGGGAATTCCCAACTCCCAGATTCTCTTTAAAGTGAAAAGTTTGGACTCCACATCAAGTGTGCCAACTTTTAAGACACCTTCACTAGGGATAGAGCTGTTTTTGAAAAGAGAAACAAAATAGACAAACTTTTAGCTAGGCTAACCAAGAAAAAAAAAGAGAGAACTCAAATATCTAAATTATAGGTGAAAGAGAAGACAGTACAACTGACACTACACAGGTGCAAAGAATCATAAGAGACTACTATAAACAATATACACCAAAAAATTGGACAACCTAGAAGAAATGGATAAATCCTAGAAACATACAACCTACCAATACTGAATCATGAAGAAATAAAAAAAAAAATCGAATAGACCAATAGGGAGATGATTGACTCAGTAACCAAAAAAAATTCCCAACAAAGACAAGTGCATGGATTAATTTAAATATTTAGAAAAGACTTAATACCAATCCTTATAAAACTCTGAAAAATTAGAAGAGGAGGAAACCCTCTTAAGCTTATTTTACAAGTTGAGCATTACCCCAATATCAAAAGCAGACAAAGATACAACAAGAAACAAAAATTACAGGCCAATATCCCAGATGAAAATAGATGTAAAACTCCTCAACAAAATCTTAGCAACCAAATTCAACAGGACATTAAAAAGATCATACAACCATGATCAAGTGAAATTTATTTCAAGGATGCAAGGATGGTTCAACATTAACAAATCAATCAATGTGATACACTGAATTAACAAATAGAAGGATGAAAAACTTAAGATCATCTCAATAGATACAGAAAAAGTATTTGACAAGATTTAACACCCATTTGTAATTAAAAACTCTTAACAAAGTAAGTATAGAGGGAACATACCTCAACATAATAAAGGTCATATAAAACAATCCCACAGCTAACATCATGCTCAATAGTGAAAAGATGAAAAATTTCTTTAAGATCTGGCACAAGACAAGAATGCCCACTATTACCATTTTAATTCAGTATAGTATGGGAAATCCTATCCAGATCAATTAGGCAAGAAAAAGAAATAAAGGGCATCCAAATCAGAAGGAAGAGTAAAACTGTATCTATTTGCAGATGATGCGTTATTATATACAGAAAACCCTAGAGATCCACCAAACCTGTTAGTACTAATAAACAAATTCAATAAAGTTGCAGGATACAAAGTCAATATACAAAATTTGTTACATTTTTATACAATAATAAACTATCAAAGAAAGAGAAATTAAGAAAAGAATTCCATTTTCAATAACATCAAAAAGAATAAAATACTTAGGGATAGAGTTAGAAAAAGAAGTAGAAAACTCATACCCTGAAAACTATTAAAAAATATTGAAAGGAATTTAAAAAAACTTAAAATTGGAAAAGATCCCACGTTCATATTCTGCAAGATTTAACATGTTAATATGGCAATACTCTTCAAGCTGATTTGTGGATTCGGTGGAATCCTTAGCAGAATCTCAACTGACTTTTTGTAGAAAATGACAACCTGATTCTAAAATTCACATGGAATTGCAAGGAATGTTTAAATGAAGAACACAGTAGGAGAGCTGACATTTCCCAATTCAAAATCTATCGCAAGGCAACAGTAATCAAGACAGTGTTGTGCTGGCATATGGAAACACATATAGATAAATGGAGTGGAACTGAGAATCCAGAAATAAACCGACTTAGTTATGGTCAACTGATTTTTGATAAGGGTGCCAAGACCATCTATGGGGAAAGAATGGTCTTTTCAACAAATGATTTTGGGACAACTGGATAGCCACATGCAAAAAGAGTGAATTTGGATTCTTACCTCAAGCCATATACAAAAATTATCTTAAAACTAACCAAAAGCCTAAATATAAGAAGTGAAACCATAAAACTCCTAGGGAAAAATAAAGGTTGAATTTGCATGAACTTGGATTTGAAAAAGGATTCTTGGATATGACACAAGTAACAAAAAAAAATAATTGACAAGCTGGACTTCATCAAAGACAAAACCACAGAGAGGGGTGTGGCCAAGATGGTAAAGTAGAAAGATCTGAGCATACATCTTCCTATGGGCACAACAAAATTACAATGATTACACAAAAACTATTGATGAGGAATACCTGAACACTAGCAGAAATGATTTTCTACAACTAAAGACATTAAGGAGGAACCACAAGATGGGTAGGAGATAGTACAAGGTATAGTCAAGACCCATATCCCCAGGCAGGTGACCAAAAATGGAAGGATAATTACAATTGCAGAGCTTCTCCCCAAGGAGCGAGGGACCCAAGCCCCATATTGGGCTCCCCAGCCTGGGAATCCTGCAGAAGGAAGATAAGCTTCCAGAAGGTTTGGCTTTGAAGGCCAGTGTGACTTACTTTCAGGGGAGCCAGAGGGCTGTAAGAAATAGGCTTCACTCTTACAGGGTGCACAAAAAATCTCACACACTCTAAGACCCAGGGCAGAAGCAGTAATTTAAAAGGGGCCTGGGTGAGATGCACCTGCTGATCTTGGAGAGCCTCTCAGAAAGGCAGGAGGCAACAGGAGCTCATCTTGGGGAAACAGATGCTGGTGGCAGCATTTTTGGGGAGCTCATTCCACCATGAAGACATTGGTGCTGGCAAGTGCCATTTTGCAATCTTCCCTTTAGCTTATTAGCACTGAGATCCAGCCCCACCCACCAGCCTGTCAGCACCAGTACTCGGATGTCTCAGGACAAGCAACTAGCTGGTTAGAGATATCCCATCCACCAGCAGGCTGGCTGTCTTAGGACCCCTGAGTCCCCAGCAACCCCAGGAGCCAGCCTCATCCACTAGAGAGCCCAGGACATGCCCCTGCCCATCAGTGCACAGGCACTAGCCCCAGGACCAGCCTCACCCACAATTAGCTCTGATTCCAGGTACAATGTTGCATAGAGTGGGGAGAATGAACATTCTTGTCTTCTTCCTGATCTTAGTGAGAAGGTATATAGTTTCTCACCATTAAGTTTGATGTCATCTATAGGCTTTTTATAGATTTTATAAAATTGAGGAATTACCGTTGTATTCCTAGTTTGCTAACAGTTTTTATCATGGATGGGTGTTGGATTTTTTTCAAATGCTTTTTCTGCATCTATTGATATGATCACATGTTTCTCCTTTAGTGTGTTGATATGTTGACTGATATTAGTTAATTTTTGAAGGTTGAACCAGACTTGTATACATGGAATAAATTCCACTTGGTCATTTTGATGTATAATGCTTTTATACATTGTTGGAGTCAATTTGCTAATATTTTGATGAGGATTTTTGCATCTAGGTTTATGAGAGGTATTGGCCTGTAGCTTTACTTTCTTGTAATATCTTTGTCTTGTTTGAATATTAGGGTAATCCTGGACTCATTAAATGAGCTAAGTAGTGTTTCTATTCTGGAAGAGACGGCTGAAAATTTATATTATTTCTTCCTTAAATATTTGTTAAGAATTCGTCAGTGAGTCCATCTGGACCTGGTGCTTTCTGTTCTGGAAGGTTATTATTGATTAAATTTCTTTAAGAGATACAGTCCTAGTCAGATTATTATTTCCCCTGTGTGAATTTTGTAGATTATATCTCAAGGAATTGGTCTATTTCATCTGTTATCAAATTCATGGGCATAGAGTTCTTCTTAATATTCCTTTATTATCCTTCTAATGTCCATGAATTCAGTAGTGATTTCCCCTCTTTCATTTCTGATATTAATAATTTGTGTCTTTTCTCTTTTTTTCTTAGTTAACCTAGCTAGGGTTTTATCAATGTTACTGACCTTTTCAAAGAACTAGCTTTTGGTTTTGTTGATTTTTCTCTACTGATCTCTTGTTTTCAATTTCACTGATTTCTGCTCTAATTTTAAAAATTTCTTTTCTTCTGCTTATTTTGGGTTTATTTTCCTCTTTTTTTTTTTTTTTGTGGTATGCGGGCCTCCCTCTGCTGCGGCCTCTCCCGTTGCGGAGCACAGGCTCCGGACACGCAGGCTCAGCGGCCATGGCTCACGGGCCCAGCCGCTCCACGGCGTGTGGGATCCTCCCAGACCGGGGCGCGAACCCGGTTCCCCTGCATCGGCAGGCGGACGCGCAACCACTGCGCCACCAGGGAAGCCCTATTTTCCTCTTTTTTAACACAAAGGTGGAAGCTTAGATTATTGACTTTATATATATCTTCTATTCTAATCCTATAAAAATCCTATAAAATCTATAAAATACTATAAATTTCCCTCAAGCCCTATTTTCACTGCATCTCACCAATTTTGATTAATTATATTTTCATTTTCCTTTAGTTTGAAATATTTTAAAATTTCTCTTGAGACTTCTTTAACCCATGTGTTATTAAAAATGTGTTGTTTAGTCTTCAAGTATTTTGGGGTTTTCCAGTTATCTTTCTTTCTGTTATTGACTTCTATTTTAATTCCGGTGAGGTCTGAGAACATACTTTGTAAAATTTCTATTCTTTTTAGTTTGATAAAATGTGTTTTATGGCACAGAATGTGATCTGTGTTAATGAATGTTCCATGTGAGCTTGCAAAGAATGTATACTTTGCTTTAGTTGGATGAAGCATTCTGTAGATGTCAATGAGATTTTCTTGATTGATGGTGCTGTTGAGTTCAACTATATCCTTACTGATTTTCTGCCTGCTGGACCTGTCAATTACTGATAGAAGAATGTCATATGGTAATTCTGTGTTTAACCTTTAGGAAATTACCAAACTGTTTTCCACAGTGGCTTCACTATTTTACATTCCCACCAGTAACACAAGTGTTCAATTTCTTCACAACCTTGCCAACACCTGCTATTTTCCATTTTCCATTATTCAAAAAAAATAGCCATCACAATGGGTGAAAATTGGTATATCATTGTTGTTTTGATTTGATTTCCCTCATGGCTCATGATGTTAAGCACCTGTGGTTTCCTTTTGTGGTGATAAAAATGTTCTAAAACTGACTGTGGTGATATTTGCATGTACCTGTAAATATACTAAAACCGATTAAATTGTCTGCTTTAAATGGTATGTGAATTGTGTCTCAATAAAGCTGTTTAACAATAGAGAAAACCAAAAGATAGAAAAGGAAAAAAGAAAAGCTAATTTGTGCATAATGGCACTAACACACGATGATATAAATATTCACTCTATAGATAGTTCTAAAAAGAAAACGTGCTGCCATGAACAATTGAAGTCTCCAAGGGAAAAAAGCATGTGCAGAGTAAACCTGAACACTTTAAATCCTTGCTACTAAAGGTATGGTCCCTAGAGCAGCATCGCCTGGGAATGAGTTAGAAATGCAGAATCCCAGGTTCCTACTCCAGAACTACTGAGTCAGGATCTGCCTTTAAACAAGATTCTCAGGCGATTCCTTTGCACATTTAAGAAAGCACTGGAAGACACACAGAAAAGTGAGCTTAGGCCACGGGAAGTCTTGAGGGATGGAACGCAGGGCAATTCTAAGGTCCCCTAGGGAGGAATAAATGTAACATGGCTCTGGCAAAGGTTTCAGTCCCCAGATGAGTATTTTCTTGAAGATTCACATGGCCAGAAATCAGTGATTTGGTAGAAGGATTTTGCCAAGATCATATTCTAACAATATAAACTTGTTTCATTTTATTTAAACATATTTAGTTAAGTCAGTGTTTAGTGTTATTTACTTTTATTTCATATGGCTCCAATAGTCGGAGAAAAGTCATAAACTAACACAACAATCTACTATTTAACAAGATCACCAGGGATCCCTATGGTAGATCCAAGTTCAAGAAGCACTGGGGGAATGCAACTAAGGGAGCCAGAAATTGACAACCTAGGGAAATTCTTGGAGAAAAAAATAACAAAACTGCTGTAATTGTCTACATTTTGGTGGAAAGATCTTGTGGGAAACAACAGGTAATCATATGGCTTTCTGTCAAATAAGAATACAAAAGTGAGAATACTAATATAAGTGAATAACTGTGCCAACACAACTAATCAGAAAAAACACAAAACTGTTCTGTAACACTACATTGGCATTAAACATCACAAAAAGCAGTGTTTTTGCCCCAAGTCTCTCCTTTTATAGCAGTAGGAAAGGGAAACCTGGGCTTTGTACCCCAAAGACTAAGTTCTGTGTTTCAGCTCTGTTTTCTGCCTACCTTGTGCTTCCGTTTCCTACTTTTTAAATAAATTTATTTATTTATTCTTGGCTGTGTTGGGTCTTTGTTGCTGTGCGCGGGCTTTCTCTAGTTGCAGAGAGTGGGGTTTACTCTTCGTTGCGGTGCCTGAGCTTCTCATTGTGATGGCTCTCTTGTTATGGAACACAGGCTCTAGGCACATGGGCTTCAATAGTTGTGGCTCGTGGGTTCAGTAGTTGTGGCTTGTGGGCTCCAAAACGCAGGCTCAGTAGTTGTGGCACACGGGCTTTGTTGCTGTGCGGCATGTGGAGTCTTCCCAGACCAGGAGTTGAACCTGTGTCCCCTGCATTGGCAGGTGGGTTCTTAACCACTGCACCACCAGGGAAGTCCCCGTTTCCTACTTTAAATGGAACTAATGTTTCCTCTTTCTAACACGCCTGGCTTGGTGACTATCAATGTAATAATGTTGGTGAAGATGCCTTGAAAACTGTAAATGTTGCTAATTATTTTTAAAAACACAGACCATTTCCTTTTCCTCTGTCCTAAAGACGTTTGGAGGTCGATTGAGATTCGTGATCCTTCCCTTCCTAAAGATCTCTCTCTGTATTTATTTTGTATGGGCACACGGGGAAAGTGAGATACTTGAGCTCAAAGTGTTATCACGGGGTTAGTAGTAGCAGCATGCTATTGTTTCTTCCCACTTCTTACATCTTCCCATTGAGCTTTTCCATTCCACCACATGGTTGATAATGTTTCCTAAACACCACCGTTTGAAATTATAATCCTTTACGTTTTACTCTTGCTTCCAGATCTTCTGTCTCTGCTCCAATCTGGAACACACACTGGGGACAATTTCATTTGTGGCGCCTTCCTGTTCAAGCCTTGAATAGTTTCTTTTTCACACCCCCTGGAGCTAATTTTGTCATTAACGTTTCAGGAAATACACAGAGGCATTTTAAGTGAAATACAAATTAGAAAACTCTGCTGTTCTTAGTTACTCTTTTCTCCCATATTTGAAAAAAAAAAAAATCACTATCCAAT
The DNA here is from genome assembly GCF_002837175.3 of Physeter macrocephalus. Classification (NCBI taxonomy): domain Eukaryota; kingdom Metazoa; phylum Chordata; class Mammalia; order Artiodactyla; family Physeteridae; genus Physeter; species Physeter macrocephalus. Next base: position 8,969,716 of record NC_041225.1, on the reverse strand, counting down.
TACCCAAGTCACATTTATCCTTTTTAAACTCCCTCAGTTGTTGTCATTATTCTGCCAAACTCTCTATTTCTAGCCCCTTAGATAGAAATTATGCCCCTTTTGGAGCAACTGTGGAGAGAAAACCGAAGCACAATATATTTAGAGAAAAAAATTCCTTGAGGCACAAAGAGAGCTATTTCCCTCAGCACTTGGCACAGACTTCTGCCTTGTCGGTTCTTGTAGTTGTGAATGTGTGAATCTCTGTTGCACTGACACAATTTCTGGCTCATAGTAATCAGTCAATATAAATTTAGTTGGTCAACGTAGATGAAGAAAGCTTTTGTTTAACAAAAGCTAACATTTCATTGATTTTTTACTATGTGCCAAGCACTCTGGTAAATACATGCAATGCATTATCTCATTCAGTTTCTTACCAGCTCCACAGTCCCATGAGGTAGTGTTCATTACTACAGCCAATTTACCAGAAACGGAACACATCGGACTATGTCAAGAAGTCGTTAGGTTTCCAGAATGAGTATTAATGAATGGACCTAGAGATTATCATACTGAGTGAAGTAAGCCAGACAAAGTGGAATATCGTATGATATCACTTATATTTGGAGAGATTATCATACTGAGTGAAGTAAGTCAGACAGAGAAAGTGGAATATCGTATGATATCACTTATATGCGGAACCTAAAAAAAAACTGATACAAATCAATTAATTCACAAAACAGAAACAGACTCACAGACTTAGAGAATGAATTTATGGTTACTGGGGGGAAGGGTGAGGGGAAAGGATAGTTAGGGAGTTTGGGATTGACATGTACACACTGCTATATTTAAAATGGACAACATACAAGGACCTACTATATAGCACAGGGAACTCTGCTCAATATTATGTAACAACCTAAATGGGAAAATAACTTGAAAAAGAATAAATACATGTATATGTAAAAAAAAAGTGTAGTTTTCCACATTGAATATTAATGCCATTAAGTATTAATTAACTGAGTCAATAAATTAATGGAACATGTTGGAACATATGTTTTATTTCATCAGGCAAACCTTCCTAGCATAAAATTAACCAGCAATTATTAAGCACTTACAGTGTTCCAGGCACTATGATGTGATTTACATAATTAATTTATTGAATTCTAATACTTATGTGGGTACTATTTGATGATGTATTAATTAATATTAATATTTCCCTTCCATAGATGAGGCAGCTGAAGCTAAAAATGTTTGAGGGGAAAACCAAAGACTAGAGAGAAATGGCAGGGCTGGGCTTTGCAAGCAGGACTGAAAGCTTAGCCCACGTGGTACGATGCTTGGCTCACCAGTGAATCAACAACAGCATCAAAAATTCACCCTCTCCTGACCAGCCTTCCTTGGGACATCTCCTTTGAATTCACCTTTTCTGGATGAGGAAAGAGCCATGGAATTGTCACCATATCTGTGGCCTCTGTGGCCTTATAGGCAATGGAGCAAATGCCTTCTAGGGAAATTTATTCTAAGTATAGCTTTGTATCCTGTTTTATTTTTCATTTAACATTATGATGCAAATGTTTTCTGATGTTTTCTAAATAAGCATAATTTCCAATGGCTGCTTATTTTTTTAGGTATAATTTAATTATCTATTTCTTTATTATTGACTATTCTTTCCTTTTTCTGTTATTTTACATAATGCTGTAATAAGTACCTCTTTACATAAACGCCCCACACACACCTGGTTTATGTATAATGCATAAGGAAGGTCCCTAGATATAAATTTGTGGGCTTGAATATTTTAAGACTCTTGACACACATTGCCAAATTGCCTTCTAAAAGTTCTCTACCAATTTATACCACCCCCATCAGGCTCACCACACCCTCGAGTCAGGTATAGAATTAAAATAGAGAAAGCTTTGCTAATTTTATGGATGAAAACTCCATCACATTATTATAATTGGTAATTGTTTGATTAATTATGAGTTGAAATTTTTTTTCAATATTTACCAGCCACCGAATCTCCTTATTTGACAATTTTCAGTTCCTGTTTTTTGCCCCAGTGAGATTTTATTTGTTTTGTTTTGTTTTTGCGGTACGCGGGCCTCTCACTGTTGTGGCCTCTCCCGTTACGGAGCACAGGCTCCGGACGCGCAGGCTCAGCGGCCATGGCTCACGGGCCTAGCCGGTCCACAGCATGTGGGATCTTCCCAGACCGGGGCACGAACCTACGTCCCCTGCATCTGCAGGCGGATTCTCAACCACTGCGCCACCTGGGAAGGCCCCCCAGTGAGATTTTACTGCTTTGTCTCTATTTCTTTCTTATTGGGTAATTCAAATTTTGGCCATATTTATTGTAAATATTTTTCCAGTTATTGTCTCTGCCTGGAGCAGAAACAGAAGTAAATATATTGCTGAAACCAAGGGAGAAGAAGAGGCCTTCAACAAAGAAGGAGTGATGGCAGTTTGCAATGTTACAAAGAGACCCAGTGAGATAAGGCCTGAGTAGTATCCATTTTTTCCCCACACACTGAATGGTAACAAAGCTTATAGTTGACTCTGACCAGAGGGGCAATAATTTACTATTGCACATTGAAAGGAAAGTGATTTATCACTAAAAATAATCTATCTGGGAGTGGTTAACAAATAAATGTGTCACATATTCAATACCACATTGGCAAGGAACCTCAGTCCCTGCATAACCCATCATCTTACAGAAGAGGAAACTGAGGTTCCAGAGAGAAGTGCAGTGACTCTGGTCCATATAATATAGACTATAGTCAGATTTTCAGATTCCAAGTCTCTGCCAATATATCATGCTCGCTCTGTTACTCAAAGCAATTCAGATGGAAATATTTTCTGATTAAAATAATAGTAATGACAATAATAATAACAGTGTTTAATCATATATTAGCGTTCTTCAAAAAACAGAACTAAAAGAATATGTGTATGTGTGTGGGTATATAAATGTGTGTGTGTGTGTGTGTGTGTGTGTGTGTAGAATTTATTTTAAGGAATCGTCTCACACAATTGTGGAGACTTGGTAGGTCCAAAATTTGCAGGGTAGTTTGGCAGGCAGATCACCCAGGGAGGAGTTGCAGTCTGAGTCCAAAGGCTGTCTGCTGGCAGAACTCCTTCTTGCTCAGGGGAGGTCAGTCTGTTCTGTTAAGACCTTCAGCTGATTGCATCAGGCCCTCTCACATTGTGGAGGGTAATCTGCTTCACTCAACATGCACCAAATTTAATGTTAATCTCATCCCCCCCAAAAATATTAATCTCATCCAAAAAAAACAAAAACCTTCACAGAAATATCCAGAATAGAAAAGCTGGGTACCATGGTCCAGCCAATTTTACACAAAAAATTCACCATCTCACCTGGTAAGAAGTTAATCAGAATTTAACTATCTTTAACAATTTTGTTAGTTGAGGTTTTACCTTCAATGGGATATACCTTGTTGAGACCTAGTACTACAGTTTTTTCTCTCCCTGTTCCCACTCCACTTTTTTGTTTGTTTAAGTCATGATCATTCTTCCCTACTTTCTGATCTTGACTGTGACCAAGCAGGGAAGTGCAGACTATGTGGAAGTAGGAAGATGCTGTTTGCACTGAATTCTTAGAAACTTATTTTCTGTAAAAATATAATGATGTTACTGTTCTCTATTCCCCTGGGGCTTTCGTACCTTTTCATTTTGAGTTCAGCAGCCACAATGAAGTTAAGATGATGGATGTGAAATGAAAATTTTCTGGTTCAGACACAATTATACCCTTCTCAGTGGCTGATTTTTTTATTTTAGTAAATATTCATTTAGCAGCCTCAGGTAGTAGAACGAATGATTACAATTTTGCCTCAAACAAAGGAGAAGACAAATACTGTAATTATATAAAGTACAAAGCAAATCACCTAATTAAATAGAGAAAGAAAATCTACAATAATTACCGAGGTATAGGACAGTTAACAATGCACAGTAAAAGGACCTATAATTTTAAGAAATACACCAATGCCTGATTTTTTGAGGTAAATATAATAAAGTGAATTTTTACTGAAAAAATAAAAATTTCATCTATAATAAATTAACCTCAAATAACTTCTCAGGTGTGGGATTTCAGACTTTCCTATCTATATTTCTTCATAGAATTGAAAAAGAAATTAAATTATTTGTTCTAGCTGAAAGGAACATTAACACTTAATTGTGGAAACTTTAATACTTCTTTGTTCATGTCCAATCTCTGGGAAGGCTCTGTGATTACAGCCAGCCCATGGTAGCTACATTATGTACAAATGCTCAGCTCTTAGTCATTTGGTTTTCTTTGGTACCATGGTTGCAATATTGCTTACCCTGAATGCTCAAGTTATTTCCCAGTGAGGGCTGACTCTGCCTGCCCAAGAGGACCCTAAGTCTATCAGAAACAAAAATTGTACCTTCCGTCATTACTGTCTCTTCCCTTTCCTAACACCATTCAGTTAAAGCAGTAATCATTCAGTGTGTGTGTGTGTGTGTGTGTGTGTGTGTGTGTGTGTGAGCATGTGTATGTTCACATCAGTTTTGTACTCTTCCCTTTGCCAGGAAAGATTGAAGGGATTATACCAGAGTATTGCTGGAAACATTTTAGAGCTTGCCTCATGGCATTATGCAATGTACTAACCGGTCTGGATTTTCACCACATCTGATTATCTTGTCACAAAGACTTGATTAAAAACATGACAGCTATCAAGATCCCTTAGTCAAATAAAACCCTATATTAGTAACTCAGATTACATTCCAAATTTCCTACCCATTTTCATCTTTGTCTCTTTAAATGATTAAAAAGAATTGTCATTATGAATTCTCTCCTTGGGAGGGATAAATTAGAAGTATGGGGTTAACAGATACACATTGTTAATATAAAATATATACCATATATAAAATATATAAACAACAAGGACCTGTTGTATAGCACAGGGAACTATATTCAATATTTTTTGATAACGCATAGTGGAAAAAGAATCTGAAAAAAAAATATATGTGTGTAACTGAATCACTTTGCTGTATACCTGAAACTAAAGAACACTGTAAATCGACTACCCTTTGATAACCCATAGTGGAAAAAGAATCTGAAAAAATATATATATGTGTGTAACTGAATCACTTTGCTGTATACCTGAAACTAAAGAACACTGTAAATCGACTACCCTTCAATAAAAATTAAAAATTAGAAAAAAAGAATTCTCTCCTTTTCACATCCCCACAGCAGATAATCCAGGGTTTCCATAACCCTCCTCACTTCAACCTGCTCCTGTGCAGTCATGACCTTAGCTCTAAATTCACTGAGAAGATGGTCAAATCCAAGCAATTTCCCCCCATTTCTTTATTTTTCACCTCTGACACTTCCTGTGTCTTTACCCTTCATTGTTTTGGCTTGGGTCCATTCTCTCAAACTTTTCCCCAGATTTTGTTCTTCAATGATCTCTTCTATCATCAATCTATCCCTCTTCATCCATAAACTTTCTTATGTTACTTCTGTCCTAAAATCAATTCTTGTACACCAGGTACCTTTTCCTTCTCTTCTCTCTGTAATGGCTGGAAGTCTTCTATTATTTATTTTTCCTGCACTTCTTTCAGCTCCCCCCAGTTTAATGTATGTCCCATAATTTTTTTCCCTTAAAACTGTCCTCTCAACAGTTTCCAGTGACTTCTAAACTAATCAAACTAATAATCAAATCAAGTGATTATTTTTCACTCTCTAACCTCCTTGAGTTTCCTGCAACAGTGCAGTCTGTCTTGAAAATTTCTTACATGAAATTTATTCCTCCCTTGGTTTCCCTAAAACTATAATCTCCTGGAACTCTTCCTGCTCCCTCTATTATCACCTTCTTTGTTTCATTTGCCAGTTCTTGACTCAATTTTATAATCTAGTGGAAAGAGCATTGGTTTTGTAGCATAACTGAATCCCAATCCTAGTCCTTTCATAACTAATTTCTTCAGTGGAAGATTGTTTATTCCCTGTGGTTCTCAGCTTCTACAGCTATAAAATGGAGGTGGCGGATAGTCTACATCACTGGATTCTAAGTGTGTTCCACAGAATCTTAAGAATGCCTTTCAGATTTCTCACTCACCACCGTGATTCCCATCCTTGTCCCAACCACAAAAGCTACACTAATCTGGTTTAGGTATTATCCACAATAAATTTCTACCACTAGGAAAGATGAGTCTGGAAATGCAAGTAGTTTGGATGAGTGAGTCCAATGACTGTTAACCTAAATGAGTTGATAGAGACCATTTCCAAAGACCATTTCCAAAGTTGATAGAGACCATTTTCCAAGGGAAAATATATAATGAAATGGGATAAAATGGATGCTGGGCATGCCATCTGTCGGGGTGGTATTCAGTAAGGCAGCTCATATTCTTCACAACAAGTGATTATGTTTCAGGGGTGGTAGGTGGTGGTGGCCTCTGGACCACTAAAGCACTTCCCTATTGAAGTCCTAGCATTCATCTCTAAGATCATCTTTGATTCTAAATGTAGAAGTTCAGGATTTATTTTCTGGAGTTGATGTGAGGATTATGTAAGATAATGTTTTTTTTAGAGCATTTAGCACAGTACTTGGCAGGCAGGGAACAATTAATACATTTTTTTGTTTTTAGTACTTTTTCTGTAGCATTAAGTGAGGAAATGCCAGTGTGCATTTTCCCACCATAGAGTGACCACTTTCTACAAAAATATGTTAACAGTCTGATTTGTGCTGCCTCATCTTGCAAAATCAAGATGTAGGAAAGTGATTCAAGAAGCAGAAAGAGGCACCGGAGGAGGCATTTAAAGTTATCTAGCTATGAGGAGTACATTTTTATGTTTCAAAGAGTAAAAGAAAAAAAAAGCGCTGCCTGGTTTCATTAGAGCTCCTGCCCTTTGAAAGTTAGGTCAGAGGTTGTTCTCTAAAAGCAGGGCATCTGAACTTTGGAAGCCCCTCCACAAAATTTCTATCTGGAAAGCAGGAAAGATCACACTTCCCTGACTCTGGAGGGACACTTCCTCCCTGCAGTGAAATTCTTTGTTTTATATCACATCATGCTGGCTGGGAAGATAATCCTTGTGATTGCTCCTGTATTTATTTCCCCTGCAAATTGCTGGCAGGACATCCCAATTCTCTGCAGTGAATCATTATTTTGTCACAGCAGCAGCACCTAGTGGGTTCCACTTAAAATCCAAAGAATGAAAAAAAAGAAAAAAAAGAAAAAGAAAGCAACAGCAATTATCAGCAAAACACCAGGAGCAAGGCTCAAATCTCAAACCAAGCACTAAATGTCCCTGAAATTCCTACAGCAGGGTTGATGATATTTCTATGTAGAGAAATGGAGCCACAGTCTGCAATGTCATATTGGCTGCTCTCCTGATTTGCTTAGGTTAGTTTTAAAGGAACTTCTGCTCTTGCTGTGCATTTAAGTGTGAATGACAAAGAACAGGAGAGCAGCTGTGCCCATCAGCACCTTCCTGGGGCATTGACTTCCCGAGAAATTGGGCATTAAGCTTAAAACCAGTGCCCTCGTCATAAAAGATGATAAGTCCATTACATGCCCCTCTGCTAAATTCTATGATGATAATTCTAGTGCGGGGCATGCCACAATTTTAAAGTCCCTAACAGTTTGTTAAGCACTTTCACATATAATATGTTGCCTGCTCCTTATGCCCATCCTATAAGAAAGATATGGGAGGATATGCCCTTTATTTCCAGGTGGAAATATACGGTGACTCAGAAAAGTGAAGTGTCTTGTCCACAGTAACAAAGCTAAGAGAAAACAAACAAAAAAAAACACAAAAAGACAGAGCTGGAACTGAAAACTAAGCATCTTATTTCTGAATCTGGAGTTTTACTCACTAAAGCTCTCCTGTCTTTTACAAGAGCTTCTGCAAACAGGCTTCTGCCAAATGGCAACATGATGCTGAGACCACTGTAGGCACCCTGCTGTCTTCCCCTCTCTTCAACATCCGGGACCCTGATGCCGCCACACAGACTCTCCATGCTGACTTTCCCCATCTTACTTTCTCATTTTCGTGCCCTGTTTCCTAGATGTGGATGAGTCCTTGTTCAGCTTCGTACTCCTAGTGAGTGAGGGGCTGGACAAATGATTCAGAGTAGCTGTTATGGACTGAATTGTGTCTCCCCCAATTCATATGCTGAAACCATAACTCTCAATGTGATGGTATTTGAGATGGGGCTTTGAGGAGATAATTAGGTTTAGATGAGGTCATAAGAGTAGGACCCTCATGATGAGATTAGTGCCTTTATAAGAAGAGCCACCAGAGAGTTCTCTTCTCTCTTTCTCTCTCTTTTTTTTTTTTCTCTTGCTGCCATATGGAGACACAGCAAAAAGGCAGCTGTCTACAAACCTGGAAGAGAATTCTCAATAGAACCAGACCATGCTGGTACCCTGATCTCAAACTCTCAAACTCTAAAACTATGAAAATAAATTCCAAAATATCATCCAGTCTATGATATTTTGTTTGGCAGCCACACTAATATAGTGGCTTAATGCATTTCCTATCCTGGTGTGTGCATTTCTTTTGTAACAAGAACTAACTCGTAGACAGACGTGCTTTAACCGAAAGTGATGGGTAGTAGAGGCACCATGGTAGAGCACACAATCTACCATGGTGCCTCTACCAAGTGTAAGGCTGATCTGATCATACTGGGGCTCTTTCTTTGGCTCATATAATAAGTTAACACTCCTAGGTGCATATGCTCTTAGCTGTTGCCTTTGTATTGACCCCCACCTTCTCACAACAAGCTCCTAAAGAATTGAAGACTGGTCTACTGAAAACTGGTCAAGGAGTACTAGTCCTGATTCAGTCATTTCTTAGCCTTGTGAATTTGGGGGATTATTTTCTCCCTGGGCTTCAGTTTCATCACTGGTAAAATAAGAAGATTAAACTAAATCATTTTCTAAGCCTTTCTCTCTTTTGACAGTAGATTCCTGATTTCAAACGTAATATATTCTAGGTTGTCAATAAATAAAACAAATAAGTATGGTGCTCTCTTTCCTGTCTTTACAAGAATAACTTACTAAGGGGGTGGGGGGAGAGGAGGTGGCTCTAAGGAGACAGCAGCAGATATGAGAATGAGAGATTTTCATCTAAATTTTTGTGCATCCATTTGGCAAACATTTGTTAGCCTATTTTAGATAGTGCGGTCCAGGTTGCAAAGATATTGCAGGACCCTGTTCGTGTTTTCTGCTTCTGTAGGCATCAAGATATGGATCAATAACTAAGACACAAGGTAGAAATGACAAGGGATCTATGTGTGCTGCAGTAAAGTTTTGAGACAGTTCAGGAGTGAGGGAGGAAAGAGCAACAGTTCAGGAGTCATACAGAGAGAGACGGGGAGGTAGAAAAAGTAGTGTTGGTCTGAACCACAAATCACTGGAAGGCATACAGTTCTGTTTATGGTTATTTCTGAGGAATGAATTATATCTTAAAAGAGGTGAGTGAAGGGGCAATGCGTGTTTAGTTCCAATGAAACAGCTTGTGTGTCCAAAGATCATCCCAGCCTATCTGCCATGTTTCTCCTGTTCTTACTCAGATTCTCAAGTGGACTTTCTTCCTATATTATCCAGATTGGCCATCTCTATCAATTAAATTTATCAGGTAGAAGCTAATCTCTCACACAGGGACCTCCTACTTTTCATTATGCCTTGAGAAAATTTTCCCTTCATGGACCCAGACCTATAAGTGGAATTTTACAGCACAAAGTCTGATAGTGTTTTAATTCGCTTAGATAAGCCTTCCTATTACACCCAGGAGCAGGAGTTTGCAGGTTAATTTAGTTTCCTTAATTACAGTGATAAAGCCAGATATAAATTCTGATACAGTATGAGGTGAGTAGCACACATGTTTAATTACCTGGGATTGTTGCAGTGTTTGGGACTCTCTGCTTACCGAACTCCACATTTGTTAATGGCACCTCTAGATGCAACGTTTATTCCCTACACAGTGCTTGCTATTTCCAGACCTGGGTGAAGTTTGACTCCTGAGACTGGAATGGTTTCAGTTCCAGAGAGACTCTATACCCATGCTTGTGGTCACAAGGCATTCTTATCATCAGGAAATTTTGGTAACAACTGATTAAAGGGATAGAAATACAGTAATTTAAATAGCTTTATTTTGCTTATTAAATTGCCTCTCTTGGGACTCTTCTGTACTTGGGGTAGTGTAGGATGGTTCTCAACCTCAGAGCTATTGACACTTTGGACCAGGCAATACTTTGTTTTGGGAGACTGTACTGAACACTGTAGGATGTTTAGCAGCAGTCCTGTCCTCTATCCACTAGCTACCAGTAGCACTCTTCCTGTACTTGTGGCAACCAAAAATGTCTCCAGACATTGCCCAATGTCACCTGGGACAAAAAATTGCCTCTGGCCAAGAACCACTGGTTATAAGGGTTAAGTATGTGACTCTGGGGTTAGAGTGTTTTAAACCCAGGCCCCTCCACCTAGGGGTTGTGACATTTGGCACTTGATATAAACCCTAAATTTCCATATATAGAGAAATGGATTAGTGTACCCACTGCATAGCATTGTTGTGCGAGTCAAATAAATTAACCTGTGAAAATTCTTAGAATTGTGCCTGGTGCACAGTAAACACTCAGGAGTTATAAACTATTATTCATATGATTAACATCTTCCAGATGGGCTACACTTTACACATTTATTTATACAAAGACAAGCATAACCATAAAACACAGGACAAGACAGTTGCCACCCCAGAGTCTATAGCTGCTTAATGCCCTAGTCTGGTAGAGGGAATGTTCTAGCTTGGAGTCATAGATACAGGTGCAAATCTTGTTTCTGTTGCCTTGATTTGACCATGGACAGACTTCTCTTTGTCCCTTAGCATTCTTCTTTAAAGAAGGATATCACCTACCCGACAGGGCTAAAAGGATCAAAACCATCTAGTACAAGACGGCAAAACCCAAAAAATCTCCTGCCTGACTCTGCTTGCTTTCCCACCTTCCTATCCTTCTTTTCTTCCTTTCCTTTTTTCCCCTCATGTCTGAGGGAAAAAGCTTTATTTTGATTGGCTCTTATTCTCAAAGAGCAGTGATTCTCAACCGCCTGGGAGCTTGTTAAGACACATAACTAGGTCCACTTTCAGAGTTTCTGATTCAGTAAGCCTGGGGATGGAACCCAAGAATTTGCATTTCTTCTGAATTCCCAGGTGATCTTGCTGCTGCTGCTGCTGATTGGGGACCACTCTTTGAGGACTAATGTCGTAGTATTTACTGCTATGCTCTAGAACAGTGGTTCTTAATCTTAAACATGCATGAAAATCCCCTAGAGGACTTTTAAAGACATTTTGCTAGGCCCCATCTCCCCAGTTTCAGATTTAGTAGGTCCATGCATTAAGAACCATTGCTCTAGAAAGATTCTCAGCTTGAACTGCACATTAGATTTACTTGGGGAATTTTAAAAATTGGTCCTAAGGCCCAAATCCCAAACCAGACCAATTAAATTAAAATCTTGCTGTATTTTGTTAGGTTTCTCGGGTAATCCCAATATACAGCTAAGGTTGAGATGTCATTCAAGAGCAGGTACGGAGATTTAAGAAGTCCGGAAAGGCAAAAAGGGAATTTAAGGATTTTGTACTCAATATGTTTAATTTTAAACAGAAAAGGCAGTTCAGAGCTTTGGGTATTGATGGGATGAGCATATATTTGAGCCTGTCTACCTAGGACTAGTGATATATAAAGAAGACTCATAGGGCTCGGGGGTTAGGAGGGACTTTGAAAAGAAGTGTTCAGGTAAGAAACTTGGAAAATTCGTGACCACCTGAGGCTAAAGTCAGAAATAGTTTTTTAAGAGATCAGGTAAACACATGGCCATTCAGGACGTTTTAAAAGACAATGAAAATGTTTTCCAGGGCCTCCTTAGACTTCACAGTTGGATAATCTTGGTTTTCTACATCCTCTCCCCTAATTCCTGTTGAGACACTGTTACTGAACCAAACTGGAGTCTGCTTGCCCACCTGCAGCAAACCCAATCTACTAACACTGGATTGTGGTGAAGGAAATTGTAGTGCTTATTGCAAAGCCAAGTAAGGAGTATGAGTGGCTAATGCGTGAAAGGCCAGAACTCTCTAATGGATTTCAGGGAAGGGTTTGTAAAGATAAGGTGAGGGAGAGAGTCACAGGTTATGTGGTCAGCTTGTGCATAGTTCTCTGATTGATTGATGGTGACACCGCTGGTGTCACAGCGGTTAACATCATCAATCCTCAGGCTCCATCTGGTCTGGGGGGCTATATGTTCATAGCCATCATGCATGTAGCTTCTCCCATCTGGTGGAGGTTTTAATATCTGTAAAATAACTCAGGAATATGTATCAGACACTGTTATCGATGTCCTTCAGGGAAGTACTAAAGCTTCTGTGACTGCTATATGGCTCATCTATTGTGTAAATTATTACCAGTTCTCCTGGCCCAATGGTTATTTTTTGGTACCACATGTTCTCGTTCTTTCAATCATTAATTCTTGAGCCAGCATTTTGTGACTCAGGGGAGGCCTGGGAGACTAAATATTTTCTACAAACAAGAGACAGGTAGAAGTCATTGTGGGAATCTGTTCTGGGAAGGCCCCATAGGGTCCTGCTCAGTAACAATCCACCCTTTTCTTTGATACTCCTTAATCTTGAGGGGAACAGGTGTGGAACAAGAAAGGGAAAAAAGTTTTGGATAGAGAGGTTAATCATAACTGGTTTTAGGGGGCCTCAGTTTCAACACCTGGAGGGACTTGACTCTAAATGAAAATCCTGACTGTTTAATGATTGAGCCCATTGTCCTCAAATAGAAAAGTTACATCTTTCATTTTTCTAAAAGATTTCTGGAAATCTTTTCTTACTCCTCTCTCTTCCAGCATTACTTGGACTAGTTGGTCAGACATAGAAGTCAGGGATATGCTGAGTGCTTCTAAATTACATAGCAATGGGTTCTAGGAACTTGGGTGAGAAGACAACCAAGGAAGAAATGTAATATTGGGATGAATGATGGCTAGACCTAGGTAATGTCATCTGAACATGCCACTTAAGCTTCGATGTTGGGAGATGAATTTAAGCCTTAAGGAGGTTAGGGGCTACTTGGTGCAGAGAGAGAAATATGGTGATTTGGAACTGTTACTGGCCCTCATGGACCTATTTGAGTGTGGGTGTGGTCAACTGATGCTGCATTGTTAGTACCTAATCCCAGGAATTTACCTGGCATCCAAGACAACATTGCTTCAGTGAGAATGATAGAAGATTCTCCCCTCACCTATAATTATAGCACTTTAATTATTCTCTTTAAAGGTAACCTACCCTATCAGTTTTCATATACTGCCATCTTTTAAAGAATGTGGGATAATTCCTGTAAAACATAAGGCTGTCTAAGTTGAACCATTCAGTGTCACATTCAGAATTCTTTCCCCCACCCTCACCAGTTCCCAGAATGGACTCCAGGTGTTTCATGTCTCTCTTACACCATTTTGATTTCCCCAGTATTGGGTATACATGTAATTTCACTTCATTTCTCGGGCATTATTACTGTTACACCTCTGTCTAACCATCAATGACCTCACCTGACTCCTCACATTTTCCTAGCAGTTCTTCTGCAGTTTGGTTGTCTGTTGGCAGAGCTCATACCCCATTCCCTTCTCCTCTGCTCCTGGCACTACTCTGATAAATCTATGTGCCTGGTGGCTAAGGTGAGAAGGCTTCATTTTGTGCATTTAACTCAAGTACATTTCTTACTAAGGCTGTATAAGGCTTTTAATATTTATATATTTATTTATTTATGGCTGCTTTGAGTCTTCATTGCTGCGCGTGGGCTTTCTCTAGTTGTGACGAGTGGGGGTTACTCTTCGTTGCGGTGCGCGGGCTTCTCATTGTGGTGACTTCTCTTGTTGTGGAGCATGGGCTCTAGGTGCAAAAGCTTTGGAAGTTGTGGCATGGGGGCTCAGTAGTTGCAGCACATGGGCTCTAGAGCACAGGCTCAGTAGTTGTGGCATGCGGGCTTAGTTGCTCCACCTCATGTGGGATCCTCACAGAGCAGGGATCAAACCCGTGTCCCCTGCATTGGCAGGCAGATTGTCAACCACTGCACCACCAGGGAAGTCCCTGTATAAGGCTTTTAAATTCTTGCATCAGGAAAGTGCTGAGGAATCAAAGAATAAACATATCAATGAGAATTTTTCTCATGTTCTAAAGGCAGTGGGTTTTTTTGTTTTTTTTCCTGCTTTGCATCCAAGTAAAGTTAGCAGTGCTCAGCAGTGCTAGATTTTGAAAGCAGGGTGATTTCCCTATTTGAAAGTAGAGAGCAAGAGTCAACCCAGCTTCTAATCCCTGCTTCCCACAGGAACAAGGACAAAGAGAGAAGAATGCATAAAGCAAACATTCCTAGATCGCCTTCTTAACAAGTATAAAGTAACTTCAAGTCCTGCCTTAATTTTAAAGTAAAGACTTGTATGAATGTTTTCCCAAAGGACCAATTTTGAATTCCATGATTATTGAGGTAAAAATGAGGTTGACATTATAACACGGCGAGGGGTAGGGTGAGCTGGGATGAAGTGAGAGGGTGGCATGGACATATATACCACCAAATTTAAAATAGATAGCTAGTGGGAAGCAGCCGCATAGCACAGGGAGATCAGCTCAGTGCTTTGTGACCACTTAGAGGCATGGGATAGGGAGGGTAGGAGGGAGGGAGACGCAAGAGAGAGGAGATATGAGGATATACGTATATGCATAGCTGATTCACTTTGTTATAAAGCAGAAACTAACACCATTGTAAAGCAATTATACTCCAATAAAGATGTTTAAAAAATAAAAATAAAATGAAAAATTGCAATATATGGAAATAAGTTAAAGGAATGGTTTATGCAGTGGTTTTCAAACAGAGGTGCCTCAGGGTGGGGAGACGTGATGGAAGGTTGCAGCATTCTATCGCTTTGAACCCCCACCACTTCAATAGTGCTACTCTGTTTTCTTTGTCTTCATATGCGGGATAACTTAAATTGACTTATATACCTTATATGACTTTAAGCTACAGATTTATAAATTCATTTTTAATTAGATTATTTGTGGCCATCTCTATGAAAGGTTCTGCATGAGCTATAACCCTGAGCAGAAGGACTGGCATTTTTTTGTGGCTGATAAACTGGTTAAGGTAGGTCTGGCCTGGCTGATGCCAGTTCCAAAAGAGATGAATATATTCAGTGAGGGAGGAAGGGGATTTTCTGCCAGTTGAAGACATGAGCCACATAACTCCCTGTGACTAGGTAGTTAAAGATCTCTTTATGCTCCTTAGAATGACCAGCTATGGTTGGAATTAAAAGTGAAATGTTAGTTTCCTGGTATTTCATCCTAGAATTTATCCCAAGAGCTCATATTTCAAAAACCTTTTAATTAGTTTACTATTAAACATTTAATTCAATCTCCTTGCTTCTATAGGTACAAAATCCTATGCTCCAAGAAGGATAAATGACTTGCCCAGGGTCCCAAAACTAGAGGTGAGATTCCCTAATTCCTTATCCAGGGTTCTTTCCTCTACAGCACTGGTTAAAATCATCTTTAGAAGCTAACAAGTTCTTGTTTTTAATGTACTTTCACATAAAGCCTTGCACATAAAACATAAAATAGCAGAACTGCTTTAGATGAAGCCAAGATGGGGAAGGGATCTTAACCATACCTACTTTACTTCTTCCTTTTCTCTTTCACCTCCAGTAGCAATCCTGGGGTTCCCATGGATCACAGTGCAAAATGACTGTCCTTGCCATGGTATTGACAGTTGGGGTCCAGAGGGCCTCCGGATCTTCCTTCCTGTCCTATTGCTTATGTAAGTAATATTGGCAGGACTAAGTGTACTAGAATTTCCACCCTGAGATCCTTCAAGGCAAAACATTAAATATGCTTTTTGCTTTTAATTGGTATTAAGTGCAATTAAAACAATATAACATTTACTAGTAGCTTAATGGCCTATTAGGTGAACATTTTATTGCTTAAATAACTTTGAATTAATTATATACTACTTACTTTAAGTCCACATGGTATCTTCTTTTACAACATTGCCATACTTGTTCAAATATTCCTCTATAGGAAAATCATAAAAATATAATTAAATATTATGTGAACTAAAAACATGGTTAAATCTCTGCTGTATAATTACAGCATGATGGTCATGTGTAATATCCCTTAGATTTTTACGGAAATACTTAATCTTTTAGGTTAACCTGATAGAGTAATTATATCAAACTTACTCTGTCAAGTTAACCTAAAAGATGTCCATTCTTCCAATATTCTCCTTCTTATTCCCCATATGCCACCAGAATAATACCATTTGGTTGCGTGGCACACTAAAGTTTTTAATATATTTTTAAAATATATCATTAAATTTAATACCAACAGCAGGCAAAACATGCACTATTATTTTCTTTAACAAATCAGAAAAATGGATGTTTAGAGAAGTTAAAAGACTTCCTAAGTTCCCATAAATAATAAATTAATAAATTAAAAGTCAAAACTTTAAATTTTTTTAATTAAAAAAATTTTGGTCTCAATTTCTAGTCTTTTTGTTCCTCCTGTTCTATCGTAGACACCAGTCTGGTGGGGTATTGAGAAAACTGACCTCCTATGTAGGGGAGGGAGTAACTGTATTAGGCACCACCTTCCAAAGGACCTTCTCTCCACTTGCTTCTTTCCTGCACCTGTCTCTTATTGAATAGTGAGGCAGGGCCAGACCACCAAACTGCCTTTGGAAACAGCTTCCAGTCAATAACAGGCTCCTGGAAAAGCATGAATGTGAGCCCCAGGCCATTCCTCAGCTGCCTGCAAGTCTAAACAACGTTTTGTTTCAAATCATGTGTGGGCCGAGCAGGAGGTGGGGGTGAGGGGAAGACAAGAGCAAGTCTCCTTAAGTCTATGTTCCAAGACAAAGGTGTTCAAAAACAGCTCTTGAGCCCTGCAAATGTATGTCCCCTGACATAATTCTGAATTTTGAAAAAGGGTGTAACATTTCTATCGCAGCAGGTACTAAGAGCTATTTGTCCTCCTAAATGTAGACCGATCCATCATCCCTGTGAAAGCTCACTATAACAGGTGTTTATTGGGCAACTGCAGTCTGCTCAGAACAGTGTTTAAACAGTGTTTAAAAAGGGAGCAGAAAAAATGTAACAGTAAATAGTTTTAGGACTATAGAATCCATGTAGACTATCAACACTTTAAGTTAAGCAACTTTCTCCAAGAGACCACAAATAAAAGAATGAATGCTACCACAAAAACCAGATTAGTCAGGCTGCAGGCCATCCCCTCCCCCATTAAAACACAAATATAAGCTGAATGGGGTTTGAGGTGAAGGAAATGTGATACGTGGGAAAATAATTTAATAATTGGTTAGAATATGAGTTTCAGCACTTCATTTGCAAAACATGTTTTTAGCTTAAAATGTGACTCCTTCTCTCAAAGTGATCAAAATTCTTTTGGAGGCATTGATCATGCATACATGCACAAACCTTGAAATAGAGAGTGCAACCAGCATAATCAGTGCTTCTGACTGGTAACTACTATGGAAATTTAGTGATGTGGGAAAGAGTGAGAGTAAGCAAAGATTGGGATGGGGGGTCTTTGGGGAAACTTTGCCATGTTTTGAATACATTCTTAATTTCTTTGACTGTCTTTGTCAGTCCTCTGATGTCAGTATCCCAATAGTATTGAGATACTATTTTTCAGAATTCTCTAACATTGGGCTTTAATGTAAACTAGACTTACTGGTTTTTCTCACCTCAGCCTGGTCATCATTTACAGCAAAATAATTTCCTTGTTTGTGATGTGAATTATTCACTAATGTAACTACACCACATACTGATCTTGGAGGAAAGGATTGCAATAACTCAAGACAGAATGAGGAGTGGTAAGAAACTATGGGGAGAAGGCAGATTTGCTTGCACTGCATTTAAGGACATTTTCAAAAAACGTAGACAAGACACTGGTTCACTTATTCCACAGAACGAAAAAGTCCATGCATCTATTTTCTTCCTCCTCCCACTCAATCTGCACACATATATCTGGACCATAATGAGAAGAAAGAAAAAATCAAATGATCATTGATAGGTTTATCAACGTAAGGCAGTTTGGCTTTTATAGAGTTAAAAAAAATTGGCTCTTTTTTTATACAGAAAATATTCACTCCATCGGCCTTGGAGAAAATGGATAACTCCAGAGTCTCATTAGAATCATCACAACTTGTTTTGTTGTTATATTTGGCTCTGTTTCTTCAGAGTAAGTGGTCCTGATCTAATTCACCTTGATGATCAGAATGTTTTCTCCCAGTCTTCTCCTTGTCTGCTTACTTCATTTGTACAGCCCCTGTCTTGGGAAAACAAGTGTTGTTGTGTTGTTCGGTTAAGACAATTCAAGAACAATTACTGTTCACTTCAAGGAAACAACAATCTCTTCCATCTACATTCTTGCCTACCTGGAAATTTGCTAAGTATTCTTGGTATTCTTTCAACGTGTTTACAAAACATACTGGAAATTCTCAAGGTGCAGAATGCATGATTGTAGCTATGAGGTGAATACAAGAGAGAGTCAGAGGGTCCCTGAAGGTTACAGTGCAACAGCTGGGCAGGGGCAGTGGACCCAAAGATTCAAGGATCAAGTCTGGGCCTGTGAAAGTACATCCACGGTTGTGTGCTATGGGCCACACCTTGGGGCTGGTGCTGGGTCATGTTGAGTCTGCTAAGTTTTAACTTGTGGTCCGCCAGGCCTGCTGCTGTTTTGTTTTGTTGAAATGCTCAACACCCTCATTCAGCAGGAGTAGAGAAACAGAGAATGGAAATTTAAGAGATAAAGCAAATCATAGGAATTAAAGTAACCAACTTGGAAGTCCAGAGCGGGCAAGTAGTTGGCAAGGGGTAAATTGTCTGAGGAAGGTGGTAAAGATTCAACAATTTTGAAAAAATAATCATTGAGTAAATAATTACCTCTATTTACCTCTATCAAGGAATAGCTCATGGATCCTGTAGATCCTGATGTAGTCTCAAAGCTGAACAAATAGAAGTAAGAGCAAGAACAGTAATAAGGCACTTAAAAGGAAGGACACAGTTGGATCTTGGGATGTAGAATGTTGAGGGCCATATGGAGATTCTGCTGGTGAATAGATGAGATGCCAAAGCAGTAGAGGTTTTCAAATATGTGAATTTTTTTGTATCTGGCAAACTAACTCCCCTTATACATTTTTACTTAATCTTCTGACATAGACATTTCTCAACCTTTTGAGGCTTGCCTTCTTTCAAAGGCACAAGCAAATAACATTCTCACGAGGGTCCCATGGGTTTCACTTCATCATTCTCAGTATCCTTCATTTCTCTTATCTCCAGGCTATACTAAGATGGAATCACTAATTTCACATGGAATGCCACAAACTGGCTATGAAAGATCTGCAGTTGTGTTTTGTTAAATGGAATCCTCTGTTACTCTGAAACTCAGTGCACATGTGAGTTGTTAATATGAGAGAAGGTACACTGTTCATAATGAATATTTTCCAGGACAGTGTATCTGGGAGCTACAGTAGCTCACCCAGTTGAGCAGACCCAGGGCATATTTTTATTATTCTGCTGGAGTCATACAATGCATCTGCTCACGGAAAATCTAAGCAAGCCCCCATCGCTTCCCCAATGCTTCAACCGAGACCGTTTTATTTCCCTGATAATTCCTTGCCTTGAGAAAACCAGATTTGATATATAGCCTCATTACAATTTTATGAAGCAGTAAATGCCACCACCCTCATCTACCAGGAAGCAGCATCCACCAAAGGGAGAGGGTTAGAACCAAATTGATTTTTGAAACATCTTAGGAAATAGATCATTGGTGCATTCAGCTCACGATGCAGATTCTGTCACATCTGAAGCCCCAAAGCGTGAAGCTTTCTGTTCTTTACAGAACTATGGGAGAAGGAGTGGAGGCACACCAAAGGGCATTGCTTTAATTTGTAAGTGTGTTCAGTTGAAAAGCTTTTCCTCTGTGGTTGGCTTTGCTCGGGAACAGCTAAGGCTCTCTGAGGCTGTGAATGAAAGCCCTGCCAAGAAAGAGAGAATAGAAATGAGGGAGGGGGTGGCTCCAGAGCTGGACTTGTTCAAGCTTTAGGATGTACTCACAGGATCAAGGGGCAGAAAGAGGAGGTGGAGAACAGCACAAAAAACTAAAGTTTTGGCAAACGTACAAACTTCTTTAGCTGGCTATTTTATAAAATTTTGGCTGACCGAGGTTGTGTATAATCACTGTTATTAGGACATTTGATAATTAGTGCCATCTCTAGCCTACTGATAAGTGTAATTAATGTAGTCTATGCCTACCTGGAAATGAAGCCCAGCATTTCCTTTAAACATGGGAATATTGGAGACTTCAGTAAGAAAAGGGAGTTTTGTTTTATTCTGTTTAATAACAAGGCTATCAACTGAAATTAAGTCACTATGAAGTTAATAGTTGGATAATTGAGGTTCATTGTTGCACACTGAATGATTCTCTTTAATGGTTAGGAACTTGGGGTTTAGATTCATAATGCCAAGGTTCAAATCCTGGCATTTTTACTTCCCAGCTGTGTGACTTTGGGCAAATTAGTTAACCTCTCTATTGTATTCCCCCGTATACAAATTGAAAATAATAATAGAACTTAAGTTTTGATGTTGTTTTTAAAACCCAAATGATATAAGGTAGGTAAAGCACTCAACACAGTATCTGACACATAGTAAATGATTTATAGATGTTATTAGAATATTAATAATTAACTAATGTTACATAAATGTTATTTACCAATCAATTTAATAGAGAATTTTAGAAAGTGCCCTAATTACATAGATATTAAAGTAGGCAATTGCCAAAGCCATTTGTCTGTTACAGCACAGCCTACAAGGCGGCTGTGAATCCATTCAGAACTGTGCAAATCTCAAGCAGCAAGACTGCTGGTTCTTGTTCCCACTTATGTAACTCTGCTTTTTTGCAAAACAATGTTCTTTTTAATTTATTAACTGTAAATCCCTTGAAGACAAGGCTACCATCTTATCTCTCCAATACTCAGAATTCATTGCATGATTAAAAAATGCTTGGAAAGTACCAACATGATTTTACACTAGGGGTTTGGTCATTATATTTAGTCAATGATTGCATGAGCCATGCTTTAAAATCAGCAGGGTTTATATTCTTTTTAAATGTCTGTAAAAGTGAAGACCTTTTCTTTAGGAAGGCACTCTCATAAGTTTATTATTTTGAGATGTTGGCACTAACACTGGGACAAAACTGCAGGTGGTACCCATCATCGGTTTCTTTACCATCAGAATCCTAAACATTACTTTATTTGGCCTCTTACTGTACTTTGCTGAAAGGAGACCCTTTAGAGTTTATTACATTCAGATGACAGGTCTTGTCAGCTTGGAATTAGAAGCACATTAAATATTCTTTTTAAATTTCAAAGTGCCGAATGCAGCACAGTGAGTATCATGATGGCTCCAAATGGCTTTTGAATAAATATGTGATTAAACAGAGAGGACTGCATGTGTTTTCTAATTCATCATGTAGGCATTTTAATATCATGGAACCTCATTGGCCCAGGCCACACCAAGAAATGTACTTGTCAGCTCTTTCCTAATTTCTCCTTGGATATTCTTGTCCAGTTATCCATACTCTATTCACTGATGCATACGACATGTACAGAAAGATTTCCTCCATTTTCTGAATTAAAAATAGGACAAGATATATACTATTTACTAGTCTCCTACCATTTCGTGGAGAAGATGCAATTAATCTTCTATTTGTAGGTCTGCTATTTGGTGGGCCAAATAGTGTAGTGTCTTATAGGCTGGGCAGGACACTATACATTAGGAGTAGAATCTGGTATGATGCAGCTATGATATTCTGGTGCATTGCATACTTCTTGTCATCTTTCTTGGATTCTTTATCTAGCACATGGTTTCCTCAAAAGATTGGGAAGTCCACCCTATATCCCATTTGGTTAGAAACCTGGCTGGAACCTGAGCACTGCTTCCAGGGGCTTAGTCTTTCCCTAACTTGTTTTCTGTCCACCTCCTGAGACCATACTGTGAATAGACCACTCCACAATGTGACACTGCTCTCCATTTATCTGTATGAATCCCCATAGGCCAGAATTTCTTGCTCTTGCCCTTCTATGTTTGCCAGTTTTATAGATCAAATATCAACAATCGTCTAAATCAATATCTCCTAAACATTAGTCCACAAAATACAAGTTCTGGAAGATGCTAAAAGTTGCCCTTTTATTAATATGTTTGGAAAATATTTTTTTCTCCCTCTTGGAGAAACACAATATGTATTATCACATTAAATGGTCTCAGATTTCTTAGAGGGAAAAAATGTACCTGTTTGGTTTTGTTTAACTCACAATTCTCAGATTTATTTGAATCTAGAACATTTATAAAATTGCAACTCTTACATTAAATCCTATGAAATACTGTTCCATGGAACACTAGTTTGGAAAATGCTGGCTTGGTCCTGGGTCATCAGGGAATCAGCTGTCTCAAGGGATAAGTCGTTGACCCTTGACTAACCATCCATGTGTTCCTTTCCTGTCTACAATTTCTCATTACTAGTTTCCTGAAATTCTTCTCACCGCCACCTGCTATATTCACAACAATGGGTGTAATCCAAAGGTTTTGGCTTATTAGGACTTCATAGTTTCTAGTTCCAACTGCTCCTCTGCCCCAGGGTTTCCTTTGTGGGGAAGAAGGCATTTTTTCCCCTTCAGAGTACTATTTCAGCTATTCAGGTTTCTAGGGGCACTTTATATCTGGTACAAAACACTTGTTCATCTTCTGGCTTTGGAAAATATTTTCAACATGACAACGAAAAGCACACCCTGAAAATTAGAGCATAACCGTCATCTCTTTATATCAGATCAAAAGTACAAAGCAAGCCCTTGAGATCTACCACTATTATATTACATGTCAGCAAGACAACACCACTGAGTTGGTCCTGTATACCAACAATGACATTTTTTCATTCCACAACTCTGAACAAATCCATTGCAGACACTCATTTGTGCTTCAACCACAACTTTCATCTTCTCACCTCCTAATAACAGTGGCATTTACCATTACCCATTGTAGGCAAATATCTTGCTAAACTATTGGTTTTTAAAAGTTGTGTTACTGCCCCTCTCCAGCAAGTGATGTTTTAGAGCAGCAAAGTCACCCACAACTGGCTAACTCCTTTGTGCATTAGAGATTGTCTTAGTTTATCGCCCTGTCCTTTCTCATTACTGACATTATTTCTGCTGTTTCTCCAAGTATATCTCTTATTTCATCATTTTTTCTTCTGTTTCACCTAACAAGAGCCGCGACATGTGCTCCCATATTCCAGAATAATAAATTGGCATACAAATTAATGATTGGGACTTATCAGACTTCCACTCCCAACAGTGTACCTGACATGTAGCCAGTGGTCAATATATGTTGATTGATTGAATGAATGGATGATTGTTGTACCTAGTTGAAACACCCATGGTCACAAATTTTAGAACCCTCTACTTCTATTTGTTCAACTCCTCTTATTTTCCTTTCCACTGTCTTCATTAGACAAATATCATAGCCCCATCTGAGTGAGGTGAGAGGGCAGTGATTTATAGCAGATGCTGAATATAGAGAGCTGATCACCTCAAATGAAGGGAAGGAAGAAGGATTTCCAGTGACATTTCGGGGTAGCCCCATAAATGCAAAAGCTGATGAATATCTGGTGTAGCCTAGAGAAACACAGAACCTGAAAAGGGAAAGAGAGCGTTACAGTGAAATTCCCTGGTTAGAGACCAGGGAAACCAACCATTTGGGAATTCCAACTCTGAATTTAACTTTCCTCTTTCCTATCTAGGGTAAGGGGAGTCATCACCACCAGTTATACATGAAAGGAAGGCCTTAGGAATAAAATGAGGAAGAGAGGTGGGGAGGGAGTGAGGAATTAGGAAAAACTGGGGGTGGGGGGCAGTAAAAGTAAGTTGACCCCTTAGTTTGTCTTCTGTAAGAAGTGAAAGGGGGAAGAAAGAAAGAAGAGATGAAAGGACATAGGGAATATCAGGGAGTGAGAATGTAGTATTAAAAATGGGGAAAGGATATCAGTTTTTGACTACTCAGAGACAGGAAATGATTGTTGATATCCCATAGTGTTGCGTGACCTTTGGTAAATTACTAGACTTGTTCGAATCTGCTTCCTTAACAATAAAAGAAGATAACAACACTCACTGTTGGAATTTGAGGAATGTGTTTGTACATGACATAATAACAACAGTAGTAGTTATTAAGTCCTTGCCGTATAGTTGTAGTGCTAGCTAACATTTATTGGGCCCTTATTCTGTGCAAGGCCAAGCACTTTACATAGAGACCTTCATTTAATCCTTGCAGCTACCACCATAAGGAGGTAAGGAGAAGATCCTGTAATTATCTTCATTTACAGATGAATAAACTGAAGTTTGGACAAGTTAAATAAGCTGCCCAGATCACACAGGTGTTAAGTAATACAACTGGAACATAAATCCAGGATTCCTGACTCCAAAGCACACTTACTTAAACATTAGACGATATTGTATTGCTTACTCCTTGAAGGATCTACAATGCTAGGTTAACAACGAGGGAGTTTGATCTTGTAAAAACACAGAGAAGAAGTAAAATCTAACCAGAGAAGAACTTTTGCACCATCCAGAGACCATGCAGTGGGAGCCAACACTTTCATTGCAATACTTCTAATGGTAGAGAAGGAAAAAAATCATGCATCCCTACAGAGGTGGGGAAACATAGCCCAAGTGATCATCAGCAAGAACAGCAATACATTGGAACTCAAATTGAGCTATTAAAAAAGTGCAGAGTAGGCATTTTCCTCTGTCAGATATCCTGGTTAGTACAGCTATATGAATAGAGTATACCCTACATGAAGATGAATGTGAAGGATAGCACCAGATTTGCACAGAGTCTTAGACAAAGTGAACAGTCATGCATTACAAAGCGATTTCCATGGCTACATGGCTACAGAACTGCACTGCCAGAATGGTGGGATGACAGAAGTTCCTTTTGGGGATGTATATCTGAGTAAAGAGGCTTCCAAAGAAACTAAAATAATTCCAGTGTGTGCCTTTTACGAATGATTATTTTATTGGAAACTGAGGCAGTGTTGCCAACACTTCATAGAGCTCTTGGGGGGATGGAATGAGATAATGTATGTAAAGCAATTAGTCTGGCACCTTCTTCTCGTAATCATCAGTTCTTCAGTAATCATCAGCTATCTGCAGCAGCATCTTCCCCTTAAAGGGCAGGAAGAGTCACTTTGAAGGAAATGAGATCAACTTTAGAAACTGCAACGTTGAGGTCAGGACAAATGAATTCATTAGGGATGAAACCAAGATATGCTTGCTGTAACTCTGATTCCTGAGATCAAGACCTCAAGATCAATCCAGAAATTAGATTTATCTGGGGATACATATCTGCAGGCACAAAGAAGCAAAATTTAAGGAGAAATTTATGAGGTAAACTTTGTGATGATTTGCTAAATAAGTCAAGGCCTATTCTGCCAGGCTTAAATGTTTTGGTTAATTTATCAGAACTAAAACGAACTCAACTAACTTATATACTCAGTTAATAATGTTTCTAATGTAAAGTTAAGCTTTTCTGAGAAGTTTAAATCATTCCAAAGTTCCAAATCATTTGGGTTGGTCACAGCTGGGAGAACCTTGTACAAATGACCATGAGCTTTATAAAAATGGCTTGATATGTTTATGTAGGTTCTGAGTGATTTAAACCAGGTCTGGATTTCCCAAATTTGTTCTCATTAGTTTAAATTAATTCAGGCTTATCCATAGCTATTTAAACCTGTCAAAATTACTTGAATCAAGTGAGCAATATAAAGAAGTTTTCTTTGGTTTAAATGTTTCTGAAACTGTAGGATAAACTTAGAATGTTTTGATCAGTCATAATTTCTTTTTGGATCACATTGTTTCTGACTGAGTAAAACCAGTCATAGCCAGGTCTCATCCTGCTGAAACTGGTCAGATTCATTTAAATGAATTTTCCTGGTTTATGCCAGAATTAAAGGCTGAGGGCAGCCTAATTATCTGTTGAAATAAGTGCTGTAATTAGATCCTCAGGTAAAATTTTTTTAAAAAGTGGGCTTTCAGAAATAGATGGGGAAGATAAAGAAAATGGATTCAAGGGGCTATAAGAATGAACAGAAAATAAAACAAAGGCAAATTATCCAAAAGAAAATAGTTGAGAGAATCTAGCTTCTGCTAAATGAAGGTGGCATGGTAGGCCTGCTACACAGGAAGCAGATCTGTCAGAGAGAAGATAAGGAAATAAGGGAAGGAAAAGCCATCAGTAACATCGTTCAAGATGAAGGGTATAGAGGAAGTCAACAAAAACATGACTATCATATTATATTGTATTAAAAATCTCTCAAGAATGTTTACAAGACACAGAAATACAGTTTAGTCAGAGTAGCTAAAAACCAGAGCAGGGAAAGCAGAAGGAAAGAGAGGCTGAGAGAGGGAATTCATTGCAAACATCCAGGATCTAAATTAATTCAGAAACATGGTTAAATCATAACTGAGTGTCAGGATTTACAACACAAATGTCATTTAAAAATCAGAGGCTACTGATGTATCCTAAAGGACTGACAGACATAAAGGATTGCATGCAATTGTAGTATATGAAATAAGAATAATTAGAGAGAAATATGTTTTATCTGTGCAAACTACTGGGTTAATATTTTCACTGTTGCTCAGAAGAATTGCAGGCAGATAGGATTTGGTTCCAATCTCCATGGGAATCCTGTTGTCCTGATTCAAGCTGTACCTACTGAAATACGCCATACTTGGAATGAAACATACATGGTTTAAAGAGGGGAGAAGGTGGAAGTTGTGATCTAGCATATCCCATGCCCAACCCATTTCCTCACTCTTGATGGTGTTGTCTCCCCTGACAACATGTATGGTGTTCACAATTAGGTCAAGTTCCTAAAGCTGCCAAATTCCCTCTCCTCAAGGCCAGATGTGTAATTTCTGTTTTCCACTGGTCTGATCATCTGGCTGCCATCTTTGTTCTCCCTATTGGCCTGGAGGATGGTATAGCACACAGAAGTCCTTACTGAATTCACCCAACAAGCCTTAAATGATAGCTGGCAAAGCCTGTCTTTACTGAACACTGAAATGTCTCTAATGAGGAGAGATGTCCTTCAAAATAGGATGGTCTTGGACATTATTACTGCCTTGCAAGGAGGCATCTATGCCGTTATCTAATGTTGTATTCATACCTGATGAGTCTGCTAACGTGTCATCTTTATTAAATCACATGAGAACACAAGTAAATGTCCTGAGTGACCTGACCTCCAACTTGAGGATTTTAAAAAAATCAGTGATTCAGATCTGGGCCTCTTGGTGAAAAAATTCTTATTTATTATGAGAATCATTATCCTAACCTGTGTTTTCTCTTACATGTGCCTATATTGATGCTGTAGCATCTGTCTCCAATGTAGCCAGATAGCCACCAAAGTAGCCACCTCCATGCTAATGAAACCCCTTGCTAACTTCTCATGGTACATTGTGGTAGAGGTGGGGGAAGCATGTAAGATTGTAAGAGTCAGTAACAAGGGGTGAGGTGTTGGAAGAGGTCATCGAGAGGAAGTGACTGCTGATTGACATGCAAGCTGGACACAGGCATGTGGAGGCTCCTTATCCCCTCCCCTGTTCTTGGAATGTACATTCCACCCATTGTTCCTATCATGGGAACCACTTCAAGGATGCAACCTTGAGAGAGTAAGGTGTGGTTGAGAACATCTGGATGGTGTAGGTGACTGAACCCCATTAAGACTTCTATACAAACTTTTAAGATTCTCACAGGTGAGTGTGGAGATCTACTTGTCTTGTGGTCATCCAAGACAAATTTCATATATAAGTCCCCTTGCTTATGAAACCTGCCACCTACCAATCTGGAGTGCTCTGCCCCTTTCTTTGGTCTCTCCTTTCCTGCCCTATATGGGGCCAGTGTCAAATTTCACCCAGGAATCTCCTGAGGTTGCAAACCAACATAGGCACTCAAAATATTGTCTTTCACTGATGTGTGGGTAAGGTTGTATTAGAAGAGTGTCAGGCATATACTAGGTGCTTCATGAATGCTTACTTAATTCTCCACTGTATGAAGAAAATTATTCTGGCATATAGTTTGGCCTATACTAGGTGCTCCATGCAGGTTTGTTTTCTTCCCCTATGTGTGGGTGTGTTGTACTTGAGTAATGTCAGTTATATATTAGGTGCTAATGCATGCATGCCTTCTCCTCCCTGTGAGTGAGTAATGTTATATTAGATTAGTGTTTCGCATGTACCTGGAGTTCAGTGCTTGGCTTGGCTTAACCTATGTGTGAAATATATGAATGTATTCTTCAGTCTATTAAGAGAAAGTTGTAGTAAAAAACTGGTACACACAGGCTCTTAATACCTGCCTGCTCCCTTTTTCTTAATTTTGGATTATATTGTATTAAAATAGTGCTTGGCAATACCAGATGTTCCTTGCACACCTGTTTTCACCCCCTATGAGTGAGTAAATTGTACTAGAATCATGCCTGAAAGATATTAGTCACTTAATAATACTTGTATTATTCCATTGATTTGTAAGTGATGTTGCTCTAGAAAAGTACGTGGCATATACTTGGCACTTAATATATATTCAATTCCATTTCCGGTGTCGGAGTAAATATTTACTAGAATAGAACCTGCAATATTCCAGGTGTTCATTGCATGTTCCTTCCTCCTATGTGTGAATAGAGTTGTACTAGAATAAACCCTTGAATATCTTGATGGTTCAATGCATGATCACCGTGGGGGAAAAGTTGCAAAAATAGTACTTGGCATAAGCACTGGGTACATGCTTGTTTTCCCCTTTATGTGAGAAATGTACTAGAAGAATACTTGGCTTCATCATGCTCATTTCCTTCTCAGATGAGTGAGTAAGGTTGCCTGACATGTGCTAAGTTCTCAGTGCATGTTTGTTTTCTGCTCACTCTGTGTGAGTAAAGTTTTGCTAGACCAGAATGTGCCATAGAGCAAGAGTTCAATCCACACTTGTTTCCTTTCCCTTATATGTGTGTAACTTTGTACAAAAAGAGTATGTGACATTTCCTAGGAGATCAATGCATTTATGCTTCCTTCTCCTACATGTGGGTGAATTGGTACTAGAAATGTAGCGGGCAGAGGTGCTCAGTGTATGCTGGTTCCCTTCCCACTATTAATGAGTCAGGTTGTCCTAGAATTGTTCTTGACATACACTCAGTACTCAATTCAATCTTATTTCCTTTTCCTATGGGTGAGTGATGTTTTCTACCCCAGGACCCCACATACACTAGACACTCAATGCAAGCTCGTTTCTTGTCCCTATGTTTGAGTATGATTGCCTGGAATAGTGCTTGGGATGTGCTAAGTACTCTCTGCCTGCTCAATTTCTCCCCATTGATGTGAGTAATGTTGAAGCAGACATATATTAGAGACTCAATGCATGCATATTCCCTTCCAATTATATGAGACTAAATTTGTACTACAGATTTACCAGGCACTCAAAAAAATCATATGCCCTTCACTAATGTATGTATAACATTGTACAGAATACTGCTTGGCATATACTAGGTGTTCAGTGCATGCTTACTCAATTCTTCTCTGTGTGAGTAATATTATTTATTCTAGCATAAATTTTGGTATAGGATAGTTACTCCAGGCAGGCTTGTTTTCTTCCCCTATGCGTGAGTACATTGTACCAGATAATACCAGGTATATATTAGGTACTTGTATCAGTCAGGGTTTTCTATAGAAAGAGAACCAATACATACAGATAGAGATATACATATGTATCTCATACACACATATGATATGCATCTATGTATATAAACAAGTAAATTTCTATATATGGAATGCTCTACAAGCTTACTATATGCTACCTTCCTTCCACATATGTGTGAGTAATGATGACTTGAACAATGATTGCCTTGCATAGTCCTGGTACTCTATGAACGTTCATTTTCTTGCCATAAATGTGAACAAAGTTGTGCTGGAATCATACCTTTTATACACTAGGTTTCTTCTATATTTGCTTCCTCTATGTTTGAATAAGGTGGTAGTAGAATAGGGTTTATACTAAGGGCTTGATCCATGCTAATTTCCTTTCCTCATGTGTGAGTAATGTTGTACTTAAATAATACTTGCAATTACTGGCAATATTGTGCATGATTTCCTTTTTATCCTATGTGTGAGTAATGTCTTAGTAGAAGACTGTTTAACAGTAATTTGTGCTCCAAGAATACTTGATTCCTTCTCTTAGCTGTGAGCAAGGACATAGTGGAAAACCACCTGGTATATACTAAGTATTCCAAGAAGGCTATGTGAGAGTAATGTTCTACTAGTATAGAATGGGGCATATACCAAGCACTTAATGGATACTTGCTGTCTTTACTCAAGTGAGTAATGTTTGTACTAGAAGATTGCCTGGTATATACCAGGTACATCATGCAGGTCTATTTCATTCCACTTATACTAGAATAACATTTGAGTAGAATAATTCCTAGCATATGATAGTCAATTGATGCATACGTCCTTCCTTTTTTCCAAGGTTTGTGTAATGTTGTGCAGAAGTAGCCCTGGTATATAATTTGCACTTAATGTATGCTCATAGTATTTCCCAATGTGAGAGCAATGATGTATCAGAATAGTGTCTAGCATATAATAGACACTAGTAGCATGAATATTTGTCTCCCCATGTGTATGAGTGATGTTGTAATACAAAAGTACCTTACTTAGGCTGGTAGCTCAATGCATGTTTTTTTCTTTCACGTGATGTGTGAGTAATATTTTACTGCAATCATACTTGACATATACTAGGTGCTCAATGCCTGTTTATTTGTTTTTCTCTTTATGTGGGGAATGTAGTACTAGAATTGTGCCTGGCATAAACAAATTGTTCACTTACACTTGTTCTCTGCCACTTATGTGTGAATAATGTTGAACTAAATTGTGCTCTCATGTAAAGCTAGTTTCTCTATACATACTTGTTTTCTTTGCTTATGTGTGTAATGTTGCATATAATAGGGTGTGGCACTTCCTAGTTGCCAGTTATATCCTCATTTCATTCTTCAATGAATTAGTAAGTATGTCATTAACAGCACCTTACATATACTAGAACTCAATGCATGCTTACTTAATTCCACTATGTGTGAGCAGTGCTATTCTTGAATAATTCCTGACCTGTACTTGGTAAACTATTCAAGCTCATTTTCTTCCCCTGTCAATAAGTAATGTTGTCCTAGAATGTTCCCTGGATGATTTTATGTGATCAATTCATATTTATGTTCTTTTTACTCATATGTGAATAATGTTATAGCAGAATAGGACCTGGCATATAATAAGAGTGCACTGAATGCATTTTTCCTTCTCCTTAACTATGATTTAAGTTGTACTAGAATAATACCTGTCATATGCAAGTGGTTCAATGTGCAATTGCATCGCTCCTACTGTTTGTGAGTAACATGGTACCTGGATATTTTTCAGGTACTATTCTAGTACAAGCTTACTGTCAAATTGAGAAAGAAAAGAAGCCTGTGTATGAGTAATATACGGGAATAGTGACTGGTATATATTCAATACCCAGTGTGATCTTGTTTCCTTCTGCTATGTGTAAGGTTGTACTAGAATAGGACCTGGCATACGGTGGGCACTCAATGCATCTTGCTTCCTGTTCCCTATGTGTGAATTTGGTAAGTGCCTGACATATACTAGATGCTCAATGCATTCTTTTCCTTTCCTTCTCTCTGTGAATAAAGTTGTAATAGAATAGTTCCTGGCCTTTACTAGATGCTTGCTGTATTCTGTTTTCTCTCCTTATGCTTGAGTAATGCTGTACGAGAATGGTGCCTGGCAATACTAGGTGCTTTTTTCCTTTTTCTATATGTGAGGAATATTGTACTGTACTAGAATAGGATCTGACAAATATTAGGAGCTCAATACCAAGTTGTATTCTCCATTATTTGTGAATGATGTTGTATTAAAATATTTTCGGGCATACACTTGTCACTTAATGCATGCTTATTTCATATCTGAATAACATTATACTAGTATAGAACCTGGCATACACTAGGCACTCAGTAGATGCCTGCCTGCTGACTTTTTCCTATGTGTGAGTAATACTTTACTAAAATAAACTTTAAAGTATAAAGTAATACTTTAGTACTTGCCACCTATTAGGAAATCAATGCAGGTTACTTTCTTTTCCCAATGTGTGAGTTATGTTGTACCATAGTAGTGTCAGACATATACAACATTCTCCATTCATAACTGTTTCCTTCCCCTTTATGTGAGCAAATTTGTACCACAAAACTGCCTGCCTTATAAAAAGTACATATAGATGATTACTTCTTTTACTCTATTGTGAACAATGATAGTCCTTCTATATCTGAGGCACTCCATGAAATATCATTTCCTTCCCTGTATGTGTAAATAGCGTTATACTAGAACAGTGCTTCATATATTTTTTGCACTCAATACACTCTTGTGACCTTTGTTCTATGTAAGAGTAAAGTGGTACTGGAGTACTGGATGGCATAAATGGGGCACGTAATGCATTTTTATTACTTTTCTCCTAATAGAAGATAATGTTGTTTTAATAGTCTAGTGGTAGTACCAGGTATGCCAGGAATGCTCATCTTTTTCCTTTGAGTAAGATTGTATGAGAATAGCATCTTGCCTAAATTGATGGCTTGTTTCCCTTCCCTACCAATGAGTAATGTTGTGTTAGAATGGTTCCTTGCATTTACTAGATGATCAAACTATGCTTATTTCTTCCACCTATATGTGAGTAACATTGTGCTAGATTAGTTAGTGCCTGGCACATAGTAGATGCTTAATACAATCTTTGTTTCCTTCTTTTTTTTTTCAGCATTCAAGATTTTTTTGTTGAGGTTGGTATAATTTACATATAACATTATATTAGTTTCAGGTGTAAACATAATGATTCAATATTTGTATATATTGCTATATGATTACCACAATAAGTCTGTTTAACATCCATCACCACACATAGTTATAATTTTTTCTTAGTATGGGAACTTTTAAGATATGCTTTCCTAGCAAATTTCAAATATACAATACAATATTGTTAACAACAGTCACCATGCTGTACAAGATGTGTTTTTAAATTCTAAATCAACTCACACAATCTGCTTAGTTTTTCAGTGGTTCCCCAATTCTTTTATGGGTGAATAATGTTTGCTGGAATAAGACTTGGCATATAGTAGACATTTAATGCATGCAATTTCTTTCTATGCAAGTTTTGCTTTACTAGAACTCTGCCTGGCATATATTAGGTGCTTCCTGCATCTTTATCCCCCCCCCCCATTAAGTTTGTACTAAAATAGGACCTTGTAAACACTAAGCACTTAATGCATTGTTTTTCCTTCCTCCTTTACATGAGTAATGATGGATGATCATAGGGCCTGGCATTAACTAGTTACTAAGTGCATGTTCCTTTATTTCCTTTATGTGAGGATAATATTTTCCTGAAAGAGTGCCTGTCATATATTTAGCATTAATACCTACTCATCCCTTTTTACAATATATGACTTATGCTAAGATAGTGCCACACATATGTTGTGTGCTCCTTATGTATTCATTTCCTTTCTCTGTGTATGACTAATGACACACCAGAATAGTGCCTGGTATACTGTGTACTTCACTCATGCATGTTTTCTTCCCCTATATGGAAATAAGATTGTACTGAAATGTACTTGCCATGTGTTGGATGATTAATTCATGCTTGTTTCTTTCCCTCTATGTGTGAAACACTGTAGTGGAATCATGTCTCGCATATTCTGGGTGCTCAATGTAATCTTGTTTCCTTCCTCCTAATTATGAGTAACGTTATACTAGAGTAGTGTCTGATCTCTACTAAGCTCTGAAATTATGCTCATTCCCTTCCTTTATTTATGAACAACATTATAAACTAGTACAGTGTCATGTCCCAGGCTATGAATTCACACTCCTTTCCTTCCCTACATATAAATGTTTAATAGAATGGTACCTGACATATACTAGGCAATTAATGCAACTTCCATCTTTCCCTTTGTGTGAGTAATGTTGTACTAAAATAATGCCTGGCATATACTAGATGTTTCACACAGAGTCCTATCACTGCCCCTTGTATGTATAAGTGATTTTCACTAGAATAATAACTGGTGTATGCTATGTGTTCCACACATGCTCATTTCCTTCCCCTATGGGCTAGTAAAGATGTATTAGAATAGTGCCTGGCACGTACTAGGAGCTACATTCATGGTCATTTTCTCTCTGTGTGTAACTCTGTATTAGAACTGTGCCTTGCATATCCTAGCTGCTGGGTCTTGCTTCCTCCCACCCTATGTGAACACTGTAGTAATAGAAGAGTACCTGGAGCATATAAGGCTTTAATCTTTAATGTATGCTTGTTTGTTTCCCCCATGGTTGACTAATGTTAAAATAGAAATTGTGCCTGGCGTATAACAGACAATCAATTCCTGCCTGTCTCCTTCATCCCATGTGCGAGTAATGTTGAACTAGAATAATGCCAGACATGTATTAGCTGCTCTATTCTACTATATGGAATATTGTACTAGAATAGCACCTGGAAATTATTAGGTATTTAATGCATGCTCACTCATTTCCATGTATGTGTGAATAAATATTATACTAGAAATTAGCCTGGCATGTACAGATATTTCCTTGCCCCCTGAGTGAGTAATGTATTAATAGTGCCTGACATATACAAGGTATTCAAGCATGAGAACTTTCTTCAATGTGTTAACAAGATGGTGTGTGATACTGTGTTTACTGGTTTATGTTGAAACATTGTGTTTGGTGTATGTGATACTGTAGTTAGTGATGTATATATGAGGCCCTGTGTTTAGTGGTGTGGACTATGTATGACACTGTGATTAGTGTGTGAGATGTGTGTTAGTGGTATGTGGTGTTTGCAATGCTGGTTTAGTGATGTCTGTAAGATACTGGGTCTCGTTGCTTATCATGTGTGATATTATGTTTAATATTGTGTATGTAGCAGACTGTTAATAATGTGTGTATGAGAAACTGTGTGCAGTGGTGTGTGATGTATGTGATACAGTGTTTCATGATGATTTTAGGTCACTGTGTTTTTAAAGGAGTTGTGAGTCGTGCCTAATAACGTGATGTGCGATGTTGTATTTAGTAATGTGTGTAAAGTATTGTGTTAATGTGTGTGTGTAGTTAATGATATTTGGTGTGTGTGATAATCTGTCTTAGTTAGAAGTTTGAATCACTGTGTTTAGTGAAGTATGTGAGAGACACTGCATTTACTTTTCTGTGGTGTGTGTGTGTGATACTGGGTTTAGTGATATGTGTATGAAGCACTGTGTTTATCAATGTGTGTGAGATATATTTTTTTGATACATGAGTAATACTATTATGAGTAATTATGAGACTACATGGTACAGTTGTGATCAGATACAACAATGCATGAGACATTGTTTTAATAATGTGTGAAATTTTAATAAAACGTCTTAAGTGATAATTGTTAAGTATTTTGTGTGTGTGTGTGTGTGTGTGTGTGAATCTCTGAGTTTAATGGTGTGTGATGTGTGTAGATTCTGTGAAGATACGGTGTACAGACACCGGGTTTAGTGTTGTGCTGTGTTATGATACTGTGTCTAGTGATGTGTGTTTGATATACTGTGTTTGTCAAGGTTTGTGTAAGACACTTTGTTTAATCATGTATGTGTGAGTCACTGCTTTTAGTGGTATGATGTGTGTGTGTGTGATATGTATTTAATAATTTGTGTGTGAGACAATGCGCTTAGTGGTGTGTTGAGTTTGATAAGGTATTTAGTGATGTTGGTGCTAGGCTCAGTGTTAAGTGATGTGTGTATTAGACACTGGGTTAGTGGTATGTTGTATGTGTGTTATAATGATTTTAGCGAAACAGGTGTGAGACATTGTGCTTACTTGTGTGGGTGTCTGAGGCACAGTATTAGTGGCAATTTTTGTTGGTGATGATGTGTTTAGTGATGTGTGTGAGAGGCACAGTGTTTGTTCAGGTGTGTGCAAAACATGCACCTAACACTATTAAACACAGCATATCAACATAGATCACTAAACAAACTAGGACATGTACCGTGCAGTGCCAACACACAGTGTTTCACACATGTATGACAATATGTGGTCACACATGTACTAGCACTAATAAATACAGTGTGTCACATATATAATGTGAAGCTGTAATAGGGAAGAACAAATCTGACTCCATATTAGATCTGTTTCTTTTACTTTAACCTTTGTACTTTATTGCTTCTGCTTTGAGTTGAGAATGTTGCCTATAGCCTGAAATATACAGGTTAGCCCATTCTCAAGGTTCTGACCTTTAAGGGTGTAATGTTTTTCCATTCATATATAGAAAAAAAAAGTTGCAGAATAGAGAATAAAAATTGTCTTCCTGGAGATTTACAGGAACATCATGACCTGACCTACCTGGACAGTTGCAAGAACAAAGGGTTCTGACACCAAGAAGTTTGCAACAAGCAACCATGTCCCTCCTTCACCTTGCCTTTAAAAATGCTTTGCTGAAACCCGTTGGGGAGTTTGGGGTTTGGGGGGGTATGAGCCACCCATTCTTCCTGCATGGCCCTGCAATAAACCTTTCTCTGATCCAAACTCTGAAGTTTTGGTATTGTTGGTATTCAGTATTTGGTTTGGTTTTGGCCTCAATGTCTATCAGGCACATGAACTTGCCTTTGGTAACACAACAAAGTGGTGTATGCACCAAGTATTTTTAAATATACTGGTTCATACATATATCACTATGTACAGTAACAAACATACCATTATTAAACACAGTGTTTCAACTTATATCACTAACCAAAATACTACACTGCAACAGACACTGCCAAACATAGTGCTGAACACAGTTCTTTAACATATGTCACTAAGGAAGAAGTAAATATAGCACTTCTGCTAGATAGATACATGCTCACACATGTATCATCTTATGCAGTAACACACACATGAACTACTAAACAGAATTTAAATATATATTGCTAAAAAAGGTGTAGGTACCATGCACTGCTATATTAAATGGTACACACATACATCTCTGTACCAGTAACTCATATTTCTAACAGTATTAAACAGAGTTTCAACATACATCACTGACAAAGTACTTCACACAGACCGCTAAGCACCAGGCTTCATGCAGGGTGACACAGACCTAGCACTAGTAACACAATATGTCACAACATAAACCTAAACAATTAGTACACATACCACACATTGCTGAACCCAGTGTTTCTCACGTATATCACTAAACACAATGCCACACACAACTGAACACAGTGTCACACATATATTTTATTAAATACTGTACCCTATACACCCTGTACCACTAAACACAATGTTCAACTTTATATCACTAAACAAACACAAGCTCCTGACACGTAACACTAAACACAGTAGCACACACACCAAGCACAACTAAATGCAGTCCCTCACACATACATCGCCAAAGAGAGTAGTCCACACACCAGGCTCGCGGAAGTATGGTGTTTTACATATGTTTCATCAACACAGTGGCACTCACAATAGTCAACAATAAATGCAGCATTTCACACATATTACTAAACACAGTAGCACACACACAGCACCAGACTCAGTGTCACATATATGTTACTCACAGGGCAGCACAGCCATCACATGCTGCTAAACACAATGTCTCACATTATATTACTACACAAAGTTGCATACCACCTGGCACAACTGAAAATAATGTTTCACATGGATATCACTAAGCAGAGTAGCAAGCTCACCAGGTACCATCAAAATGAGTGTCTAACACATGTCTCCAAACAAAGTAGAAATTAGAAGCGCTTCTAATCAGAGCTTCTCACAAATACATCACTAATCAGTAGCACACGACCACATCTACTAAATATTGTCTCACACATATATTAATGCACAGAGTTCCAAAATTATTGCATAGCTTTAAACATAACTCATACTATATAAAACAATATTCCTTCAAATACACACCTCTAAGTACACTATCTCATACACCACATACCTTTAAGCCCTGTGGCTCACACCCACACATTACTAAATAAAAATTCTTACCACACGTGCCACTAAAGGCATTATCACACATCCATATAACACAAACCAAGTGTTTCAAACAGAAATAATTGAACATAGTCTAATACACATCCCATTAAACACAATGTGACACACATATATCTCTAAGTACAACAAAAAACACACCACAGACCACTAACAATGTCTCACTGGTAGATCAGTAAAAGCAGAAGCACACACAGCAGGCACGACCAAACAAAATGTCTTACACAAATATTACTAAACAAAATGATACACATACTTTTCACCTGGAACAGTGTCTTACACATATATTACTAAACAAAGTAGTACACACCATAGATACCACAAAGCACAATCTCTCACACATATAACACTAAATAGAGTAGCAAATACACAAGCAGCATGAAACAGTGTCTCACACTTATATCATGGAACACAATAGCACACACACCACTGAATTCAAATCTTCGCCCATGATTCACTATGTGAAACAGCACAGGGTGAATCATCACTAAGCACAGTATCTCAAGCAATATTACTAAGCACAGTAGGAAACACACCTGGAATCCCTAAAGGTAGTGTCTCTCACATATATCACTAAACAAAATAGCAAGCATCCACACAGCACCTCACACAAATCGCTCAACACAGTAGCCAACACCAGGCTATTTCCACAGTGTTTTGCTCCTTTATAACCAGCCTAGTAGCCCACAAGTCAGGCACCACTAGGCACAGTGTCTCACACATGTATCACTGAAGCACTAGCACAGATATTAGGCACTATTAACACAGTAGCTCACAAAATGTATCACTAAACAAAATATTACACAAAACAGGCACTCCAGCTAATGTTTTGCACACATATATCACTAAACATAGTAACAGTCACACCAATAAACACAATATCGTGCACATATATCAATAAATACGGTAGCACATATTTCTCTAAAGAGAATACCACCCACACCAGGCAGGGCTGAATACACTGTCTCACACATATGTATGATACACATGTCACTGTCACAGCAGCACCTGCACCACTGAGCCAAAGGTTTCAGATGTACATCATTAAACAGATTAGCACACCTCAGTGCAACACTAAGCACAGGATCTCACATATCACTACACACAGTGCCACACACACTTGTCTTTATTTAACTCAATATCTCTCTCATATATCACTGAACAAAGTAGTGAATACACTAGGTACAACAAACACAGGGTGTCACTAAAAAGCACAGCAAATAAACAACCAAATGTCACTAAACAGCCCACACACAGCCCACAATGGCACACACACCAGGCACCTCAAAATACAGTGTCTCAGACCTATATCACTAAACACAATTTTCGACACACAAGCCACTACTGACACAATGTCTCACATCCCTAAACATAGCAATGAAAAATCATGAACCAGTAGAGTATCACACACATAAGTCACTAATATAGTAGCACATAAACAGCTAAATGCAATGTCTCAGAAAATATTACTAAACAAGGTATCACACACACTTGGCCTCACTAAACACAATTTCAAATTCATATGTCACTTAAGAAAGTAGCAAACTCACCAGGCACTTATAAATAAAATGCCTCTCACACAGATATCTAAGCAGAGTAGCACACACAGAAGAAACCACTAAATGGATTGTCTCACACATATATCACTAAACCCAATCAGAGGATGGGTAGACCAGTTGTAATCCCTGCTGGTCCTCTAACATTTAAAGGCCTTGAACAAATCTCCACTATTTACCCCAGTTTGGAAGAATTAGAAAGGTGAGAAGATAAAAATGACAATGAGAAACTTGACTGAATTGCCAAGGGTGATGGTCCAGGAAATTAAGCAAATTGGAATGTTTGAACAGACTTGATATCAAGTGGTTGTCTTTTAGTTGCATGTATTCAGGGGATGAATAGTAAGTCTAACTGTAGAACACCTCCCCTACCTAGTATTGTGGAACAGAATGGACATAAGTTTACCTTCCAGAATACATTAACTATGTTACTGAATGCAAATTCATGTCCCCAATGCACAGCAAGGCCAAACAAACAGAAACATTGGAGTTTGGAGCAAAGAAAGATTTATTTCAGGGCTGTGCAAGGAGAATGGGTAGCTCATGCCCCAAAAGCCCCCAACTCCTGGAAGGGTTTCAGCAAAGCACTTTTTTTTTTTTTTTTTTTTTTTTTTTTTTTTTTTTTTACTGCTTTCAGTTTGGGAGGGATGCATATGGAAATATAAGGAAGAAAGAAGGGACAGTGGGGCTGATGTCCTTCATTCATCACAGCTCAAGAGAAAACATTTTTATGAGCAGTGATGCACATGGCAGAGGACACACTAGCTCAGCCGACTGTATACTCTGATCTTAAAAAGTTGAGGGCTTTCTAAGATAAATTTAAAAGTGCTAGAGTTTATATAAAAGAAGTAGTGTGTGTCTGTGTGTGTGTGTGTGTGTGTCTATCTGTCTGTCTGCTGGAATGGGAAAGTAATCCAGGCAGTATTATTATTATTTTATTTTCAGGCAGTATTAATTTAATACACAGGCTTCTATAGCTGTGACTTCTTTACCATTGGATAACATTGTATGGCACCTTTGCAATGCTTGCTTCCTATTTCCAGTCTATTCTGAAGTCAGATATTGTGAGAATGAACACTGATTATAGAGAGTTGGGAAAAAAATTCTGAGCCATTGAATCAGTAGCACAAAACCAGAGGTAAGGGATGAGGAGATTTAGAAACTGAGGTCAGGAAAATGTTAAGTATGTTGCCTTCTTCATCTTTTATTTTCCCTTTTACTACTTTACTATTTTATTTATTTCACCTTTTAAATTTTCTTATCTTCTTCTCCTTAGTTTCTCATGATATTCTTTTCTTTTGCAACATTTATCTCCCTAACATTCATCATTCTTTTTCTTCTAATTCACTATCATTTCTGTCCTCTAATTTAATTTTTTGAGGAAAAATCAGAAAATTGAGAAAATTGTATAATCTAAAGTAAAAATGCATAATATAGGCAGAGACCTCATGGTTTATTTTATTTTACTTTAGTTTTTTATTTTTCTTTAGTTTTAACGTGTTATTTATCTGTAGGTTGTGTAAGATAGATCACTAGTTAACAAATTATACTTGTGCTTAATGTCACTTACTTCCAATCTATTTGTAAGAAAACAAAAACGTATTTCATTTCATAGGTATCTGGAGCGAACAAATAGGATATGCATATGTGTGTTCGTATGCAGAGAGAGAGAGATTTATTTTACAAAGTTGACTTAAATGATTCTGTGATTATGGGGGCTGGCAAGTGTGAAATTTGAGGGAAGGCAGGTAGACTAGAGACCCAGGGAAGAGTTGAAATTGTAGTCCAAAAGACATATGGGGACAGAATTCCTTTTTTCTAGGGGAATCTATCTTTTTCTCTTAAGGCATTCAGTTGATTGGATGGAGCCCACCTTCGTCATGGAGTGTAATCTGCTATACTCAAAGTCTACCGATTTAAATGTTAATTACACCTAAGAAAATACTTTCACAGCAACATTATGGCTGATGTTTGATAAAATATTTAGGCACCATAGCCTTGCCAAGCTGACACTTAAAATTAACCTCTACAAATCTACCCCTTGTCAAATTGGCACCCATACACGTCTTCTTAAACCAGACTTCAAATAAAGACAATAGTTAGGCAATCATTCTGCCCAACATGGTAAAACTGTCTTGCATTCACTGAAAATACATTAATCCTTTTCCTGGAGGAAGATGCAAAGTATTTGGATGATGTTCACTCTTCTACTTGATATCTTGTAACTGAGCTACTACCATGTAAAATTAATAATATTTAAATACTATGAGGTGAAGTCATTTCATTTTATGTTTTATGATAAGGGGATAGGAGAGAGAGAAAATAAACTTTTGATACACACACATATTCATAACAAAATTAAAAATAAATACTCATAACAGTAACCATACTCCTTTCTGTACTTTATAACATGGTCATAGCTGTTATATTTAACTACCTTCTCCCACTACCCATTCCAGCAAAGCACTTTTAAATGCAAGGTGAGGAGAGACGTGATTAGTTGTTGCAAAATTCTTGGTGTCAGAATCCTTTGTTCTTGCAGCTGTCCACATAGGACAGGCCATAATGTTCCCGTAAACCTCCAGCAAGACAAATGTTATTCTCTGTTCTGTACCTTTTAATCTCTAGATGAATGGACTCTCAGAATCCCGAGAATAGGCAATCCTGTATAGTTCAGGCTACAGGGAATATTGTTTTACAAAAGGTACAGAGCCCACATGACTAAGCACAGGCAACAAAGTACAAAAGTTAAAGTAAAAAGGAACATCTAATATGGAGTCAGATTTGTTCTTCCCTATCACAGTGAGAACGTATAGAATTGCCTGAGCCCCATGCAATCTCTACAGATTGTTATTTTGAAACACTATAAAATAACTGGCAGAAAAAAAACATTACCATTCAAATTAGTGACATGTTAGAAGCTGGAGTGCTGGTACCAAAAAATTCGCTATACAATAGCTCAGTGTGGCTGATGAAAAAGGCAGATGGTTCATGGAGACTAATTGTAGACTGTCAAGGATTGAATAAAATAGTTCCACCTATAGCATCAGCAGGCTCTGAAATAGTTTGAAACGTGGGGGAAAAAAAAACACTAAAGGAGACTCAATAGTTGGTCTTGCCAGTGCTTTTTCCCACTACCAATCTGTTTCTTCATGTAGGAAGGATCCTAAGCTACATTTACTGTATTACTACAGGGTTATTTGCATTTACCTGCTTACTGTCAGTAACTGGTTGGAAGTAATTTGGACTTGATGCAGGTCCTAACTGTAATAATACACTACATTGACGATATGATAATATAGAAACTGAAGAGTGAGATAGGACTGATCTAAGTACAATGATGACACACATGACTCACGGAGGCTGTTTAATAAATCCAGCAAAGATCCAAGGGTCCACCCAAACAGTGAATGTCTTCAGAATAGACTGGGCAGGAGCCACCTGTGACATTCTGTAAGCAACTCAAAATCAACTGCTTGCATTGTCTATCTTTGGAACTAATCAAGAAGCACAACACATGGTCCATTATTTGAATTTATGAAGATAC
Organism: Physeter macrocephalus; assembly: GCF_002837175.3. NCBI lineage: Eukaryota > Metazoa > Chordata > Mammalia > Artiodactyla > Physeteridae > Physeter > Physeter macrocephalus. The sequence continues at coordinate 8,926,454 of NC_041225.1, read as the reverse complement.
ATATTTCACATCCAGGAATAGTGCTAGCCCCTATCCATAAACTCCCCCAAAGAAGGCCACATTTGAATGGGGGCTTGAAAAATGACAGACTAGGTGTGAGTTATAAAAGGTGGTAACTCAGTCAAAGCCTTTGGGTCCTTATAATTCACACTCAGATATGATTTTCAGAGTATCTGCAGCTTACACTTATGCAAACTGGAGAGGGCTGACATGCATGCTGTTTTCTTCACAGTGATGGGAAAATTGGGCAACAGTAATGGCCGCAAATAATGCTTTCATCATTTTAGTAGTGTGTTATTAGAGTAATGCTTGACACACAGTAGGTGTTCCATGCATTGTTACCTTTCCTAAGTGTGCAAATGGTGGGGCTAGAATATTACTTAGATATACGCAGTACTAAATTCCTGCTTGTTTCTTTCCACCTATGTGTGGGTAATGTTCTAAAATAGTGCCTGGTAATAATTGGTGATCAATGCCTCTTGTCTCCTTAGCTCTGTGTGAGTAATGTAGTTTCAGAATAGTACCTGCTGGATAGTCAATTCTCTATGCATACTCCTCTTCCTCTCACCCCCACTATGTATGAGAAAGACTGTTATTGGGTATATAATAGGCACTCATTGTATGCTCTTGTTCTTTCACTGATGTGTGTTTAATGTACTAGAATAGTGTCTGGCATATACCAGGTGCTTATTGCAGAGTCTTACTTTTTTTTCTGATCGGTGTTTTTTTTTTATAACAATCTTGATTGGTTATCATTGATGTAAACTTAAGAGGTAGGGAAGCAAAACAGTGTAAATTTATATTCCATTGAAGGTCAAGGAATACTTTGTCTAAGTGTCACTGATAGCACTGTTAAGACCACTCACCTTAATCAACTACAAACCAGAGGGAAACTACTGGAGCTCTGAAACACAATGAAAACCCAAGTATATGAATTTACTGTTTCAGACCTGGCATTTCCATATCAGCGTTCCCCATCTGAAAGATTTATTTTCTAGAAATGCTTGTTTTTATTTGTGAGATATTTAATGGCATAGTAATCACATTATTCAAAGAAATGTTAAGTCTGACTCATAACAAAGTAGAAGTAAAATCTATAACTTTTTGAGTTGAATTGTGCTATTTTAATAAGCTTTTTATTTTGGAATAATTTTTAGACTTACAGAAAGTTTCCAAAGATAGTACGGAGAGTTCCTGTATACCCCTCATCTAGTGCCCCTATAGTTAACATTTTACATTGTCGTGGTACTTTATTCAAAGCAAGCAAGTGACATTGGTATATTTATTAATTTTCTAATGTTGCTATAACAAGTTGCTACAACCTTGGTAGCTTAAAACAACAGATGTTTATTCTCTCACAGTTCTGGAGGCCAGAAGTCCAAAATCAAGATGTCCCCAGGACCATACTTCCTCTAAAGGCTTTAAAGGAAATTATGCTCTTTGCTTCTTCTAATCTCTGGTAGTTGGTGGGATTTCTTGGATTTGTGGCTCCAATCTCCAGTCCCTGTTCCATGATCACATTGCCTCCTCCTCTTCTTCTGTGTGTCTCTCTGTGTTTCTCTTATAAGGTCAATTGTCACTGGATTTATTTATTTATTAATTATTATTTTTTTAACATGTTTATTGGAGTATAATTGCTTTACAATGATGTGCTAGTTTCTGCTGTATAACAAAGTGAATCAGCTATACATATACATATATCCCGATATCTACTTCCTGTTGCATCTCCCTCTCACACTCCCTATCCCACCCCTCTAAGTAATCACAAAGCACCGAGTTGATCTCCCTGTGCTATGCGGCTGCTTCCCAATAGCTATTTTACATTTGGTAGTGTATATATGTCCATGACACTCTCTCACTTTGTCCCAGCTTACCCTTCCTAGTCCCCATGTCGTCAAGTGCATTCTCTATGTCTTTATTCCTCTCCTGTCCCTAGGTTCTTCAGAAAAAAAATTTTTTTCTTTCTTTTAGATTCCATATATATGTGTTACATATGGTATTTGTTTTTACCTTTCTGATTTACTTCACTCTGTATAACAGAATCTAGGTCCATCCACCTCACTACAAATAACTCAATTTCATTTCTTTTTATGGCTCAGTAATATTCTATTGTATATATGTGCCACATTTTCCTTATACATTCATCTGTTGATGGACACCTAGGTTGCTTCCATGCCCTGGGTATTGTAAATAGAGCTGCAGGGAATATTGTGGTACATGGCTCTTTTTGAATTATGGTTTTCTCAAGGTATATGCCAGGTAGTGGGATTGCTGGGTCGTAAGGTAGTTCTATTTTTAGTTTTTTAAGGAACTGCCATACTGTTCTGCATAGTGGCTGTATCAATTTACATTCACACCAACAGTGTAAGAGTGTACCCTTTTCTCCAAACCCTCTCCAGCATTTATTGTTTGTAGATTTTTTGATGATGGCTGTTCTGAATGGTGTGATGTGATACCTCAATGTAGTTTTGAATTACATTTGCCTAATGATTAGAGATGTTGAGCATTCTTTCATGGGTTTGTTGGCAATCTGTATATCTTCTTTGGAGAAATGTCTATTTATGTCTTCTGTCCATTTCTGGATTCATTTGTTTCTTTTTTTAATATTGAGCTGCATGAGCTGCTTGTAAATTTTGGAGATTAATCCTTTGTCTATTGCTTCATTTACAAATATTTTCTCCCATTCTGAGGATTCTCTTTTCATCTTGTTTATGGCTTCCTTTGCTGTGCAAAAGCTTTTAAGTTTCATTAGGTGTCATTTGTCTATTTTTTGTTATTATTTTCATTTTTCTAGGAGGTGGGTCAAAAAGGATCTTACTGTGATTTATGTCATAGAGTGTACTTCCTATGTTTTCCTCTAAGAGTTTGATAGTGTCTGGCCTTACATTTAGGTCTTTAATCCATTTTGAGTTTATTTTTGTGTATGGTGTTTGGGAGAGTTCTAATTTCATTCTTTTTGTAGCTGCCCAGTTTTCCCAGCACCACTTATTGAAGAGTTTGTCTTTTCTCCATTGTATATTCTTGCCTCCTTTATCAAAAATAAGATGACCATATGTGTGTGGGTTTATCTCTGAGCTTTCTATCCTGTTCCGTTGATCTCTATTTCTGTTTTTGTGCAAGTACCATACTGTCTTGATTACTGTAGCTTTGTAGTAGAGTCTCAAGTCAGGGAGCCTGATACATCCAGCTCGCTCCGTTTTTCTTTCTCAAGATTGCTTTGGCTATTCGGGGTCTTTTGTGTCTCTATACGAATTGTGAAAAATTTTGCTCTAGTAATGAGAAAAATGCCATTGGTAGTATGATAGTGATTACATTGAATCTGTAGATTGTTTTGGGTAGTACAATCATTTTCACAACATTGATTCTTCCAATCCAAGAACATGATATATCTCTCCATCTGTTTGTATCATCCTTAATTTCTTTCATCAGTGTCTTATAGTTTTCTGCGTACAGGTCTTTTTTCTCCTTAGGTAGGTTTATTCCTAGGTATGTTATTCTTTTTGTTGCAATGGTAAATGGGAGTGTTTCCTTACTTTATATTTCAGAATTTTCATCATTAGTGTATATGAATGCAAGAGATTTCTGTGCGTTAATTTTGTATCCTGCTACTTTACCAAATTCATTGATTAGCTCTAGTAATTTTCTGGTAGCATCTTTAGGATTCTCTATATATAGTATCACATCATCTGCAAACAGTGACAGCTTTACTTCTTTTCTGATTTGGATTCCTTTTATTACTTTTTCTTCTCTGATTGCTGTGGCTAAAACTTCCAAATCTATGTTGAATAATAGTGGTGAGAGTGGACAACCTTGTCTTGTTCGTGGTCTTACAGGAAATGTTTTCAGTTTTTCACTATTGAGAACGATGTTGGCTGTGTCGCTGTGGGTTTGTCATATGTGGCCTTTATTATGTTGAGGTAAATTTCCGCTATGCCTACTTTCTGGAGGGTTTTTTAATCATAAATGGGTGTTGACTTTTGTCAGAAGCTTTTTCTGCATCTATTCAGATGATCATATGGATTTTCTCCTTCAATTTGTTAATATGGTTTATCACACCAATTGATTTGCATATATTGAAGAATCCTTGCATTCCTGGGATAAACCCCACTTGATCATGGTGTATGCTTATTTTAATGTGCTGTTGGATTCTGTTTGCTAGTATTTTGTTGAGGATTTTTGCATCTATGTTCATCAGTGATATTGGCCTATAGTTTTCTTTCTTTGTGACATCTTTGTCTGGTTTTGGTATCAGGGTGATGGTGACCTCATAGAATGAGTTTGGGAGTTTCCTCCCTCTGCTATCTTTTGGAAGAGTTTGAGAAGGATAGGTGTTAGCTCTTCTCTAAATGTTTGATAGAATTCACTTGTGAAGCTATCTGGTCCTGGACTTTTGTTTGTTGGAAGGTTTTTAATGACAGTTTCAATTTCAGTGCTTGTGATTGATCCATTTATATTTTCTATTTCTTCCTGGTTCAGTCTTGGAAGGTTATGCTTTTCTAAGAATTTGTCCATTTCTTCCAGGTTGTCCAGTTTATTGGCATATAGTTGCTTGTACTAATCTCTCATGATCCTTTTGTATTTCTGCAGTTTTAGTTGTTACTTCTCCTTTTACATTTCTAATTCTATTGATTTGAGTCTTCTCCTTTTTTTTCTTGATGAGTCTGGCTAATGGTTTATCAATTTTGTTTATCTTCTCAAAGAACCAGCCTTTAGTCTTATTGATCTTTGTTATTGTTTCCTTCATTTCTTTTTCATTTATTTCTTATCTGATCTTTATGATTTCTTTTCTTCTGCTAACTTTGGGATTTTTTTGTTCTTTCTCTAGTTGCTTTAGGTGTAAATTTAGATTTTTCACTTGAGATATTTCTTGTTTCTTGAGGTAGGATTGTATTGCTATAAACTTCCCTCTTAGAACTACTTTTGCTGCATCCCATAGGATTTGGGTTGTCATGTTGTCATTGTCATTTTTTTCTAGGTAATTTTTGATTTTTTCTTTGATTTCTTCAGTGATCTCTTGGTTATTTAGAAGTGTATTGTTTAGCCTCCATGTATTCATATTATTTAGAGATTTTGTCCTGTAATTGATATCTAGTCTCATCATCTTGTGGTCTGAAAGGATACTTGATATGATTTCAATTTTCTTAATTTTACCAAGGCTTGATTTGTGACCCAAGATATGATCTATCTTAGAGAATTTTCCCTCAGCACTTGAGAAGAAAGTGTATTCTGTTGTTTTTTAGATGGAATGTCCTATAAATATCAATTAAGTGCATCTTGTTTAATGTGTGATTTAAAGCTTGTGTTTCCTTGTTTATGTTCATTTTGGATGATCTCTCCATTGGTGAAAGTGAGGTGTTAAAGTCCCCTACTATTATTGTGTTACTGTCGATTTCCCCTTTTATGGCTGTTAGCATTTACCTTATGTATTGAGGTGTTCCTATGTTGGGTGCATACATATTTACAATTGCTATATCTTCTTCTTGGTTTGATCTCTTGATCATTATGTAGTGTCCTTCTTTGTCTCTTGTAATAGTCTTTATTTTAAAGTCTATTGCATCTTATATGAGAATTGCTACACCAGCTTTCTTTTGTTTTCCATTTGCATGGGATAACTTTTTCCATCCCCTCACTTTCAGTCTGTATGTGTGCCTAGGCCTGAAGTGGTCTCTTGTAGACAGCATATATATGGTTCTTGTTTTTTTATCCATTCAGCCAGTCTATGTGTTTTGGTTGGAGCATTTAATCTATTTACATTTAAGGTAGTTATTGATATGTATGTTCCTATTACCATTTTCTTAATTGTTTTGTGTTTGTTATTGTAGGTCTTTTCCTTCTCTTGTGTTTTCTTACTAGAGAAGTTCCTTTAACATTTGTTGTAAAGCTGGTTATGTGGTGCTGAATTGTATTAGCTTTTGCTTTGCTGTAAATGTTTTAATTTCTCGGTCTGATCTGAATGAGATCCTTGCTGGTTAGAGTAATATTGGTTGTAGGTTTTCCCCTTTCATCACTTTAAATATGTCCCTTCTGGCTTACAGAGTTTCTGCTAAAGATCTGTCGTTAACCTTATGGGGATTCCCTTGTATGTTGTTTGTTGTTTTTCCCTCGCTGCTTTTAATATTTTTTCTTTGAATTTAAATTTTGATTGTTTGATTAATATGTGTCCTGGCATGTTTCTTCTTGGATTTATCCTGTATGGTACTCTCTGCACTTCCTGGAATTGACTATTTCCTTTCCCATATTAGGGAACTTTTCAACTATAATCTCTTCAAATATTTTCTCAGTCCCTTTCTTTTCCTCTTCTTCTTCTGCGACCTTTATATTTCAAATGTTGTTGCATTTAATGTTGTCCCAGCAGTCGCTGAGACTGTCTTCAATTCTTTTCATTCTTTTTTCTTTATTCTGCCCTGTGGTAGTTATTTCCACTAATTTATCTTCCACGTCACTTATCCGTTCTTCTGCCTCAATTATTCTGTTATTGATTCTTTCTAGAGAATTTTTAATTTCATTTTTTGTGTTGTTCATCATTGTTTATTTGCTCTTTAGTTCTTCTAGGTCCCTGTTAAACGTTTCTTTTATTTTCTCCATTCTATTTCCAAGATTTTGGATCATCTTTACTATCATTACTCTCTATTCTTTTTCTGGTAGACTGACTATTTCCTCTTCATTTGTTTGGTGATAGGTTTTTCCCTTGCTATTTCATCTGCTCTGTGTTTCTCTCTCTTCTCATTTTGCCCAACTTACTGCGTTTGGGGTCTCTTTTTCACAGCCTGCAGTTTTGTAGTTCCCATTGTTTTTGGTGTCTGCCCCCAGTGGGTAATGTTGGTTCAGTGGGTTGTGTAGGCTTCCTGGTGGAGCGGACTGGTGCCTGTGTTCTGGTGGATGAGGCTGGATCTTGTCTTTTTGGTGGGCAGGACCAGGTTTGGTGGTGTGTTTTGGGGTGCCTGTGACCTTCTTATGGTTTTAGGCAGCCTCTTTGCTAATGGATGGGGTTGTGTTCCTTTCTTGCTAGTTGTTTAGCATAGGGTGTCCAGCCCTGTAGCTTGCTGCTTGTTGAGTGGATCTGGGTCTTAGCATTGAGATGGAGATATCTTGTATAGTTTTCACTGTTTGACATTACATGGACCTGGGAGGTCTCTGGTGGACCAATATCCTGAGCTCATCTCTCCCGCCTCAGAGGCACAGGCCTGACACCTGGCTGGAGCACCAAGACACTGTCAGCCACATGGTATAGGTCTTAGCAACCTCATTATATGATTTCATTTTCATTATTAAGTCACCTTTTCACTTAAAGGAAGCACTTCCTGATTTCCTTTTGGAATTTCCCAATTACCAGAATCACTATTCTAGCATTTTGGTTCTGTTATTAAGTAAATAAGGGTCACTTGAACACAAACACTGTGATACTACGACGGCAGATCTGATAACCAATATGGCTGCTAAGTGACTAACCCAGAGTCTTCCTTTTCACTTCTTCATGATTACATCTGTACTAGAGTAACATCTGTGATAATACTGAGCACTTAATAAATGCTTATTTTATTTTCCTCTAAGTGAGTAAGGTTGCATATGAATAGTGTATGATATATAGTATGTACTCCATGCATGTTTCCTTCCTTTATGTGTGTGAAGAATGTGTCTAGAATAGTACCTGGTGCATAATAGACAGTCAATGTATGCTCATTTCTTTAGGAGTAATATAATAAAAATTGTGTCTCAATCTATGCTCAATCCTGCTAATTCCATCCTACACTTATGAATACTGTCATATTCGAATGATACTTGACATATACTAGGTGCTCAATTCATGTTATCCTTTCCTTCTATATGTGGGTAATGTACAATTATAGAATTGTTTCTGGCATAAACAAGGTGATCAGTGCCTGTTTATTTAATATATTTTTTGTATGACTGATATTGCTCTGATTTTATGTTCTTTAGAAGTATTGAAAAGATATAATTTATTACAAAAATATGTGTATAGATTTAAGGCACCTATAGCTACCTTATCATCAAACAAATATCCAATGAAATGTGATAGAGGACGAACTTTGTTAGAACTTGGAAGCCTAGATAGAATTTATCTTGGTGAAGATAATGAAGGATCATCTCAGTAGGGGAAGCATAATCCAGTAGAGCAAGTGAATTGGAATACGGTCAGGACTGCTGGACTTTAAGTGTGGAGACGTAGTTTTGAACCTGTGCTCTGCTCCTGTGTAATAATGAAGATGTCATATCAACTCCCTGCTTCCCAATACCCTAATTTCCCTATAAGCCAAATGCCCGAAGGTGTCTCCAGCTTATGGATATAAATGAAGTAATAATAATACACATAACTACTTTGGTTGTTGTTCTTCCCCTTGCCAGCTCATGCAGGATCCCTGCTTTATATAAATGAATCACTCAATCATTTCTGGGAATTCATAGGAAACCCCCATTTTTCTGGGGACCAGTCGTGTCTGCCAAGTGGTCCCTCATAAGAAGTCATCTCTCTCTCCAGGCCCTGCTGTGTCTGCCATCATGTGGTTCTTCCAGGCAAACAATGCTCAAACTAAGGATACCCTAAACTCAACTTTTCAAGACTCTCATGAGAGTCAAATTGTATTCTTCACAGAAATGGTGATTTTGAATGTGAAGATTTTCTCTTCCCTCAGGCACTGCACCAAGTGTGTTTTCTAATATGGCTTGGATATTGAAAGCAAAGATTAATATATAGTAGAACCCCAAAATAATTAGACTGCAGACATTTTGATTAGCAAAGAGAAAATGTACACAGTGATAAGCTCGCTGATTGGAATGAGTATGATAATCATTCATTAAAAATGTAATTAATACTTAGTGGGTTTCAGGGCTTCATAGCAAATAAGCTGGAAATGAGGAGTTTAGTAACAAATGACATTCCTACTATCCCAGCCCTTATGGATATTTAAAACTGATCAGTGGAGGTGACAGATATTTTAATAAATTATTGCAATTCAATATATAATTTTTTGATGATAACAGTATAGAGATGGGCTTTATTGGAAATGTTTCAGCTCAAGTATTAGGAAAGAGCTAAAGAATAATAAGGTAGAATATATATTAACACATACATTCCTCTTAAATCACTTCTGTGTCCCCATGCCTAGAACATGCACATATTCAATATATTTGTGGAATGAATGAATGCTGTCAAGATGATAGAAAAAAATAAAATTTAAAAATATGGAGGTGTTGGGGCAAAATTTTTGTCAAGTTACATACAATCTTTAGCCTCTATCAGTAAAAGGTGAATGATAATATCTCCCCTTATGGAGTCTTATGGTGATAAAATTATATACTCAAAGTATTTATCATTCTGTCAACATTAGTTCTTAAGCAGGGAGATCTAAATCACAAGAAGTAAAATAAGCTGAGCAGGAAGGGTTTCCTTTGTCATGTTGGGGGTTTGAGTCATATCCTCCTATCTCTTCCTAAGGGAAGTCACTTGGAAACCTGGTGAAAACCAACTGCACAACTGTATACTTTTCCAACAATTGTGAGAGCTTGTCCTCTAGGAGGTAGTAGCTGAAGTGGTGCTGCTTCTGAAATTGTCTTACGATGTGAGTTCAGAATAGTTGAGTCGGGGATTATCTTCTGAGCTTGAAAAGGCTTACCAAATGCGTCTGTATAAAATTCTAAGAGGATCATTTTTGTCCTCATAACTTTCTTATAGATTCTTAGCTAAGGTACTGAGCTTTAGAATTAATAGATCAGTTGGCTGTATCCAGGCTATGATTCTGGGTAAAAAAAAGAAATGCTAACAGTAATTTTTTTCTGGGCATCACCTCACAAAAAGGCAGATGTATGTAGACAAAATGAACAAAAAGAGAGGGAAAAAAGAAAACGGACACTCTGAGGTCAGAGAATCATTCTTCCCCCAATGTTATGAAACCATTAGACTGAAAGGATGTGGATGTTTCTCTCCTAAGAACACTCTGATGTTGTAGAAAAAGAGGATAATGCTTTTATTTTTGGATTAAAGACAAGGTAGAATTTGCTGCTTATGCTGATATAAAAAGGTGATTTCATCTGAAAATTTGAATAAATGATCAATCAAAACCTAAGATTGTTTTTGCTGAGTAACCTTCCATTTTAATTTCTTAATGCAATAGGCGGGCTATAAATAAAACAGAAGAATGACCCAGGATTACTAAAGTGCACATGGATAAATACCTTATCTAGGTTATAAATTAATTTGATCATGTGCTTTTAAATATACACATTTATTTTTTGGTTGTTTTGGAGTTATTGTTTAATGGAAATTAAATTATATTGTATATTTAGTTCTGAGTCTTGCATTTTTTACACTCAACAATATGTCCTGAACAATTTCCCTTTCTCTACATAAAGATCCACCCTTTTCTGAAAACTCTATGGTATCATATGCCATACCAGACCACAATTTAACGCTCCCTCTATTGTTCAAGATTAGACTATCTTCAATTGTTCCATATTATAAACAATGTTACCATGAATGTATTTATACAAATACCCTGATACTCTTGTCTGAGCATCTCTATAGATTTCTAGAAGTGGGATTGCTTAAAGGATATGTGCATTCAGTTTGATTTTGATTAAATTTGTTTTTGTTTTGGAGCAGTCCCACACTTACAGAGAAGCAGCTAGTACAACACAAAGAATTGAATTTGTTAGTGTGTATGTTTCGTACAAATAAGTATATTTTCCTAAAGGGCCATGTTACAATGATAAAAATCTGGAAGCTAACATCCATTCATTACTACTATCTATTCTTTAATCTCATTCAAGTTTCTACAACTGTCCCAATAATGTAATGTTTAGCAAAAGGATCTATTTCAGAAGTAGATATTGTATTTAGTTGTCATCTTTCTTTATTCTTCTTCATCTGGAAAAGTTCTTATTTCCTTGACTTTGAAGACCTTGTCACTTTTGAAGAGTATGGAACAATTAATTTGTAGAATGTCTCTCAAATTGGATTTGTCTGATGTTTCCTCACAATTAGGTTCAATTTATACATCTTTGGCAGAAATATCACAAATGTGACATTGCATTGCATCTGACCAGGAAGTGCAATATTTTAATCTGTGCTATTCCTGATAATGTTCACTTTGACCTTTTGACTAAGGTAGAGTCTTCCAGGCCTCCCATTGTAAGGTTATTTTTATTTTCTTCTGGTAATTAGGAAGAGTTTTGTGGGGAAGGACTTGTAATGATATAATCATCTTATTTCTCATCAAACTTTGATTTAGTTATGTATTCAGTTAATTAGATCTGTGATGTAAGTATACATTCTTTGTATTGAATTTGCAATTTTTATTTAAGTATGGGACTGCTCAAAAATAAACATATGGTTTCCTATATGATTAATGAGTTTTAATGTTACTATCTTCGAATGCTGACGCAAAAACTCACCTTAGACTTGCCTTTTCAGCCTTGGAATCAGCCATTTCTCCAAAGATCCCTGATCCCTGTTAAGTGGAGACTGGTATTCAGAAACCAAAATCTGATTGCTAGATCATCTCATTGGTATTGGGATGTCACTATTCTTTATACTAATAATTCCAATCCAACATCCCAGAACTCATTTTAATTTTCTCACTTTCCATGTATGTGATTTCCCTCCCCACCAGTGAGAAACTTGGCTTTATTTCCTTTAGGTTATGTACTGATTCAACCAACTCCCCTATATGTAACCAATCTCTCATTACTGCTGCCACCCACCATTCTTCTCCAGCTGGGTCTCTGAACTCACATGCTAAGCCATGCCCCATTATGGGTGTTCTCCTCATTCTTCTTGGGTTCTAAAACCCTACACATGAAGATGAGGCCAGTCTCACATATGCCTGCTTCATCTAGCTAGGACTCTGACACCCCATGCAAGACTCACGTGGAAATCCTTTCTGCATTTTTGAGGACTGACACTAGGCCACCCTCATGCCTGAATTTTCTCCTTACTCTGTTTGGGCTCTGATACCGACACTAGGTCATCCCAACATATGGACACCCTTCTTACTAGACTGCTGTGGCCTACTATTGCCTTCGGATACACTTTATTTCCTGGCTACAAGGATGAGATACTGTTAAGAAAGATTAAAACAAAGTCATAGGAGATATAAATTAATTTCTATATTTTTTGGTATGTAATTGAATCCAGTTTCCACCAAGATTCTGGGCAGATTTAGGTTCTAAAATGGATGACCTGGTACTCACTGCAGAGTTGATGGTGGTCATTTGCCTTTTGGCAGCCATGTACAGAAGACATTTGACCTTAACCATGGATAGACACTGAGTGATGTCTGTGAGGCAAAAATAAAACAACAACAACCCCCACACTTATTAAAAGATGCTATTTTTATTACAGCAATATTCACAATGACCAAGATATGGAAACGATCTAAGTATCTGTTGATGGGTGAATGGATGAAGAAATTGTGATACATAGATGGATAGATAGATAAATAGGTAAATCTCTCTTTCTCTCTCTCTTTCAGTATAACTCAGCCTTAAAAGAGAAGGAAATTCTGCCATTTGTGACAACATGGATAAATTTAGAAGATATTATTTTAAAACTGAATGTTAGAATCTAAAATAGTTGAACCTAGAGAAACAGAGTAGAATGGTGGTTTCTAGGAGCTGGAGAATGGTAAAAATGGAAAGATGTTGGTCAAAAGGTACAAATGTTCAGTTATAAGATGAATAAGCTCTAGAAATCTAATGTACAGCATGGTAAATATAATAATAATATATTGTATACTTGAAATTTGCTGAGAGTAGATTTTAAGTGTGCATGCACACAGACACACAGTGGTAACTATGTGAGTTGAGGTAGTTAGCTATGTTAATTAGCCTGATTGCGGTAATTACCAAACAAGGTTACATATATCAAAACAGCACATCATACACCTTAAATATATGCAATTTTTATATGTCTATCATACCTTAACAAAGCTGGGAAAAAACCTGACCCCTAAATTAAAAAAAAAAAATAACAAAAATAAAACCTAACCCAATGTCTTCTGTTTAATAAAATAAAAATGAAATACATAAATGTTTCCTCCCCTTTCCAACAACAGCAACAACAATGAAGCGATGGAGTGAACGACTCATGACAATCACAGACGATTGTTAATTAAATAAATAGAAGAAAACAAATTTGAGTAGAAAAGGCTCTATCAAGAACTTTAATTTGTCTCCATCATACTAGCTTCACGGACCTCAAACTAGTCAAGCAATAACATAAGGACTTCAGTTCATGAAATTTCACTGATTATAAAGCATTGAACATCGAGAAAGTAAAATTTAGTGCTGAAGGTGTACGGAACTGAGAAGCTTTCATTCTTTCTGAATGCAGCCATGAAAAAGAACACTGCATTCAACAGGCTTATGCTCTTGACTGTCTTTGAGGTTTAAGCAATTCTTAATTAACTCTCTACTTGGCCTAACACCTTGATAAGAGCTGTAGGATCTCAGGTCTTACCCATAGACTTAAATTTTACAAATGGAACTAACCTTCTGGTAAGGGCATTGCTTTTTCAAATATCTTATTACTTTAATTATAGATTTATTATATTCACTTTGCACCTGGAACCCAAAAGGAGCCTTACAAATTTCTCTCTTGCCTCTTGTCTGGAAAAAAAAATAGATGTTTTAAAAGGCAAAGTCATTATTCTAGTCTTCAAAACTGCCAAGGACACTAAAAATTACATCGTTCATTTATATATGCACTGTCCTTCAATTTAGCCTGACATCATGCTATCATTCATTGGACTTAATACTTATTGAACACCTATTATGTTCCAGGCAATGTTCCAAGTGTCATAGGAAGAAGAATTATTCAGGTGTATAATGCATCGTGTATATATCAAATGTCATGGCATTGAATAAATTGAATCAGGTATGGACCCTGCCCTCTAGGAGATTACAAGAAACCAAGGAGGATGAAACAGACACACAAATAATTTTAACAGAAGTTAAAGGACCAGGATAAAGATCATGAGCCACCTATGATTAAAAAAAAAAAAAGACTAAGAAAGTACAGGGGAGGTGAGATATAATTTCTGGATGGAGTAGATTGGAAAAGCAGGAAACCTTCATGGAGGAGGAAGATCTGAATGATATCATTACTATATTGTGAAGTTATGCAGGTTTATTTCAAATATCCCTAACTTTTTAAGTATTAAAAGAGATAAGCAAATGTAGCATGGGCAGTTTTATGTTTAGAACAACAGAACAGAAAGGAAAGGTAGACATAGCACTGAGAACCCATCCTTTTCTCGCCTACCTCGGCATTATTTGAGACCTCACCTGTTTTGCTTTACATTACCACCACCACCTTGAAGAGTGTATGGACCTTTGTGTATGAAGAGTGTATGGACCCAATACATATTTGAAGATTTAAAAACATATCCCAGGACATCAAATGTTATGATTTATGCAAATTTCCTCAGAATGGATGACTTAAGGTCTTCACAAACAGAAGGGAGTTCATAGGAAAACATGATATGTACAGGACACAGTATTTTTCTTTCAATTGTTTGGTTTTGACTATTTCTTTATCTAGACTTATCATTGATTTATAAACTACAGTGCTGAGATAATCTTTTTATTTTGTCCTAAAATAATTGTGTATAAAGTCCATCTATGTCAAATGTCAACATCCTATGTGTCACTTATCCCAAAATAGAACATGGGGAGGTGGGATCTACTCAAATCTCATGCTTCCACAGGTCTCATGAAAGCCAGCCTGACTTTGTGAAACTCACATGTTGATCTTATGCTGGAATTCCTACCAAGTAGTGTTGAGCATATCAGTGTAGTGTCTTAAATAAATACTAAATAAATGAGATGAAAATGCCAAATAGGGTAAAGATTGATCATTGCTTACAGAAAGTTAGGTTGTCTGGAATAAATGCTATACAGTGTATTAAACATTTTTGTAAAGATTGAATTTTTTTTCAAGATTTATTTGATAGAATTGTGTTAATCCTATCAGCAGCCAAAACATCTAATTGTTATATTTAATAGTTCTTTTAAGTATAATCTCATTTGATAATCTAATAAAATCATGTGAGAAAAACAGTGGCCTCCAGTTTATAGACGAGGAGAGTGAGGCTTAGGAAGAATAAAGCCCCATTCACAGACCTGGCAAGGAACCAGCTGGGATATTTCCATTCCATCCTTCTGGCACTGCCTTTTTACATTAGAATTCCACTTTTCATAGAGGAAGGAAGGTCAGTAGGCTAATGATGCAAAATAAGTGAACTTTGTCAAACAGCTATGTTCATACTCTGGACTGCAGGCAGTGAAGGAAAAGAAATAGGCAGAGAAAGGTAATCCTGAGCAGAATGAGTTCATGATCAAAGTCCCTGTCATTCTTGCTCCAAGTGTGAGATTTACTGCTGTCTCCTGAGGGAAAGCCAGGTTGTCATTTCGTACTTGTGGAAAAGAACTACTGACATGAAGAGATCCATTCATTCTGTTCTTAGTTCTCCAACTTCAACCGCAATCAAAGAAGAGAAGTGGCCACAGATGAGAATGAAATTACATTTCACATAAAATGGGATTGAGTCCTGCTTCCCTCTTTGAAGTATTCTTTGAAAAAAATGCACACTTTCTTATTGAGGATCTTACAAATTATTGTTTTTAATGGATCTTGCAACATAAAATGCACTGTGCTTGAATTCCAAACTTGTGTCGTGCCTTGGTGAGTATTTTATGAATTGTAAAATTGGAAAGTAAGTTAAGATACAAAAGTGGCTGCTGGTTCCTCTATCTAATAAATCTTATTTGGGATTAGTATGTAATATACCTTTTAAGACCTCTTTCATTTCTTTTTTATGGAGTTGAACTGAATACCAATAAAAATGAGGAAACTCTATCCATGTATCTTTGTTTTTTCCTTGTTAATTATATTACTCAGCTGTGCACATTTTCTTTCTTCTAAATGATCACAGGCTTTCTGAAAATGTCAGCATCACATTTAACTGTGTTTTCTAGTTTTCAGATATTACACCACAATTGATAATGCACTTAGAGCTATACACTTTAAAATAGATGTTAACCAGGAGAGGATCATCTTCAAGAATTGCAGAGAGAGGAGCTTGATGAACTCATACTCTTTTTAAAGTAATGAAATACAAGCAAAACAGCTAAAATCAATCATTTCAGAAGTCTCGCCATTAACCAAAGCCACAAAATGGACCAAAAATTGTCTATACAAGAGAAGCTACTGAACTTTGGTAAGACGGTGGGATCTGTGATGTTTGAACTTAGGGCTATTCTCCTTTCCTCCCATTCACTCCTCAGCTTAGAGGTATAGTAGGTAGAAGCCAGCAGCACTGCAGAGAATGAAAAGATTGAACTGCTTTTGGAGCTTTGTTAAAAGCATCCCCAGTGCAGACTCAGTATTTTGTCTAAACTTTTAGCTCTCTGGGAAATGTCTATGCTTAGGTGGCTATTTGAGTGATTCAGAGCTTAGCTCAGTGGGAGGTAGAAGGCTCTAATACCAGAGTTGTTACAAACAAATCTATTTGTAACAACACAACAACAACAACAAAAATACAAGGCATGGGAAGAAACAGGAAAGTAAGTCCACATACCCTGGCGAAAAAAACAGCTAATCAAAAATGTCCCTGAGGAGGACCAGATTTTGGACTTAGTAGACAAAGATTTTAAATTAGCTATTATAAATATGTTCAAAGAACTATAGGGAACCAGGTATAAAGAATTAAAGGAAAGTGTGAAAAAAAATACTGGTAATGGTAACTGTAGCCATTATGAAAGGCAGTATACATGCATTTTTGTAATTCTTTTCCTCTCCAATCTGTTTTCAAAGACAACTGCATAAAAATAAATATAAAACTGTGTTAATGGGCTTATAATTTATACAGATGAACATTTTTACAAAGGAGGAAGAAAGAATAGGAGTATGTTAGGCAGAAGTTTTTGCACATTACTGAAATTAAATTAGCATTAATCAATAGATTGTTTCACATTAAGGTGCTAATTTCAAGGTGTGTAAGGTGTGTAATTAAGGTGTGTAATTTCAAGAACAAACACTACAAAAATAACTTAAATAAATATAATGAAATAAACAACAATAGAATTAAAAAGATACACTAGAAAATATATATTTAACAAAAATAAAAGATGAGTCAAGTAATAAAGAAAAAAAGCACAAGATACAAGTAAAACAAACAGCAAAAAGACAAATATAAATCCTGCCTTATCAGTAATTACATTAAATGCAAGTCAGTTAAATACCTCAATCAAAAGACAGATGTTGGTAGAATACATATACTGTCTACAGGATGAATACTTTAGATTCAAAGACATGAGTAGATTAAAAGGAAAAGGATGGAAACATTTACATGCAAGCAAGAGTCAAAAGAGAACTGAACTAGCTATACTAAAATCAGGCAAAATATACTCTGAGACAAAAATAAGTACAAGAGAAATAGAAACATATTTTACCATTATAAGAGGGCAAATTCATTAGGAAAATATAACAATTATAAACATATATACACCTATCAACAGAGCCCCCCAAAAAAAAACGCATGAAACAAAAACTGACACAATTAAAGGGAGAAATAGATAATTCAACAATAGTAACTGACTTTCAATAATGGATAGAACAATAATACAGCAGTTCAATAAAGAAATAGAGGATGTGAACAATACTATAAAACAAATTGCCAGGACAAATATCTATAGAATACTCCATCTAACATCAAAATACACGTTCTTCTCAATACTCATTCTGCTCACATGGAATATTCTCTAGGGTAAACCTTATATTAGGCCATAGAATAAACTTCAATAAATTTAAAAGAATTGAAATTCAAAGTATATTTTTTTATCACAATGGAATTAAATTAGAAATCAATAATGGTACAAATTTTACTAACTCACAAAAATGTGAAAATTAACAACACTTTTCTAAGTCATCTATTCAGCAAAGAAGAACTCACAAAGGAAATTAGAAAACACTATGAAAAAAATAAAAGCAAAACATGACATGTCAAAACTTATGGAATGGTGTAATAACAATGCTTAGAGGGAAATTTATACCTGTAAATTACCATATAAAAAAAAGAAAGATATAAATTTAATGACCTGAACTTGCACCTTAATCTAGAGAAAGAAGAGCAAACTAAACTAAAGAGAATCTAGAGAAAGAAGAGCAAACTAAACCAACAGCTGGCAGAGGACGGAAAGAATAAAGATTAGAGAGAGAATAGGGAAACAATAGAGAAAATCAATGAAACCAAAGGAGGTTCTTTGAAATGATTTTAAAAATTGGTAAATTTGGCTAGACTGATCAAGAAAAGAAGTTGAAATATTCAAATTAACAAAATCAGCAATGAAAGCGGGAACATCATTACTGGTCTTACAGAAATACAGTAGATAATAAGGAGGTATCAACTACTGTATGCCAACAAATTAAATAACTTAGATTAAATGGACACATTTCTAGAAGACACAATCTATTGAAACTGATTCAAGAAGAAACATATAATCTAGACCTATAAAAGCAAAGACTGAATTAGGAATTTTTAAAAAAATTCAAGAAAGAAAAGCAAAGCCTAGATTACTTTATTGGTGATTCTACTAAACTTTTAAAGAATAATTAATATCAATCCTTCATAAACTCATTCAAAATAGTATACAAGGAGGGAACACTTCGCAGTTCATTCTATGAGATCAGTATTACCTTGATACAAAAACCAGAAAAAGATAGTGCAAAAACCCCCCAAAACCAAAAATAGCTATATTAAAAAAAAATCCTCATGAATATAGATACAGAAGACCTCAATAAAAATACTAGTAAACTGAATCCAGCAAGATATAAAAAGACATATAACCTACCATCAAGGGAAATGTATCACAGGAATGCAAGATTGATTTAACATCCCCAAATCAATCAGAGTAACACAGCATAAATATTGGTTCCTCGTTGCTGCTGTAACAAATTGCCACAAACGCTAGTGGTTTAAAAATATATATATTAATATTGGCTTAAAGTTCTGGGGGTCAGGAGTTCAAAATCAGTATTACACTGGGCTAAAGTCAAAGTGTTTCCTTATGGAGGCTCTAGGGGAAAAATTTTTTTCTTGCCTGATAAAGGCAAGTTTTTTGAGGCTCTCTTTATTACTTAGCTCATGGTCCCATATCAAACTGCTTTTTCTTCTTCCATTTCCATTGTCACATCACCTACTATCCTTGACATTTTTGCTTCTTTATTATAAGGATCCCTGTGATTACATTGAAGTTGCCTAGAAAATCCAGGATAAGTTTCCCACCTTTATATCTTTAACTTAATCACATGTGCAAAGTCATTTTTACCATGTATGGTAACATATTCACACATCTGGCCATATTTTGGTGGCCTTTGTTCTGTCCATTACAGTATGACCTCTAGCCTTCAAAGATTTATATTCATCTGTCATTCAAACTATATTTACCTCAATCCCAAAGCACCCACTCAAAGTCCAAAATCCCATTATCTAAATATCATCAACTCCAAAGTCCAGAATCTCATTTTCTAAATATTCAGATATGGGTCACATTCTCACTATGATTCATTCCAGGGCAAGATTCCTCTCCATCTGTGAACCCGTGAAACAAGACAAGAAGTTACCTGCTGCCAAAATACAATGGTAGGGCAGGAATAGTTAATAGTTATGGACATTCCTATTCCAAAACGTTAAAAATAGAAGGAAGAAACTTGTCACTGATTCTAAAGCAACTTTGAAATACAGGTAAATTCCATTAAGTTGTAATGCCTGGAAATAATTTTCCGTGACCCAAAGTTCTGTAATCTGAGTCATCCTTCCCTTCAGGAAGGGCAGTGCGTATTGCCCCCTGAGTAGTCTTATCAGTCTGCTTCTTGCCTGTAGAATTTGGTGTGTCTGACAGCCCTCTTTTATTTCATCCTCCCTCTCTCCCTTTCATTCCAGGCTCACAGTGTTTCTGCTGGTGTAACACTCTCAGATATCTGTGGATCTTCCATACAAGGCACAGGGTTCATTCAGTTAGACAAAAGCCTCTTCCACAGATCTCCTCTGGATCATCTCACCTCTATTCTTGACTTCTGCTGAGATGACTGCAGGTTTCTAGGAATCAGATGTCTAATCTCTTCGAGAAGCCCTTTGTGTGACTGAATACTCTGACCTTTGGTTCTTCTAAGGACAAAGAAAACGTTCCAGGCACATCTTTTTCTCCAGAACATGCATTCTTGATGGTGAACATTTCAACATCTTAATTTCATCATCTTTTGCTCTCTGGATAGTTTGAGAATTTCTCAATTCATCACTCCTTGGGTTCTTTTTGCTTAACAGTTCTTCCATCAACTTATCTCTTACCACTTACATTTTACTATAAGAAGCAAGAAGAAACCAGGCCACACATTCCCCAGTTTGCTGGGAAACCTCCTTAGCTAAAGTCCAAATTTATTTATTATAATCTTTATATATATGTATATATATATATATATATGGAGAAAATCTAGTTGAAATGTGGCATATATATTTTTTTCTTCTTCTGTATAATAAGGATCCCCTTTCCTCTAGTTTCCAATAATATGTTTCTCACTTCCTTCTGAGCCCTTACCAGCAGCCTGCTTAATCTCCCTATTTTTACCAACAGTTTGTTTATATTTAAATATTATCTAAGATGATATACATTATCTGTGTTGTGCTCTTCACTTCTTTCTGAGCTCTCATGGGCAGAGTCTTTAACATTCAAATTTCTACTGTCAATGTAGCCTTTTTCTATCATGTTTCTCAAAATTCTTCCAGCCTTTTCCCATTACCCGATCCAAAGCCAATTCCACATTTGTAGGCATTTGTTATAATAGAACTAAGGAAGTGATACACCATATTAATAGAAAAAGGATAAAAACCACATGATCATTTCAATTAAGCATAGCAAAAACATTTGAAAAACATCCAACATTATTGAGATAAGCACATTCAATAAACAAGGACTAGAAAGATGCTTCTCCAACCTAATAAAGGGTATCTACAAAAAAAATCCTCAACTGACATCATGGTTGAGTGTTTTTCCTGTAAATTAGGAAAAAAACCCAAGGATATCTGTTTACTAATCAATTAAGGTAATGTAAGCTTGGATCATATTTTTCATCTCAGGCTAAGTTGAACATTAGCTAAACTTTATCTTCATTGGTTTGAATGCTTTTTTGACTATGTTTTAATGTTACAGCTAAATTTGTACTAAATCTTAGTCTATTTCTTTCTGGATGAAAATGCTTGATTTAAGAATGTCCCTGTAACCATAACTTGTACCATGTCCTTCTTCTGGGATCCAGTGGACCTGTGGTAACTATGTTTATACAGGTTTTTATTCCTCTGCTGAAAATCTAGCAGCTAATTTTCAATCCAGTTACAAGTCACATTGTCCAAGCTTATTAAATTTAATTTTCTTAATAAAAGTCCATATGAAGATACAAAATAATATCTTAATACCAAATTATAAGGTGCACTTTAATATAATAATTGTGAGGGAGAGATATTCAAGTTGGCGGAATAGTAAGATGTACAGATCACCTTCCTCCCCACAAATACATCAGAAATACATCTACATGTGGAACAACTCCTACAGAAGACCTACTGAACGCTAGCAGAAGACATCAGTTTCCCAAAAGGCAAGAAATTCCCCATGTACCTGGGTAAGGCAAAAGAAAAAACAGAGATAAAAGAAAAGGGACAAGACCTGCACTTTGGAGAGGGAGCTGTGAAGGAGGAAAAGTTTCCACACACTAGGAAACCCCTTCACTGGAGGAGACAGGAGGGGTGGGGGCGTGGGGGGTGGCAGGGGAGGGGGCTTCAGAGCCACGGAGGAGAGCACAACAACAGGGGTGCAGAGGGCATAGTGGAGAGATTCCCGCACAGAGCATCAGTGCCAACCAGCACTCACCAGCCCGAGATGCTTGTCTGCTCACCCACTGGAGCCAATGTGTTCTGGGAGCTGAGGCTCCAGCTTCGTAGGTCAGATCCCAGGGAAAGGACTGGGGTTGGCTGCGTGAACACAGCCTAAAGGGGGCTAGTGCACCAGCTAGCTAGGAGGGAGTGTGGGAAAAAGTCTGGAACTGCCTAAGAGGCAAGAGACCATTGTTTCGGGGTGTGAGGGGAGAGGGGATTCAGAGCACTGCCTAAACGAGCTCCAGAGATGGGCGCAAGCCATGGCTATCAGCATGAACACCAGAGACAGGCATGAGATGCTAAGGCTGCTGCTGCAGCCACCAAGAAGCCTGGTGTGCAAGCACAGGTCACTATCCACGCATCCCCTCCCAGGAGCCTGTGCAGCCCACCACTGCCAGAGTCCCATTATGCAGGGATAACTTCACTGGGAGAACACACGGCATGCCTCAGGCTGTTGCAAAATCACACCGGCCTCTGCCACTACAGGCTCACCCCGCATTCCGTACCCCTCCATCCCCCCAGACTGATTGAGACAGAGTCCCCTAATCAGCTGCTCCTTTAACCCTGTCCTGTCTGAGCAGGGAACAGGTGCCCTCAGGTGAACTAAACACAGAGGCAGGGCCAAATCCAAAGCTGAAACCCAGGAGCTGTGCAAACAAGGAAGAGAAAGGGAAAGTTCTCCCAGCAGCCTCAGGAGCAGCAGATTAAATCTCCACAATCAACTTGATGTACCGTGTAACTGTGGAATACCTGAATAGACAATGAGTCATCCCAAAATTGAGGTGGTGGACTTTGGGAGCAAAGATATATATATATATTTCCCCCCCCCTTTTTTTTTGTGACTGTGTATGTGTATGTTTCTTTGTGTGATTTTGTGTGTATAGCTTTGCTTTTATGATTTGTCCTAGGGTCCTGTCTGTTGGGTTTTTGGGTTTTTTTTTTTAGTATAGTTTTTAGTGCATCATATCATTGGTGGATTTGTTTTTGGTTTGTTTGCTCTCTTCTTCTTTCTTTCTTTCTTTTTTTTTTTCTGTTTTATTACTTTGAATTTTTTTATTTTTAATAATTATTTTTTATTTTAATAACTTTATTTTATTTTAGTTTATTCTTTCTTTCTTTCTTTTTTCTCCTTTACCTTCTGAGCCATGTGGCTGACAGGCTCTTGGTGCTCCAGGCAGGTGTCAGGCCTGTGACACTGAAGAGGGAGAGTCAAGTTCAGGATATTGTTCCACCAGAGATGTCCCAGCTCCACATAATATCAAACAGGGAAAGCTCTCCCACAGATCTCTATATCAATGCTGAGACCCAGCTCCACTCAATAACCAGCAAGCAACAGTGTTGGACACCCTAGGCCAAACAACTAGCAAGAAAGGAGCACAACCCCACCCATTATCAGAGAGGCTGCTTAAAATCATAATAAAGTCACAGACACCCCAAAATACAGCACCAGACGTGGTGCTGCCCACCAGAAAGACAAAATCCAGTCTCATCCACCAGAACATAGGCACAAGTGCCCTCCACCAGGAAGCCTACACAACCCACTGAACAAAACATAGCCACTGGGGGAAGACACCAAAAACAACAGGAACTGCGAACCTGCAGTCTGTGAAAAGGAGACACCAAACACAGTAAGTTAAGCAAAATGAGAAGACAGAGAAACACACAGCAGATGAAGGAGCAAGGTGAAAACCCACAAGACCCCAAAAAACGAAAAGGAAATAGGTAGTCTACCTGAAGAGAATAAAGCTTAATGATAGTAAAGGTGATATAAAGTCTTGGAAATAGAATGAAGGAAATACAAGAAACGTTTAAAAAGGACCTACAAGAACTAAAGTGCAAATAAACAATAATGAACAACACCAAAAATGAAATAAAAAAATTCTCTAGAAGGAAGCAATAGCAGAATAACTGAGTCAGAAGAATGGATAAGTGACCTGGAAAATAAAAGAGTGGAAATAACTACCACAGAGCAGAATAAAGAAAAAGGAATGAAAAGATTTGAGGACAGTCACAGAGACCGCTGGGACAACATTAAATGCACCAACATTCAAATTATAAGGGTCCTAGAAGAAGAAGAGAAAAAGAAAGGGACTGAGAAAATATTTGAAGAGATTATAGTTGAAAAGTTCCCTAATATGGGAAAGGAAATAGTCAAGTCCAGGAAGCACAGAGAGTCCCATAAGGATAAATCCAAGAAGAAACACGCCAAGACACATATTAATCAAACTATCGAAATTAAATACAAAGAAAAAATACTAAAAGCAGCAAGGGAAAAATAACAAATAATATACAAGGGAACCCCCATAAGGTTAACAGCTGATCTTTCAGCAGAAACTCTGCAAGACAGAGGGCGTGACAGGACATATTTAAAGTGATGAAAGGGAAAAACCTACTACCAAGATTACTCTACCCAGCAAGGATCTCATTCAGATTCGATTGAAAAATTAAAACCTTTACAGACAAGCAAAAGCAAAGAGAATTCAGCACCACCAAACCAACTTTACAACAAATGCTAAAGGAACTTCTCTAGGCAGGAAACAGAAGAGAAGGAAAAGACCTACAATAACAAACCCAAAACAATTAAGAAAATGGTATTAGGAACATACATATCTATAATTACCTTAAATGTAAATGGATTAAATGCTCCAACCAAAAGACATACACTGGCTGAATGCATACAAAAACAAGAACAGTATATATGCTGTCTACAAGAGACACACTTCAGACCTAGGCACACATACAGACTGAAAGTGAGGGGATGGAAAAAGATATTCCATGAAAATGGAAATCAAAAGAAAGCTGGAGTAGAAATTCTCTAACAGACAAAATAGACTTTAAAATAAAGAGACAAAGAAGGACACTACATAATAATCAAGGGATCAATCCAAGAAAAAGATATAACAATGGTAAATATTTATGCACCTAACATAGGAGCACCTCAATACATAAGGCAAATGCTAACAGCCATAAAGGAGAAATCAACAGTATCGAAATAGTATTAGGAGATTTTAACACCCCACTTTCACCAGGGGACAATCATCCAAAATGAAAGCAAATAAACACAAGCTTAAATGACACATTAGACAAGATGGACTTAATTGATATTTATAAGACGTTTCCTCCAAAAACAACAGAACAAACTTTCTTCTCAAGTGCTCAAGGAACACTCTCTAGGATAGATAATATCTCGGCCTGCAAATCAAGCTTTTGTAAATTTTAGAAAATGGAAATCCTTTCAAGTATCTTTTCTGACCACAATGCTATGAGACTAGATATCAATTATAGGGAAAAAATCTGTAAAAAATACAAACATGTGGAGGCTAAACAATACACTACTTAATAACCAAGAGATCACTGAAGAAATCAAAGAGGGAATCAAAAAAGTACCTAGAAACAAATGACAGTGAAAACACAACAACCGAAAAGCTATGGTATGCAGCAAAAGCAGTTCTAAGAGGGAAGTTATAGCAATACAATCCTACCTCAAGAACAAGAAACATCTCAAATAAACAACCTAACCTTACACCAAAAGAAATTAGAGAAAGATGAACAAAAAACCCCACAAAGTTAGCAGAAGGAAAGAAATCATAAAGATCAGATCAGAAATAAATGAAAAAGAAATGAAGGAAACAATAGCAAAGATCAATAAACATAAAGCTGGTTCTTTGAGAAGATAAACAAAAGTGATAAACCATTGGCCAGTCTCATAAGAAAAAATGGGAAAGACTCAGATCAATAGAATTAGAAATGAAAAGGAGAAATAACAACTGAATCTGCAGATACAGAAAGGATCATGAGAGATTACTACAAGCAACTATAAGCCAATAAAATGGACAACCTGGGAGAAATGGACAAATTCTTAGGAAAGCACAGCCATCCGAGACTGAAACACGAAGAAATATAAAATATAAACAGACCAATCACAAGCACTGAAATGAGACTGTGATTAAAAATCTTCCAACAAAAAAATCCCAGGACCAGATGGCTTCACAGGCGAATTCTATCAAATATTTAGAGAAGAGCTAACATCTATCTTTCTCAAACTCTTCCAAAATACAGCAGAGGGAGGAACACTCCCAAACTCATTCTACAAGGCCACCATCACCCTGATACCAAAATCAGACAAAGATGTCACAAAGAAAGAAAACTACAGGCCAATATCACTGATGAATATAGATGCAAAACTCCTCAACAAAATACTAGCTAAAAGAATCCAACAGCACATTAAAATAATCATACACCATGATCAAGTGGGGTTTATCCCAGGAATGCAAGGATTCTTCAATATATGCAAATCAATTGGTGTGATAAACCATATTAACAAATTGAAGGAGAAAGTCCATATGATCATCTCAATAGATGCAGAGAAAGCTTTTGAGAAAATTCAACACCAATT